>NC_090813.1:97041096-97382763 GCF_000390325.3 Nicotiana tomentosiformis | reverse complement strand
CCAATGTTTGGATGGGGTCACGCATTGCAGCGAAGTTAAGTTGAGATATGATCCTTTGTGTTAGATTCGTGAGTCTTGGTTCTACCATGTGTGATGGGTTCATAGCATTGCGGTTGTGGTGGTACTTGTTGAGTTTGCGGGGCAGTTCTCTCATTTGAGTCATTCTTCGTTTGGGGTACATTAGAGTTATTGCTTATTGGTGCACAAATTACGAGGGTCGTGGTTTTAGAATGTATTGATGTGTCATGTCACTAGAGTGGTTGTGTGATGAGATGAGGTCATCGGACCTAGAATGGGTGCTATCGAATCTGTTTGCGGTATATCTGGAAGGATAATGTCGTTGATCGGCTTAGAAATTGGCTATAGTTCATGTCGAAGGAGAGGGGGGCTCCATGACTTGTTGATCTGATAAGTGGTTATGAGTTTCTGTGTGCTTCTTTTAGCAGTGTACGAAGGTTTTAGAACGAGGTTTTGTTTGATATGAGGGCTATTACCGGTACCGAGTTTGCTTCGAGCAGTTATTGTGGTCGAAAATTATTGCTATGAGAATTTGAGTTATGTGGTATATCATGTTATTATATCTTGGGCTATGGTTATGGCTTGATACAGCTTGTTCAAGCTTATATAGTGTGTAGATTCGAGATTCAGGTCTTGTATGAAATTCTGGATGTTGTAGATTTGATTCTAAGGTTTACGGGCTAAGGTCGAAGTAATGATCTTCAATGATGCTGTGTTGTCGGGCCTATATGGAATAGGGTGACATGGGATCACCCCAGGGTATGTGCGTGGTAAGGTTACATGGCGGTTTGATGGCTTTGGAATGACTCTCGGCACGTTCGAGAATGAACGTATGTTTAAGTGGGGGAGGATGTAACCACCCGACCGGTCGTTTTGAGCATTTGCACTTCACTCGGTAGTTTAAGGGCATGAGTAGCTCTGTATAATGTACTATGACTTGTGTGAATTGTCGGTCTTTGTTTTTAGGTTAATCGGAATCGATTTGAAAGAATGAATTTTATTATTTAAGCTTTAAGTTTGTAGAGTTGACCAAGTTTGACTTTTTGTGAATTTGATCCAGGAACGGAGTTTTGATGATTCTGTTAGATCCGGACGGTGATTTTGGACTCGGGCGTATGTCCGGATTTTCAATTGGATATTCTAGAAGGATTCGACACTAATTGGCGAAAGTTGGAAATTTGAAGGTTTGGAAAGTTTATAAGTTTGACCGGATGTTGACTTTGAGGATATTGGATTTGGATTGTGGTTCCGGAAATTTTAATAGCTTCATATGTCATTTGGGACTTGTGTGCAAAATTTGAGTTCATTCCGGATAGATTTGATATGTTTCGGCGCGAGTTTCGGAGGTTGAAAGTTCAAAGTTTATTCAAGTTCGAATTGAGGTGTGATTCGTCGTTTAGATGTTGGTATGTGTGGTTTGAGGACTCGAGTAGGTTCGTGTTATGTTATGAGACTTGTTGGCATATTTGGACGAGGTCCCGAGTGAGTTTCGGACGAGGTTCAGATCATTTTTGTTTTTTGTTGCATTACTGAAGGTATGCTGGTTCTAGTGCTTCCGCATCTGCGGAAGAATGGACGCAGATGTGAGTCTGCAGATGAGGACAATTGGTCGCAGAAGCACAAAGAAGCTTGATAGGAGATCATCGCAGATATGGAGGAAGAGGCGCACCTGCGTGTGCGCAAAAGCGAAATCCTTGGGCGCAGGGGCGGTCCTATGCGCAGATACGCGTTCAGTGGTCGCACCTGCGATTGCGCAAGAGCGGATGTTCCGCAGGTGCGAAGAGTCATTTTTCCAATTTTTCCCCGAAGAAGCGGGCTTCACGTCGCATAAGCGGGTCATTGTTCGCAGAAGCGAAGAGGACTGGGCAAAAGCTTTAAGTTCGAGGGTTTGGTCATTTTAGCATATTGGGAGATATGGAGCTCGGATTGAAGTGATTTTTGAAGCGATTTTCATCACGTGGTTTGGGTTTCTAGCCATTCGGAGGTTGGTACGCGCGGGATGGCTTTTTGGAGCATCGCTTGGCTTGCTCGATATTGGATTTAGCTTGTTCGAGGTATGTAACACTTCTAAACTTGGAGCTAAGTGTATGAACCTTGATTATACGTGTTATGTGATTTGTTTGAAGGCGACGCACATGCTAGATGACGGGCGTGTGGGTGTGCACCATAGAAATTGAGGCTCAACCGATTCCGTAGAGCTGTATAGTCAATTAACTTGTATTTTTCCATGTATTTTTATGTGTTAGATAAACTGAGCAGTGAGTCTTGTTAGAAATTATGCTTAGGCCAATGCTGGTATTATTGGGACCCACTAAGGTCATTTCTGCTTTTGAATTATATGTTTAAATTATAATTTTGTACTCAGTCATATACATTCATTGCATATCATATCTAAGTATCTGTTGTTATTTATTGATACATCATATTATTATTTTGGGCTAGTTTCATGACATTGTGAGCCCGAGAGACTAGAGAGATTGATGACTAGTGAGGTCGAGGGCCTGATTGTGAAGATATTGATACTATAGCACGTGAGTTGTCCGTGCAGCAAGTGAGTTGTCCGTGCAGATACAGATATTGATACTATAGCACGTGATTTGTCCGTGCAACAAGTGAGTTGTCCATGCGGATCCAGATATTGATACTATAGCACGTGAGTTATTTGTGCAGCACGTGAGTTGTCCATGCGGATTATAGCGCTTGGGCTGAAGGAGTCCCTCCGGAGTCTGCACACCCTCAGTGAGCACAGTTGCTAGCAGTTATTATGTTTGGGTTGGATCTGCCCTGTACAGTACTGAGTGACTGAGTGTGTTGAGTGTTGAGCATGATGAGTGAGAATACGAGACAATGAGATTGAGTACTCTGAGAGTGTGAGTACATGAGTTCATCATTGAGATGCATTGCATTTGACATGCGTACTTGACATGTAGGCATAGAGATGTATATTCCTCATGCTATCTGAAAATGAAACATCTTGTTTATTGTTGAAATATTTTTTTTGGGGAAAATCATAGTTTTCAAACATATTCATATATTTTTGAGGTTTTCGGTGAAAGATCTGGGATCTACTGTTATACTTGAAAAGCATGCCTATTTTCCGTAACTCTAAACCAACTGAATTATTTCTTGTACCATCTTTATCATCTTTTTATGAACTGTTGTTGGTTATTGGATTTGGACCTTGACCCTTGTCCCAGCTCGTCACTACTTTCAACCTAAGGTTAGGTTTGTTACTTATTGGGTACATGGGGTCGGTTGCACTCATACTACACTTCTGCACCTTGCGTACAGATGTTGGATGTTGATGTTGTTATGCACGGCGGGAGCTGGATTTGAAGATGTACCTGCGTTCCGGTCATAGCTGCCTCTTGATCTTGGTAGCTTTAGAATTTTAAACTGTTCATGTATATTTTAGACAAATGATGTACTTTGTTTTATACCAATTTTGTAAATTCTAAATCTTAGAAGCTCATGATTTGTACTACCAGTCCTTGAGAAATTCTTGTATAAAGCAGTTGTATTTTCATTTCTTTTCTTAATAAATCTCATTTAAATTGGATAGTTGTTAATTGGCTTACCTGGCGGGTTGGGTTAGGTGCCATCACGACTAGGTGAATTTTGGGTCGTGACACTTAGCTAAATATTGTTCGTCTTTTTTACCCTTTAAATATAGGTTTCACATTGGACATAATCGTAATTTAATTATTTTTCTAATATTTAGGACTATAAAATTAATATATTGTGTATTATATTCTTTCTTATTTGAACTATGTAATATAACAAATTTATAAAATAAAAACAACACCGAAAAAAATAAAATAGGAAATTTTAATACTGGAAAAATCAAAGTAGGAAACTTTACTGCCGGAAAATTAAAATAGGAAATTTTCTTGCACTTAGAACTCCTTTTAGGTTAAGGCATCTTCATTCTTTGTTATAGAATTAGGACCAATTGAAATCATATATAGGACAACGTCAAAGTATTTTACTCAAGCTAAATTGAGCCGCAACCCATTCCACCAATATAATTGTATACCTTAGCAGCCTTCCCTAACTCTTCGCATCTTAACGAGCGCAAAACACACACTTAATTTGTGCTCGCTTGTCAAAGATAGTATAATATAATATCGTATCCACAGGGATTGGAGTTAAATAGTATTATCGTAGTTTGTAGCTAGATTGCTATCCAAGATGATCAACAATTTAGATTTATGTAGTTAATACTAAAATTAATTAAGAATCTAGAGCTAATTGACTAATGACAATCGAAGCAAGGCCTAAGAGATGTTTGGCTATAATTTTATATTTTTAGTGCATTACTTACCTTATATTTTGGTGCTTTAATGCTAAACTATACTATATTTGTGCTTAATTGAGTTTATTTTATGTATAGATACATTGGAGATAAAATTTGAGAAAAGTAAATATTTAATTTCTAATTCATGCTCTACAACAATATGATAGTGAGTAAAGAAGAAAGCTAAGAAGTGATAAATGAAACTAAGCAGTAGATTGAGCAATGATTAAAGAAACAATGCAAAGGAGTTGGAAAGGAAAGACAAGAACGTGAATTTGGCAAAAGTTAGGCAAAGTAGATGAAATTGAAACGAAGCAAAGCAGAAACAGAATAGGCGTAGCAAGGAATTTTGCTCGCGAAACATCTCGATTCGCACAGTGGAAAGCGAGCATTAGAGCTCGCGTTGCCTGGTGAACAACGAGGTGAGGCTCGCGTTAGAGGTCGCGAGGCACGGTCTACAGCGAGCGTGTTCAGGGTTTTTAAAGCCTATTTTGTCTCCTATTTGGTCTTGGATTTGGTTATTTCGTTTGGGTCTTTTCTGTACACATATAAATAGTCATTAAACACCATTTTTAGGGGAGTGAGTTTTGCGACCGGAGGCAAGAACACTACGCTTGGAGGAGGCTTTCAACTAATTTTTCTTCTCTTCTCTTCCTTTAATCTCATAGTTTATTAGTTCTAGAGTTGTTGGGTGCTACATGAACGTTGTAGTTTGAAATTTAAATTATTCTTACTATTTTATAATATTAGTTTATCTATTCAATCTTGCATTTAATTTGTCACGACCCCAAAATCTAACGTGTCGTGATGGCGCCTATCAGTGGTACTAGGCAAGCCGACCTTCCCAAAAATACTTCCAAACTAAATATAAAAGTAAAATAAAGCTTTCCATATTAGAAATTTTTCATAAAATCAAAGTTAAACTCAAATTTGGAACAAAGTTCGGAAAACGAGCCCCAAACATCGGGGTGTCACCAAGTCATGAGCATCTAAGTATTTAAAACTATTACAGCCAATGTCTAAATATCAGTACAAAACGGAAAGAAATGTAAAAAGAGTAACAAGGTCCTGCAGACGCTGGCAGCTACCTTGCAGTCTCCGAAACTCAAACAGGCCTGGACTCAACAATCTCCGTGCTCAGACACACCAGGATCTACACATGTAGTGCAGGGTGAAGTATGAGTACAACCAACTCAGCAAGTAACAGAAATAAATAAAGAATCGAGAAATAGTGACGAGCTATACAGAACAATTCAGTTGATAATTTTCACAGTTAAGAGTAAACATGAGTAAAAGATCAGTTTCATAATTACCAATTCCAGCCAGACAATTTTCAGCTAAATGCAGCAACAAAGTGAAATAGATGAAACCTCAAAGACGTTGTCACTCAAACCCTCAATAACTCGACACTCAACTCTCAGCCCTCAATGCACACGCTCAATAGGTACCTGCGCTCACTGGGGGTGTTCAGACTCATGAGGAGCTACTACAGCCTAAGCTCTATAATCTGCACGGACAACTCATGTGCCATAGTATAAATATCTGGATCTGTACGGACAACTCACGTGCTGCACGAACAACTCACGTGCTATAGTATAATATAAGGATCCACACGGACAACTGACGTACTGCACGGACAACTCACGTGCTATAGTATAATATCTCACAAACAGGCCCTCGGCCTTACTCAGTCATGAACCTCTCTAGTCTCATAGCTCTCAATAAAGAAAGGGAAAACAGCCCAAATCAAAGTGTTATAGTATATCATACGGGAAAATAACAGAGACTGAGGTAAACATGCACAAGAATCACTATAACTGAATATAACTACCATGAGCAGGAATATAGCCTAAACATGATTTTTAACATGAAAGGCAGTCAAGTTCTAGTAGACATGAATTCATATAAACACAAATAAAGGCTATTAGACTTCACAGTCTCCCGGGACGGACCGAGTCTCAATCCCTCAAGGCGTACACCCAAATGCCCATCACCTAGCATGGGTGCCACCTTCAAACAGTCATATTATACCAAACTCCGGGTTTCATACTCTCAAGACCAGATTTAAAACTGTTACTTACCTCAACAGCGTAGAACTCCTACTCCGAAATGCTCTTTCCTCTCGAACCGGCCTCAAAATGACCCGAATCTAGCCACAAGCAATAAAATGTGATCAATATGAGCTAAAGGAATGAATCCCACAAGGAAAATACTAAATTATAGGCCAAATCCCAAAATTCATTCAAACCCGGCCCCCGGGCCCATGTTTTGAAATCTGACAAAAGTCCCGAAAGCCCATTCACTCACGAGTCTACCCATACTAAATTCATCAAAATCCGACCTCATTTGATCCCTCAAATCCCCAAATTACTCTCTCCAAAATCTCAAGCCCTAACCCCTTATTTCACTTCAAAAATCCTACTAATTAGGTGGGAAATCAACGGAAAAACACCATAGCTAATGATAATAGAGCTCAAGCAACTTGACTCAGTGAATATCCTTGAATCCCCTTCAAAAATCATCCCAAAAGCTCCAAAGTCCGAATTGAAAATGGTGGAAATGAGCAAAAATCACGAAGTCCCCTTTTTATACCTTCTGCCCAGCGAAACCACACCTGCGGTCCCTTATACGCTTCTGCGATACCGCACCTGTGGAATTTCCATCGCAGGTGCGGAACTCACTTAAAATCCCAGGTTCCGCATCTGCGACCAAGTCTCGCACCTGCAATTGCGCACATGCACATCCCTCTCCGCTTCTGCGGAAATTAACCAACTCCTCAATTCCGCATCTGCGACTCATCCTCGCATATGCGGGCTTGCATATGCGACCTCTCTTACACACCTGCGGTTCCAGCCTAGGTCCTCTTTGTCCGTATCTACGGCTTCACCTCCGCATGTGCGAAAAAACACCAGCAGCAGCAATTCAGCTGCATTTCAAAATTCCAAACCTCCCATTAGCCATCCGGAATCACCCTGAACCCCTCGGGACCTCAACCAAACATACCAACAAGTCATATATCACCATACAAACTTAGTCGAGCCTTCGAATCACTCAAACCAACATCAAAACACCAAATTACCCTCAGATTCAAGCCTAAGAACTTCTAAACTTCCAAATTCCACAAACGACGCTGAAACCTACCAAACTATGTCCGAATGACCTCAAATTTTAAACACACGTCACAAATGATATCACGAACCTACTCCAACTTCCAAAAATCCATTCCGACCCCGATATCAATTTTTCCACTGCCGACCGAAATCGCCAAGTTTCCAACTTTTGCCAATTCAAGCCTAATTCCACTACGGACCTCCAAATCACATTCCGGACGCGCTCCTAAGTCCAAAAATCACCTAACGAAGCTAATGGAACCATCATAATTCAAACCCGAGACCATTTACACATAAGTTAACATCCAGTTGACTTTTCCAACTTAAGGTTCTAAATAAGAGACTAAGTGTCTCAATTCACTCTGAAACTACTCCAGGCCAGAACCAACTAACCCGATATATCATAATATAGCTGAAAAGCATAAAATGAAGCAGAAATGGGGAAAACAGGGTTATAACTCTCGAAACGACTGGGCGGGTCGTTACATCCTCCCCTTCTTAAACAAACGTTTATTCTCGAACGGGTCTAGAAACATACTTGGAGTCTCAAATAGATGTGGATATCTGTTCCGCATCTCCCGCTCGGTCTCCCAGGTGGCCTGCTCCACAAGCTGACCTCTCCACTGCACCTTCACCGAAGCTATGTCCTTTGACCTCAACTTCCGAACTTGCCAATCCAAAATGGCCGCTGGCTCCACATCATAAGTCATATCCCCTCCAACTGAATCGTGATGAAGTCCAAAACATGGGACGGATCGCCAACATACTTCCGGAGCATGGAAACATAAAACACTGGATGCACGCTCGACAAGCTGGGTGGCAAGGCAAGCTTATAAGCCACCTCCCCATCCTCTGAAGCACCTCAAAAGGCCCAATGAACCGGGGGCTCAACTTGCCCCTCTTCCCAAACCTCATAACACCCTTCATGGGTGCTACCTTCAGCAAAACCTTCTCCCCAACCATAAAAGACACATCACGGACCTTCCTGTTTGCGTAGCTCTTCTGCGTAGATTGCGCCGTGTGAAGTCGCTCCTGAATCAATTTCACCTTATCTAATGCATCCTGGACCAAGTCTGTACCCAAGAGCCTAGCCTCACCCGGCTCAAACTATCCTACCAGAGATCTATACCTCCTCCCATATAAAGCCTCATACGGAGCCATCTGAATACTCGACTGGTAACTGTTGTTATATGCAAACTCCACGAGCGACAAGAACTGGTCCCATGAACCCCCAAAGTCAATGACACAAGCACGCAACATGTCCTCCAATATCTGAATAGTGCACTCGGACTGTCCGTCCGTATGAGGGTGAAAGGTTGTGCTCAACTCCACCTAAGTACCCAACTCTCGCTGCACGGCCCTCCACAACTGCGATGTAAATTGCGTGCCCCTATCTGAAATGATGGAAACTGGTACACCATGCAGGAGAACGATCTCTCGGATGTAAATCTCCGCCAACCGCTCTGAAGAGTAAGTAGTACCAACTGGAATGAAGTACGCGGACTTGGTCAGCCAATCCACAATCACCCAAATAGCATCAAATTTCCTCGAAGTCCATGGGAGCCAAACTACGAAGTTCATGGTGATCCTCTCCCACTTCCACTCTGGGATCTCTAACCTTTGAAGCAAGCCACCCGGTCTTTGATGCTCATACTTAACTTGCTGACAGTTGAGATACCGAGCCACAAACCCAACTATATCCTTCTTCATTCGCCTCCACCAATAGTACTGCCTCAAATCCCGGTACATCTTCGTGGCACCCGGATGGATGGAATACCGCGAGCTGTGGGCCTCCTCAAGAATCAACTTCGTGAGCCCATCTACATTAGGCACACATATCCACCCCTGCATCCTCAACACGCCGTCATCACCAATGGTCACATCCCTAGCATCACCTCGCTGAACCTTATCCTGAAGAACGAGTAGGTGTGGGTCATCATACTGACGCTCCCTGATACGGTCATAAAGAGAAGACCTGGAGACCACACAAGACAATACCCGACTCGGCTCCGAAATATCCAATCTAACAAGCTGGACCATTAAGGCCTGAACATCCAATGCCAAGGCTCTCTCTGCTGTTGGGAGATATGCTAAACTCCCCAAACTCTCCGCCCGGCGACTCAAAGCATCGTCCACCACATTGGCCTTCCCCGGATGGTACAAAATAGTGATATCGTAGTCCTTAAGAAGCTCCAACCATCTCCGTTGGTGCAAATTAAGATCCTTCTGCTTAAACAGATACTGCAGACTCCGGTGATCAGTATAGATCTCACAATGAACCCCATACAAATAATGACGCCAAATCTTCAAGGCGTGAACAATGGTTGCTAACTCAAGATCATGGACATGATAGTTCTTCTCATGGGTCTTCAACTAGCGCGAGGCATAGGCAATCACCCTACCCTCCTGCATCAGAACACATCCAATACCTACCCTCGAGGCATTACAATACACGGTGTAAGAACCTGAAGTTGATGGCAAAACTAACACTGGAGCTGTGGTCAAAGCAGTCTTGGGCTTCTGAAAGCTCTCCTCACACTCATCCGACCACCTGAATGGAGTACCCTTTTGGGTCAATTTGGTCAAGGGCGATGCAATAGATGAAAATCCCTCTATAAAGCGACGTTAATAACCCGCCAAACCAAGAAAGTTCCTAATCTCCGTGGATGAGGACGGTCTAGGCCAACTCTGCACCGCCTCTATCTTCTTCGGATCCACCTGAATACCCTCACTGGACACCACGTGCCCCAAGAATGCTACTGAACCGAGCTAAAACTCACACTTGGAGAACTTTGCATAAAGCTTCTCCTCCCTCAATCTCTGCAATACAACCCTCAAATGCTAAGCATGCTCCTCCTGGCTACGAGAGTACACCAGGATGTCATCAATGAATAAAATAACGAATGAGTCCAAATAGGGCTAGAATGCACTGTTTATCAAATGCATGAACGCTGCTGGGGCATTGGTCAGCCCAAAAGACATCACCAAGATTGTCTTAAGAATATTCGAATCCCGAATCTTCAGCTAGTGATAACCGGACCTCAAATCAATCTTGGAGAACACCCTCGCTCCCTGAAGCTGGTCAAATAAATCATCAATACGAGGCAAATGATACTTGTTCTTGACTGTGACCTTGTTCAACTGCCTGTAATCAATGCACATCCTCATGGAATCATCCTTCTTCTTTATAAATAGAACCGGTGCACCCCAAGGTGACACACTAGGCCGAATAAACCCCTTATCAAGGAGTTCCTAAAGCTGTTCCTTCAACTCCGTTAGTGCCATACGATACTGTGGAATAGAAATGGGCTTGAGTGCCCGACACCAAATCAATACCGAAGTCAATATCCCTGCCAGGCGGCATGCCCGGTAGGTCTGTAGGAAACACATCCGAAAAATCCCGTACCACCGGAACAGAATCAATGGCAGGAGTCTCTGTACTAACATCTCTCACAAAAGCAAAATAGGATAGACAACCCTTCGCGACCATCCGCTGAGCCTTCAAGTATGAAATCACTCTACCAGGAACATAGTCTATAGAACCGCTCCACTCAACCCTCGGTAATCCTGGCATCTCCAACGTCACGGTCTTAGCGTGACAATCTAGAATAGCATGACATGGAGATAACCAATACATACCTAATATCACATCAAAGTCAACCATACTGAGCAGCAAAAGGTCCACTCGGGTCTCCAAACCCCCAATAGTCACTACACATGACCGATATACACAGTCCACAATAATAGTATCACCAACAGGAGTAGATACATGAACAAATGAAACTAAAGACTCACGGGGCATATCCAGAAAATGGGCAAAATACGAGGAAACATGTGAATACGTGGAACCAGGGTCAAATAATACAGAGGCATATCTGTGAAAAACTGAGACAATACCTGTAATCACATCATCTGAAGTAATAGAATCTGGTCTGGCATGGGGGGCATAGAAACGGGCCTGGCCACCCCCTAATCTGCCTCCCCCTCTCGGGCGACCCCTAGTTGACTGGGCTCCACCCCTAGCTGGCTGAGCTCCACCCCTGACTGGCTGGCTGGGCGGGTGGTAGAGGAACTGGTGCTGGTGCTATCGGCCGAGTACTCCGTTGTGGAGTCCCACCCAATAGCCTAGGGTAATCTCTCATAATGTGACCAAAATCTTCGCACTCGAAACAACCCCCCCCCCTGACACAACTGTTGCTCCTGATGCCCAAAAGAACTGCCCGGGGATGTCTGAACGAACGGGGCATAATGAGAACTCTGTGCTGGTAGTGCATTGAATGATGACTGGCCCTGCTGATAACTGTGAGAACTATGGCCAGATGACGCACCACGGTGAAATGGCCGAGCTGACTGAGCCTGTCTGAAATGACGACCTCTACCGTGCTGGAACTAACCCCTAGTAGGAGCACCGCTGAATCTACCCTGACCACGAGGCCTCTTGGCCTCCCTCTCAACCCTCTCCTGACCGCGAACCATCTCAATATGCCGATCAATGTCGACAACCTCATCAAAGGTAGCACCAGACACCCTCTCTCTGGTCATAAGCAATCGTAGCTGAAAAGTGAGACCATCTATAAACCTCATGATCCTCTCATTGTTTGTGGGAACCAACCAGATAGCATGACGGGCCAACTCCGAGAATCGCATCTCATACTGCATCACAGAGATATCACCTTGGCAAAGTTACTCAAACTGTCTGCGCAGCTCCTCTCTGCGGGACTGAGGCACGAACTTCTCCAAAAAGACCACGGAGAACTGCTACCAAGTAAGGGGTGTTACGCCAACAGGCCTATGCCTCTCGTAAGTCTCCCACCATCTGAGTGCAGCCCCAGAAAACTGAAAGGTAGTGAATGAGACCCCACAAGTCTCAAGAATACCAGCTGTACGGAGTATCCTCTAACACCTTTCCAATAAGTCTTGGGCATCCTCTCTCTCTGTGCCACTGAAAGGTGGAGGCTGGAGTCTCCCAAACCTCTCCAATCTACACTGATCATCCTCAGGCATAGCAGGAACCACATAATCCTGAGCAGCTGTAACCGGCTGGGCTGGTGGTGCCCCCGGTGTCTGGAATCCCTGTACCACCTGCTCTGGTGTGCGGGCAGTGGGAGTCTGAGCACCTCCTCCGGCCTGAGAAGTGGCTGCTATGGTCGGAACAGAGACCGCCTGAGCAAGACTGGTACACGTGGTCAGAATCTGAGCTAAGGCCTCCTAAAGGCTTGGAATCACAATAGGCACAGGTGGTGCCTGAGCTGGTGCATCAACAACTGGAATCTGGTCCTGACCTGGGACAACTGGTAGATCTGCAGGTACTGCCCCAGCTGTTGTATGGGCTGCACCTTTGCCTCTACCACGGCCTCTACTGCGGCCTCGGTCTCTAGTGGCCCTGGCTGGTGGTACTGGTGGCTGGCCCTCCTGGCCGGTAGCACGAGTTCTCATCATCTGTGAGAAAATAAATCAACACGTGTTTAGTTACCAGAATAGACATATTCGCACGAAAAGAATCCAAGAATGTGAAATTTTCCTAAGGGTTCTGCAGCCTCTCGAAGATAAGTACATACGTCTCCGTACCGATCCACAAGACTCTACTAACCCGCTCATGACTCGTGAGACCTATGTAACCTAGGCTCTGATACCAACTTGTCACGACCCCAAAACCTAACGTGTCGTGATAGCGCCTATCGGTGGTACTAGAAATGCCGACCTTCCCAAAAATACTTCCAAACTAAATATAAAAGTAAAATAAAGCTTTCCATATTAGAAATTTTTCATAAAATCAAAGTTAAACTCAAATTTGGAACAAAGTGCAGAAAACGAGCCCCAAAAATCGGGGTGTCATCAAGTCATGGGCGTCTAAGTATTTAAAACTATTACATCCAATGTCTAAATATCAGTACAAAATGAAAAGAAATATGGAAGGAGTAACAAGGTCCTACGGAAGCTGGCAGCTACCTTGCAGTCTCCGAAACTCAAACAGGCCTGGACTCGCCAATCTCCGTGCTCAGACACACCTGGATCTGCACATGTAGTGCAAGGTGTAGTATTAGTACAACCAACTCAGCAAGTAACAGAAATAAATAAGGAATCGAGAAGTAGTGACGAGCTATATAGAACAATTCAATTGATAATTTTCACAGTTAAGAGTAAACATGAGTAAAAGATCAGTTGCATAATTGCCAATTCCAGCCAGACAATTTTCAGCTAAATGCAGCAACAAAGTGAAATAGATGAAACCTCACAGACACTGTCACTCAAACCCTCAATAACTCGACACTCAACTCTCAGCCCTCAATGCACACGCTTAATAGGTGCTTGCACTCACTGGGGGTGTTCAGACTCATGAGGGGCTCCTACAGCCCAAGCGCTATAATCTGCACGGACAACTCACGTGCTGCACGGACAACTCGCATGCCATAGTATAAATATCTAGATCCGCACGGACAACTCACGTGCTATAGTATAATATAAGGATCCGCACGGACAACTCACGTGCTGCACGGACAACTCACGTGCTATAGTGTAATATCTCACAAACAGGCCCTCGGCCTTACTCAGTCATGAACCTCTCTAGTCTCATAGCTCTCAATAAAGAAAGGGAAAACAGCCCAAATAAAAGTGTTACAGTATATCATACGTGAAAATAACAGAGACTAAGGTAAACATGTACAAGAATCACTATAACTGAATATAACTACCACGAGTAGGAATATAGCCTAAGCATGATTTCTAACATGAAAGGTAGTCAAGTTCTAGTAGACAGGAATGCATATAAACACAAATAAAGGCTATTAGACTTCACAGTCTCCCGGGACGGACCAAGTCTCAATCCCTCACGGTGTACACCCACACACCCATCACCTAGCATGGGTTCCACCTCCAAACAATCACATTATACCAAACTCCGGGTTTCATACCCTCAAGACCAGATTTAAAACTGTTAATTGCCTCAACAACGTAGAACTCCTACTCTGGAATCCTCTTTCCTCTCGAACCGGCAAATGACCCAAATCTAAGCCACAAGCAATAGAATACGATCAATATGAGCTAAAGGAATGAATCCCACAAGAAAAATACCAAATTATAGGCCAAATCCCGAAATTCACTCAAACCCGGCCCCCGGGCCTACGTCTCGAAATCCGACAAAAGTCATAAAACCCGAAAGCCCATTCACTCACGAGTCTACCCATACTAAATTCATCAAAATCTGACCTCATTTGGTCCCTCAAATCCCCAAATTACTCTCTCCAAAATCTCAAGCCCTAACCCCTTATTTCACTTCAAAAATCCTACAATTAGGTGAAAAATCAACGGAAAAACACCATAGCTAATCATAATAGAGCTCAATCAACTTACATTAGTGAATATCCTTGAATCCCCTTCAAAAATCACCCCAAAAGCTCTATAGTCCGAATTGAAAATGGTGGAAATGAGCAAAAATCACGAAGTCTCCTTTTTATACCTTCTACCCAACAAAACCGCATATGCGGTCCCTTTTACGCTTCTGCGATACCGCACCTGCGGAATTTCCATCGCAGGTGCGGAACTCACTTAAAATCCCAGGTTCTGCATCTGCGGCCAAGTCTCGCACATGCGATTGCGCACCTGCGCATCCCTCTCCGCTTCTGCGAAAATCAACCAACTCCTCAATTCCGCATCTGCGACTCAACCTCGCATCTGCGGGCTCGTAGATGCGACCTCTCTTACGCACCTGTAGTTCTAGCCTAGGTCCTCTTTGTCCGCATCTGCGGCTCCACCTCTGCAGGTGCGGAAAAACACCAGCAGTAGCAGTTCAGCTGCATTTCAAAATTCCAAACCTCCTGTTAGCCATTCGAATTAACCCCGAGCCCCTCGGGAGCTCAACCAAACATACCAACAAGTCATATATCACCATACGAACTTAGTCGAGCCTTCGAATCACTCAAAACAATATCAAAACACCAAATTATCCTCGGATTCAAGCCTAAGAACTTCTAAACTTCCAAATTCCTCAAACGACGCCGAAACCTACCAAACCACGTCCGAATGACCTCAAATTTTACACACACGTCAAAAATGACACCACGAACCTACTCCAACTTCAAGAAATCCATTCCGACCCCAATATCAAATTTTTCACTGCCGATCGAAATCGCCAAGTTTCTAACTTTTGCCTATTCAAGCCTAATTCCACTATGGACCTCCAAATCACATTCCGGATGCGCTCATAAGTCCAAAATCACCTAACGAAGCTAATGGAACCATCATAATTCAAACCCAAGACCGTTTACACATAAGTCAACATCCAGTTGACTTTTTCAACTTAAGGTTCTAAATAAGAGACTATCTGAGAGTGAGTGAATTCTTTCTATCTTGAGTTCCTAATTGTTCTTAAATTTTATTGTGTGTGGAGCTACTCTCTTTTGTTGTATGAGAGTACTTGATTCATGAAGGAAAGGTAATGTCATTGACCTCTATGTTAGAGTAAGTGAGTGAGTTGTGAATAATGCGTGGTACTTATGAGTCAAATTTTGAGGTGAAGATGTTACAACCTTGTGCTTAGTATATTTTAAAGATTCTTGGTGTGATGAGTTAGGATAATTGTTTAAAAATGTCGTGTCTATATAAAGTATGGTTTGATTGCTCGAGGACGAGCAACGTTTAAGTGTGGGGTAGTGATATTTGGCTATAATTTCATATTTTTAGTGCATTACTTACCTTACATTTTGGGGCTTTAATGCTAAACTATACTATATTTATGCTTAATTGAGTTTATTTTATGTGTAGGTACATTGGAGATGAAATTTGAGCAAAGTAAATATTTAATATCTAATTCATGCTCTACAACAATATGATAGTGAGCAAAGAAGAAAGCTAAGAAGTGATAAAGTGAAACTAAGCAATAGATTGAGCAACGATTAAAGAAACAATGCAAAGGAGTTGGAAAGGAAAGACAAGAACATGAATTTGGCAAAAGTTAGGCAAAGCAGATGGAATTGAAATGAAGCAGAAAGAGAACAGGCGTAGCAAGGAATTTTGCTCGTGAAACATCTCGCTTCACACAGTGGAAGGCGAGCGTTAGAGCGAGCGTCGCCTACTGAACAGCGAGGTGAGGCTCGCGTTAGAGGTCGCGAGGCACGGTCTACAACAAGCGTGTTCCAATTTTTAAAGCCTATTGTGTCTCCTATTTGGTCTTGGACTTGGTTATTTCATTTGGGTCTTTTCCCTATACATATAAATAGTCATTAAATACCATTTTTAGGGGAGTGAGTTTTGTGACCGGAGGCAAGAACACCATGCTTGGAGGAGACTTTCAACTAATTTTTCTTCTCTTCTCTTTCTTTAATCTCATAGTTTATTAGTTCTAGAGTTGTTGGGTGCTACATGAACGTTGTAATTTGAAGTTTAAATTGTTCTTACTATTTTATCATATTAGTTTATTTATTCAATCTTGCGCTTAATTATTTGATTGCTTGATCACCAATTGAATACTATCTACGAATCTAGGATTGAACTCGGGAGAGGGAATTCTAGATTGCATATAAGATTGAGTAGAGAGAGATCCTGAACCTTGAGGGGGGGCGGATTTGCGGTTAGGATAGAAATATACCTAATCGCCTTGCTTGGTTACTATACAGGAATTATTAATGCGTTCTTGTTAATTCTAATTCCATAGGAATATAGGCATTAGATTAGCTTGAATAGGCGAGTTGTACTTCGGAAGAAGGCTACGAGCAATATTAAACATGTCAACCAATAAACCAGATAAATTAATTAGACAATTTAAGTGGAAAACTCACGGGATTGTTAGCTAATCCATAGCTCTAGAATATTCACTCACATTGAATTCATCTTTAAGCTTGTCGTTGTTTTCTTTAATCTCTTAATTTGTTACTCTAGATTAAATTTTAGTTAAATATTCATACTTTACGATTCGCTTGAATAGATTAATTATTTGGTTTAATTTAGTTGATAGTTAATCACAAGTCCCTATGGGTACGATATCTGAACTTACAATTCTATATTACTTGTCGACCACGTATACTTGCGTGTGCGTTTGGGAGAAACACTAAGCAAAGGAAGATATCAATGGGAGAAAATGGGGGGTTTATAGGATAGGTGCAAGATAATTGCCTGAGATTTAACTCTAGATAATTCACTTCTAATGTTCAAGTAAGTCTCTCGAATTCACTTAATTATCAGTACAATTATTTAGTAGAAACTCCTCTCTCGATTAAGTCTCAGCCTCTCAATATGAACCAATTTAAGCTCTGTGAAGATATGCAAGAATGCATAATGGATTGGTCTTTAGGAGAACCTGTCTCGATTATTCTCCTAACTAGGTTTAATCAATGATTCAACTAGCCTCGTTCGATTACATCGAAGAATCTATGAACTCAATCAACAATATAATGCAAAGATATCACAAGTTATGCCTCTTTCGATTACAAGAACAAGTGAATATAGATGCAATAATTAAATCTTCCAAAAACGATTCAAATATATAAAAATAGAGTTATAATCCACAAACAATTATCAATACACCAAATCCATCAAAACCCAAAAGGATCTATTCCATAGACATGGAGAAGTTCTTCACAAATATAACTAAAGTATAGAAAAATATAAATTCAATCCAAACCCGGATCTTGAGTGAGGAAGGAATGATGAAATCCTTGTGCTTGTGTTCTTACAACTCTTCCTTAGCCTCCTTGGCCTCCTTAGGTCAAAATTCTGTCAAAAGTCCATCTAAAATGGCGTTTTGGTGTATTTTCGCCGCTCCCAAAATAAACCCCGGACGAAACTACCCTTTTTAGCGGAAATGGGAAGTCACTCTAACATTTTTGGCGGGAACTACCCTTTTTAGCGGCGCGCATGTAGGGAATTCCAGAACGTGCCAAAAAATTATTTCTAGCCACTTTTTGCACTACCGCGCCGCCCCATGCGGCAGTGTAAATTTGGCCAGAAATTGAGTTATTTTCACTTTGCAGGAAAATTGCACTAGCGCTATGAGGCACGCGGGGCGGTAGTGCAATTTTCTCATAGTGAATTCGTTTTCTCATTTTTTGATGTCCAGACTTGGTTTTCGACCCCCGAACGTGATCCCGACTTAATTGCTTGGTTTTCTACTCAGACTTCAAAGCTCCAAATAGCTCGAATTAGCTCCACAACATCTACATAACTCAGAAATCACTCCTACACAGCATAAAACACAAAATAAGTGCAAAACACTAGTAATTAAAGCTCAACACAAGTAAAGTGCATTGAATTAGAGTGCAATAAGCGACTAAAACACGGGATTATAGCCTACCATCAACACCCCCACACTTAAACCATTGCTCGTCCTCGAGCAACCAAACTACACCTCATATAGACACGACCTTTTAAAACAACTCTCCTAACTCATCATACCAAGAATAATCCAAACATATTAAGCACAATACCGTAACATCCTCGCCTCAAGATTTGACTCAAAAGCACCACACATTTTTCACAACCCGCTCACATACTCTAACACAGAGGTCAACGACATTACCTTTCCTTCGTGAATCAAGTGCACTCGCATAATAATAAAGAGTAGTTACACACATAATAAAGTTTAAGAATAATTAGGAACTCAAGATAGAAAGGATTCACTCACTCTCAGTAGTAACATTCATGTGCCACAAAAGACGTACCATAAGCTTGCCCGTAATGTACTACTCTACCAATTGAGCTCATTCAGTCAAGGATCAAGTAGGACTTTATTTGGTTGTAATGTAAACGGGATGGGTAAGATACATTTGGATATAAGCATGACTACACCTCCCTAAACACTTTAATACATACAATTTAACCATTCAAAACCCACACTTATGTCAAACCATAACTCCACCTTCACGTCAATATATGTCAACTTTCTACTTCTTTACGCATAATTACATCAAGAATTAACACTATCAAGGAATCTTTTTTCGCAACCATCCAACTATTTTTTTCATTTTCTTTTTCAATTCAAGTGGCTCTTATTTTTTTTTCAAAACAGTGCACCTTTCTCCTTATTTCAATAGTTCCACTCAAAAGCCAAACCAACACCCCACACTTTAACTTTTACAAATTTCATAACAGTTTCAAGTGCTCGTGAGATATAAGAAGGTTCAAATAGATGGTCAATTCAAACAATCGGGTAAGGCTTGTAATGTAGTTGCCAAAAAAATAGGATTACATCCTCAAAGGGGTCAACTAGGATACATAACAATTAGGTGGGTAACAACATATAACTGGCTCAACAAAAAAATGCCTATATCACTTTCAAGACTGAATAAAACTACTATTTCATTTTGCAAACACACGGGGCAAGTTCTAGATATCAAATACAATGCACAGAATACCCAAAACCTCTCACACACATGGCACATAACTCACTCAGGATCGGACTCATCATGACACTCTAGTCAAAGCAGTTAAGTAAAGTTAAGATCATACAATTTAAGGTACTTATACAAGAGTCAAAAACTGAGCATAAGCGTCACAACTAAAGCACTTACTATTCTCAAGGCATAATAAAGTCAAGAGATATTGCTTTCATTTAAAATCACACCACAAGATCTCCTACTCCTAAAAAAATACTAACTACACCCGGTTCAAACAAAATTCTTGAAAAAGAACCGCGACACAAAGAAAAACTAAGGGGAAATTATTATACTACCTAAAGAAAATAATATTTTTTTTGTCTTCGACTTAAAAATTTTCAATCAAAAGAAACGAAAACACACACAACAAACGAAAAAAGCAGTTATTTACATATTTACATCCCCACCCCACACTTTAAATTATGGCATGTCCCCATAACACACAAATAAAAAGCAAGAGGTAAAGAAAACTCCCTTGAACTTTTTTCGTTTTCGAGAACTTGTGAATTCCACCCCTAATTCTGAATTCATTCTTCGTTTTCGCTCCTCGAGATTCTTTATGGAGCACATCAGGCCAAACTCCTCTAAGGATATTTGTAAGACCCGCTCTTTTCTTTCTTTCTTGGTCTCATTTTGAGCGGTGGATTATTTTTGTAGGATTATCCTCAACTTATTTCTGCATTCATTCACAAGATCAATCCCTGCATATTCCTGTAAATCCCCAAAAATAAAATCCACATGATCAAGGTTAGAATAAGAAAATAAAGAAGAAAGGTCATGTGAATGTTCCCGTGGTATGTCCAAGACCAATGCTTCTTCATTCTCTTCTACTAAAAATTATAAATGTGGATACGTGGATGGCAATTTAAACTCTTCTTTTATTGCTTCGTAATCCACCAAAGCCTCATTTTCAATCCTCTCAGTTGAAAAAGAGTCCTCTTGTAGAGTGAAAAACTCTCTCTGTAGATGTTCATCATCTCGGGTAGGCTCATTCTCACCGGGTATCTCCTCCATATATTCACCATCACAATGCAATGAGCTTTCTGAAAGTGTACTTATTATTTGACTCACTTGCATTGTTAGGTTTTTAATGGCTTCATCATCTTGTGTAAATTTCTCTTTCAACTTATTTATGAACTTATACATAAACTCTTCTAAACTACCATTCTCCCCTTGAGGTGGTTGTCTCATTTCGCTTTCATTCCAGTCATAATAAAGGTATTCATTCCAACCAGAGTCAGAATTGTACCCATATGAATCTTCATACATGTACGGACTAGAAACAGAGTGAGAGTTTTTAAAATATGAACCATAGGAAGAATACCTACTTGCTTGACAATCAACCCATAGATGATTTTCACCGTATTTAAAACACATAGTAGACCGATGACAATGTTCAGCTGCTAACTCTTCAACCATTTTCTTAGGCTGGTTATACTCTATCTTTACAACATCTAGAGTTCAGTATTAAGAATATGCTCTTCAAGATTTCTTCAACAAAAGAAATCTTAAAGAGAAGTTAACATAACAAAACTAAAAAAATTAAAAATTAAAAGCTAATTCCTGAATTAGTACTACAAACTATTTCAAACACTATTGATTGCCAATCCCCAGCAACGGTGCACAAATTTGATGAGTGCAAAACACACACTTAAATTGTGCTCGCTAGTCAAAGATAGTATAGTATAATATTGTATCCACAGGGATTGGAGTTAAACAATATTATCATAGTTTGTAGCTAGATTGCTATCCAAGGTGATCAACGATTTAGATTTATATGGTTAATACTAAAAATAATTAAGAGTCTAGAGCTAATTGACTAATGACAATCGAAGCAAGGCCTAAGCAAAGGAAGATATCAATGGGAGAAAATGGAGTTTTGATTTGATAGGTGCAAGATAATTGTATGGGATTTAACTCTAGATAATTCACTTCTAATATTCAAGCGAGTCTCTCGAATTCACTTAATTATCATTACAATTATTTAGTAGAAACTCCTCTCTCGATTAAGTCTCAAACTCTCAATATGAACCAAGCTCTGTGAAGATATGCAAGAATGCGTAATGGATTGGTCTTTAGGAGAAACTCTCTCGATTATTTTTCTAACTAGGTTTAATCAATGATTCAACTAACCTCTTTCGATTACTTAGAAGAATCTATGAACTCAACCAACAATATAATGCAAAGATATCACAAGTTATGCCTCTTTCGATTACAAGAACAAGTGAATATAGATGCAATAATTAAATCTTCCAAAAATAATTCAAATACATAAAAATAGAGTTATAATCCACAAACAATCATCAATATACCAAATCCATCAAAACCCAAAAGGATCTACTCCATAGACATGGAGAAGTTTTTCACAAATGTAACTAAAGTATAGGAAAACATAAATTCAATCCAAACTCGGATCTTGAGTGAGGAAGGAATGAGGAGATCCTTGTGCTTGTGTTCTTCCAACTCCTCCTTAGCTTCTTTGGCCTCCTTAGGTCGAAATTCTGTCAAAAGTCCATCTAAAATGGTATTTTGGTGTATTTACGCTAGGGGTGGGCATCGGTCGGTTTGGTTCGGTTATGAATATTATCGGTTTAGCATATCGGTTATCGGTTTATAAATTTGATAAACTAATAACTGAACCGATAAGATATCGGTTATCGGGTATCGAGTATCGGTTAATCGGTTATCGATCATTATCGGTTCGGTTATCGATTTACCCGATAAGATAACTTAATCTAGAGTTAAGCAAAAAAGAGAAGACAATTCAGTGGAGTTAAACAAAAAAGAGAAGAATTCACATATAATATACTACCCATTTATGCGTTCTGTCCAGTAGCCACAACTGGAATAGTACAAATTCTTCAACAACAATTGTCCAAATACATTTTAATAATAATACAAAGTAGTAGCAATTTCACCTTAAAATTAACAAGTCCAAACATATAGTACTAACAGTTCAAATTCAAGTTAACAAGACAATAACTATTCAATCCTTATAGGCTTCACCAAATTGCGCTCCAAATAACGTCCAACATGCCTCATTAAGGACTTAGTACTACTTTATTGTGCGTTGTAATGAAAAATAAGATGACAATGACTACATCTTACTTTCTACCATCCATCATCACCTTCTTCAATCCTTTCATAGTAACTCCAAATAGGTGAGATAGTTTTGTGAACACGAAGTCGAGGCATGATTACACCTATTAAACATAAAAAGAAAAAATATTAAGTCAAATAAATTCTTAGCAATGCATACTATATAAGTTGAATAATGAACTTACCAAAGTTTCAACTCATAACTATGTAAGATTCTACACATCATCATCGCAAGGTGATCCCATGCAGGAGACCTCTTTTTACTTTGTTTCCTTACTGTCGATTGAACTGATTGAGATTGTGTCGTCGCATTTGAATTAGAAGCTCTACTTTCACCAATCACCTTATCAATTATGATATTTTCAGCCATGCGTTTGTGTCACTGTGAGTTTGAATTTAAAAGAAATCAAGCAGTGAGGTAACAAAATCTTAAAAAACGAAATAAAAGAATCAACGGTAAAAGAATACACGTCCTAATTCTAAAAGATGTCAATAAACACCCAAATACTCGTATATAAAAAGAATTAAACCCAAAAATAGTGACTTCAACATTATTGATTAGTAAACACTAGAAACACAATTGACTTCAACATTATTGCCTCCCTTGTCAACTGAAATCAACCGAAACCCCAAATTACCAATATCATTATCAACATAGCCATATAAGTAATGACAACACTAATAAAAATCTCAGCTACTATTTCTTAGAATTCAAACCTACCCCTAACCAAAAATCAAGTGAACTTAATCAAACCCCATAAGCACGTTAAGTTCTTGAATTTACTTTATTTGCTAGTCAACCCTACAAGATTTTTAAAACACCGAATTTCATCAAATCACATAAGAAAAGTCACAAAGAAACACTAAACAAACAATTGATTTCAACATTATTACCTTCAAGATTACAACTTTTTACAACTAAAAACACAATCCGACATATAAATACACGAAATTTATTGAATCTAAACAAGAACTTGAACACCCACTTAAAATTTTCAAAAATGAAAATATCTAAGTGTCATAATTGCTAAAACTAATCAAAGCACAAAAGCAAACTCATAAAGAAATAATAAACAAATAATTAAATTAAACATTATTACCTTCCATGTAAACTAAAATTAACCAAAACACAGTAAAAATTATAACTTTTTACAACTAAAAGCAAAGCACAACATAAATTAGCCACACAAAAACAAGAAAGTGAATAAATTTAAGCAAGAACTTGAACATCCACTTAAAAATTCCACAAATAGAAAAATTTAACTGACATAATAAATAATTAGTCCAACATTATTACCTTCAAACAGTCCAAGATAAACTATCCAAGATAAATTAGATATTGTTTGTCAAATGCCTAACCTGAAAAAAGAAACTGGTAGTAAGTATAAGCTGCACAACATGAGCTCACAAAATTAAGAAATGAAAATAAAAAAATAAAGAATCTTTAACAATCAAAAATCCCTATATGAAGATGAATTTTGTTATAAAAATTAAAAGCCTAATGTATAAAACTAAAGACTTACACTAGGAGTAACTAGTAAGGTCTATGAAGAATGAAGATGAAGCAACTGGAGATTGAAGTATGCGGCTGAGAAAGAATAGAAAAGAATGAAGTAAAGCCCTAGCATATGTATATACTTAAGGATAAAGTAGTAATTTCATTAATTCTTATTGGGTTATCGGTTAACCTACTAATAAAATTGGCAAACCGAGACCCGAACCGATAACCTAATAGTGAAAAAATTCTAAATCGTTACCGAACCGTTAATCCAATAACCCAATAAATAATTAATGGTTCGGGTTATCGGTTTTACCCGATATATGCCCAGCCCTAATTTATGCCGCTCCCAAAATAAACCCCGGACGAAACTACATTTTTTAGTGGAAATGAGAAGTCACTCTAATATTTTTGTGCTATCGCACCGCCCTATGCGACGCGCATGTAGGGAACTCCAGAACGTGCCAAAAAATCATTTCTAGCCACTTTTTGCACTGCCGCGCCGCGCCGCGCCGCGCCGCCCCATGCGGCGTGGTAGTGTAAATTTGGCCAGAAATTGAGCTTTTTTCACTTTGCAGGAAAATTGCACTGGTGCTATGAAGTCCGCGGGACGGTAGTATAATTTTCTCACCGTGAATTCGTTTACTCACTTTTTGATGTCCAAACTTAGTTTTCGACCCCCGAACGTGATCCCGGCTTAATTGCTTGGTCTTCTACTCAGACTTCAAAGCTCCAAATAGCTCGAATTAGCTTCACAATATCTACATAACTCGAAAATCACTCATACACGGCATAAAACACAAAATAAGTACAAAACACTACTAATTAAAGCTCAACACAAGTAAAATATATTAAATTAGAATGCAATAAGCGACTAAAATATGAGATGTAGCCTACCATCACATCTCTAATTATCACCGATAGAATTCCATCTTTGATGTGGCTCTTATCAAAGTTTTTGTCGCCTTCGTTTTGTCTTCTCTGAATATTAGTCGGGGGTCTTATTTAGCTAAGAATTAAGAAGAATGTACGGTTTCGGCAGTGGGTCCGATATGTGTGCTATCAATTAAATATTTATATTCATTATATTTTTTTATATGTATGCATGATCTGATCGATCAAGTTGTAAACGATGAACCCATTACAAAAGGTTAGCTCCGCTTTAGTTCCCGATTTCCTATTACCTTTGAAGTCTAGATAGCCTGTTTGGCCAAACTTCTAAAATCAACTTATTTTGATAAGTGTTTTTATCAAAAGTACTTTTAAAAAAAGTGCTTTTGGTGAGAAGCAGTTTGTGTTTGGCTAATTAATTTGAAAAGCACTTTTGAACAGTAATTAGTGTTTGGCCAAGCTTTTGAAAACTGCTTCTAAGTATATTTTTCTCAAAACTGCTTCTCAGAAAAGTGCTTTTGAAGAGAAGCTACTTTTTTCTGCTTCTCAAAAACTGCTTCTGCTTCTTCTCAAAAGCACTTTTTTTCCTTCCAAAAGCTTGGACAAACACCTCAATCTTTTGGCCAAAACAAATACTTTTGGCCCAAAAATAAGCTTGGCCAAACAAGCTATCAGTAAGGTTGTTAAATCTGCTTTTGGTCTAAGAGTTAGAAACATTAGTTCAATTTAATTGTGAAGCATGAGGCTTGAGTTTAAGGTCTTTAAGTAAACTGATAATAATGGAGTTGTTATTTGCAGATTTAGGGTAATTTTACTTTATAATAGTTCAAGAGGGTAATAAGACCCCAGAAAAGGAAAAGTGTATTGTTGAGGGAGTACTTATGTCTTTTTTCCATTTTTAATGCATCGGATCTTGATAAACTCCGAGCTTATTCATATATCTACGAATTGTTCACGTTACCTTCGAAAAATATGTTTTCATAGGAAATTTATGTTAGCTTTTGTAAATGTATCAAATCCAATGGAGTATAAGAATCACATCCATTATAATTGAAGAAAAGAACCTCCTTGTGATCAGTCACAAAAAAATAATTTTGATATAGCTTTTAAGGAACTATACTCATTTTCTGTATTTTTTAATGCTATGTGCATTTATAATATTGTCTTGGCATATTTTTTATATTAACACGGATAATATGTGCAAGATGTTGGTTGACTTTTTTACTATTTGTAAGTGCATTTCTTCATAATAAATTGATTCCTTCTGTTTCAATCTAGATGAGTAGTTTGATTCGGCACGGAGTTTAAGAAGAAAAAAACTTTTTAAACTTATGGTAAAAGCTTTGTGGGGTTATGACATTTGTGTGGTTATAAAAACTTCTCATTTAGGGTAAAAAAGAGTTTAAAGTTGAATTATTTTTAATTGTGAAAAGATGTCATTCTTTTTAGAATATGCCAATAAGAAAAATGTGTCATATAAATTAAAAAAGAAAGTAGTAGAATTTAAAGATGTATTATTGGTAGTGATGCGCACATGAAATTGCTGACCGAAAAGGAACCATAATAACTTATGGAATTGAACTATTGAAGTGACGAAATTAGAAAACTAGAATTTCTTTTTAAGTTGAATATAATAACTCATGATTAAGTACTTATGTTTTGCAGTTTCTTCTTTTATTAAATTAGCTATCTAAGATAAAAACTTATTTTTTTTATAACTCAAATTTAATTTTTAAAATAATATTTATGTAATTTTTTATAAAAATTTGTACTCATCGAAATAGGGTTCACGCGCAAAGCGCGTACCCTAAGACTAGTTAATTTAAAAAACACGTGTGGGCATAAATTAGTATTTGCCAAGCTGTCAAAAAGTGTTTGTAAGTATATTTTTCTCAAAAGTATTTTTCAAAAAAAAAGTTTATGAAAAAAAGTTACTTTTTTCTACAAAATTGCTTCTGCTTCTATTTAAAATACTTTTTTTTCTTATAAAAATTTGGCCAAACACTTCACTTTTAAAAAAAAAAAAGTGGAGAAACTTGTCAGGCTATAAAAAATGTCCGGACTAGAAAAGAGGGTCAACTATATTCGCTTTTGACAATTTGTTTTTTTACTGCGAGACAAATTGCAACACGTTTTTAGCACCGTAAATTTCGGAGAGTTAGAAGTTCTTTGGAACTATTTCTTATCGTCGCTCTTCCTCACATGCTATTTTGAAGACTTTTCTTAACAAAATTATCATTTCCCAATCAAATTTTTTTCCATGCCACTGACTATTTGAAGTAAAATATTGTATATTGATTCTTTCAAAATATCGATTAATTGAAAATGAAAAACATTCAGTCAACTAAACCGGTAATAAGCTTGAGCTCATCTTTGAAAGATTATTAAAAAATTTATAAATACATAGCAGCTAATTATTTCAAGGTTGGAATGTCTAATATAAAAAGTATTATGCTTGGTAGTTGGTACTATGATAAAACTGACGTTAAAATCAGAGGCGGATCCAGAATTTAAATTTTATGGGTTCAAATTTATAATTCTACCACATCTCATCTAATTTAATGAGTTCAAAATTTATTATTTATACACATTTAATAATATTTTGGGCAAAAATACAGAGTATGAACGAAAACCCATAGCCTCTACACTGAATACGCCTCAATAGACAAGTGAGGCTTGCTCAATTGGTAAAAGCACCTCCACCCACGACCGTTAGGTCCTGGGTTCGAGTCACGCTGGAGGGTAAGTGTGGAAACACTATACATTCTCCTAATTTGCGAGGGGTTTAAAAAAAAAAAAAAAAAATCTATCTATATAGAATAGGAGAAGCAAAAGCACTATATTAAGACAAGTGGTATAACTACAAAAAGCCAAGTAACATTGTTAAGACAAAATAAACTACCTTTCTAACTAATTTATTTTTTGGATTTTAAATTTTGAATTAATAAACTACTTGAATTAATAAATATATCTATAAAAAACGAAAATATAAAAAAATAAACTACTCATTCAAAACTATCTATATAGAATAGGAGAAGCAAAAGATTATAATTTATCTTTAAAAACAAAATATAAAAAAATAAACTACTCATTCAAATTGGGGAGTAGTTTCAAGTTGGAGTTTTAAAATTATTTTACAAAAATAACAAAAAATAAAAAACTATCAATTCAATTTGGAGAGTAATTTCTTCCTAATATAGTAGTGAGTGTGTGTGTGTATATATATATATATATATATATATATATATATATATATATATATAGAGAGAGAGAGAGAGAGAGAGAGAGAGAGAGAGAGAGAGAGAGAGAGAGAGAGAGAGAGATTTATTATGAGAAAAGTCGTACATATACACATAACTAAAATCATAATAAATAAATAGTCATAAAGGAGGAATACTAAAAACAAATCAAGTGATAGCCTAAAAATATATATACTAATTAAATTTCTCATGTAGGAAGATTTATTTAATAAATAGAACTCATAATTTCATAATGCAAAATACAAAAATATAAAGAAACTATTAGGATATTATTATATTATATATAAAACACAAATTATTAATTATTAAAAATATTAGTATATTTTTTATAAAAATAATAAAAGGCTTATCTCTTTATACTTTTGATGAATTAAAAATTATAATTTAGGAAAAAATTTATATTTATTTAAATTTTTAGTAAAATATAAAATGAGAAAACTAATCAAACATTATAGTAGAAAAAAATGTATGAAAAGAGAGGGACAAAGATAATTTTATAATATTTATATTTTTTATTAATAAATAAAATATAAATAAATAACACTCAATAAAATTATTGATAAATTTAGAAAATTGAAGAACTTTGAACAATATAACATAAGTATAAAAATAATATTTCCATAATAAGAAAATTTCAGTAAAATATAAAATGAGAAAACTAATCAAATATTATATTAGAAAAGAATGTACGAAAAGAGATGGATAAAGAAATTTTATAATATTTATATTTTTAATTAATAAATAAATAACACTCAATAAAATTATTGATAAATTTAGAAAATTGAATAATTTTGAATATTATAACATAAGTATAAAAAAAATATTTCCAAAATAAGAAAATATATACTTATATTCTATTAAAACAGAAGTGATATAAAAATATTAAGTCAATTGACAAGTTAATAAAAAGTCACATTAGTAAATGTATAATACTAAGTACTTGCTAATTTAATAAAGAATAAATAAGGAATAAATAATTTATTTGATTACTATAGTGCTTTGTATCCTTTGATTTTGTATAGATTTTATTATATTTATGTACACTATATTAAATAATAAAATAATAACTAATATTTATTAAAATAATATGATATATTAGATAATAATTTTATAAGATTAATATTTTGTCAAATTATGTTCTAACACTAGTGTCTAATAAAAAAAAGGTTCGTTAATGTGTCAAAATGAAAAAAGTGAACAAGTTTAGGGGGCGTTTATGTATTTGGCAAAAAATACAGGGAAAAAACAAGAAATGGCTAATTAACTGAACTTATTGTACTTTGTCCAAAAATATGCAAGTTAATCATATTAATGACCTCCTTTATTTAGGCGTTTTTTAACTAATCTGAGCTCCGTCTGTTATAAATCCCATTTAATTTCGGGATTCATTTCAAATTTCCCGCTACAAACGACGTGCGGGAACATGACACTTACTAGCGTTGACTTAGCCCTAATATTTTTGCCCTAACTACTAAGAACAATCAAAGTAAAAGTCTTTGAGTTTTGACAAGTCCAACGTTGATTCTTTACCTATAAACATCACAATTTACCTAATTTAATTACCAATGAGCCGCAGTTGATTGATTAGCCATTAATCCTAAGGAATTAGCCACTTCAGGTACAGTTACAGAGCTTTTAGTAATTTCTCCATATTTTAAGGCAATTATCCCCTTTTTCCGAACAGATTTATGTAGTAATTTTAAGCTTGAACTGATTTTTATTGTTCAAGTGATCTAATTTGATCTGTTGCATTTGGAATAGAATGAAGGGGAAAAAGGGGGCTTGGGTGGGTGATGGGGGACTAAGATTGGTTCTGTTTATACTTATGCGCTCAAGTGTTAGTAATCACTAATCACAAAGGAATGGTTTTGGGATTTATGTTATAAACACTACCACTGTTATTTTTTTTTCACACTATCAGCGAATTTTAAACATGTTATAGCATATTTTTTTTTTCTTTTTCCACATTGTCGATTAATGCTTATGAAGAGATTTACATGTAGGGGAATCTTAGTAGCTCAGTTGGTTGGTTACTGAACATTCACTTTGTTGGTGAGGTTCGATTCTCCATCTCGAAATTCCCTCCCCATTTTCCCCTTCCCCTACCCACTATATATATTAGAAATATTTTTAAAAAAGAAAAAGAAAAAAGAGTTTATACCAGGCATAGAACTTAAAACTTATGATTTTTATGTTCAGGCGTTTAGGTTGACCATACTGTTTTGGTGTTTCTGTTGTGGGTCACTGGAAGTCTCCTTGGTGCAACTCTGTGTAGCTTCTCCTTTTGTTTTTTTGAAACTGCTCCTCGAGGATCATGAACAGAATGGGGACACCTACGCACAGGTTTTTATTTTTTATTTTTAAGTGATTTATTTATGGGTCCTTTATTGACTTTTTTTAATTTTTTATAATCGTGTTATTTGGGCCGCCTTGCACGCACCTCGAGCATCTGCTACCTCTCACCAGCTTGCCTTTTTCCTGGGAGAATATTCAGCTTTAAAGGTGGTATAAAGCTTTTAACTTACACTCTCTGTGGCAGTTCAAACACCAGACGGCGAAATGAAATGATGAGGCTTCTTGTAACAACCTTCGCTGGAGTTGTGCTTGGCATTTTCTTAGGCGTGTCATTTCCTACACTTTCATTTACCAAGGCATGGGAGCTAATTTTACTTTTCAATATATTTCGATATGTGTGTGTGTGCGCACATGTGCATATCTGTGTATGTATACATTAAAATAAGATAGTATCACTGCTTGTTAGCCAAGTCTGCCCCATTTTTCTCTTAAGTGTCCCTTGAGTAAGAACTGATAAGTAATCTGCTTGTATATTTCAATTTTGCAGTTGAACTTACCTTCTAATCTTTTCGGATTAATTGATCTCTCTTTCATTGAGGGCAAGCATTCAGGCCTCTCAACCCAAGATCTATTAAATGCCTGGTCTTCCCTGAGGAGCCACAGAGGCAATTCACACAAGCATAATGACACAAAGGTATAACATTTGTTACTTACATGCGCTACAAGCAGCTACTCTTGACACTTTGGTGCAACAGAGTTTCTTATTCTCGTTTCATTATTACATTAAGATATTGATAGTCAATTTTAGTTATATAGAGATAAGATTGCACTTTGTCTCTTGGAAATTTATACCGCCTTTCAAGACTTATGCTATTTGCGGCAATCTTGCAGATTTGGGTTCCATCAAATCCTCGAGGTGCTGAGAGGCTACCACCGGGTATCACTGCATCTGAGTCTGATCTTTATCCTCGAAGGTTGTGGGGCCTACCCCGTGAGGTCTGTATTTTTTGGCCTTGATGCCTATCTAAAGTAGTCAATTGACTCTTCGTTTTGTTCGGCAGATGGCAACTGCTACCCGTTCAATTATGCAAATCAAAGGCATAGTGTGAGGTTTAGAATGCAAAGAAAATGATCCATGTGTTAACACATTACAAAAAAGGCTTCTTTCAGTTATTAATGACACAGAACTAGCATATCCTGAAGTTGGTTTCAGGGATATTGGTTGAGTCTCTAATAGTTTATATAAGTCAAAGAAATTGGACGGAAGGGGTTCTTATTAAACTAACAATTGCCCTAGTAACAACCTTTTATAACCAGATGAAATCTATCATAAGAAAAAGCTGTTTGCTTCAAGTTTTTTTAGATGGACAGGAAACCAAGAATTCTTGATTGGAAATAATGAACTTGCTGAAGTGTGCTAATGACATTCTTGCCTCCTCCTGGTTCTGTAGGGCTTGAAGAAACATTATGCCATAGCTGTTAATATAGTTTTCGACATTGAAATTTATATAATCCCCTATGATGACAGACCATACCCCACTTGTGGGAATACACTGGGTCGTTGTTGTTGTAGCCCTATGATGACAGATGAGAATCATTGAATACCCAGCTGAAACATGATTTTTAGAATGCCATTATAAGTTAAAGCCCTCAGTATTGTAATCTGTCTCATCAATTGATCTGCAGGACTTGATTATCAAACCTAGGTATCTTGTCTCCTTTGCAGTTGGCTACGAGCAGAAAAATAACATCGATGTGGCAGTCAAAAAGGTTAGGCTCAACCCTTCTTTTGCTCTCTTCCCTTCTACTCACTCCTTTGATCCCTGGACTTGTCCTTTGGGGGGATCATTTATTTGTGAATAAGGGACTAGATAAGGCCTAACCTGAGGTTTGTTTGCGACTTATTTTAACATAGCTTTTGCCTGCAAATGCAATCATGTTTAGGTTGCCAAATTCTTTAGAATGTTACATTTGAGATCCAAAAATGATTCGAATACTCATATTTCTCATTTGGAACCAAAAAATAACAAGTTGAGACAAGCAAAAACTTGCCAGAAATTTTGATCATTTGACAAACGGAAATGTAAAGATTATCCTTTATTTTTAATATTTGTTTTTGGGTTAATTGTTTGGTTATTTTCTACTCAATATTTTATTCAGTAAAATGAATAAAAGCAATAAATATTTGTTTTTAATGCTAAACTAAGAATTAACTATTTGGATTGATACAAGGATTTCTTGCTTCTCTAGATTATATCCTGTATGTGCCACTAACTAAGAAAGACTTCCGGCAATATTCCCAGCTTATTACTGAGTGGGATTATAATTTCCCATCATCTTGTCCACAGAACAAACTACCTTCATCTTTTGTGGCTGTGCATTCTTACAGTTCCATTTTTAACAGTTTTCAGAGAATTTTACCTTTATTTTGTTTCACTATGATGGTCGAACAAGTGAATGGGATGATCTTGAGTGGTCCAAGCGGGCTATCCATGTTAGTACACGAAAACAAACTAAATGGTAACTTCTTTTTGTGAATTCCTCTGACCCTCAATGTTTCAATACATTTTGATGGACTTTGTAAGAGAGAAGTTTATTTGTTGGATTGAAAGGTGGTACGCAAAACGCTTTCTGCATCCAGACATTGTAGCACCGTATGACTATATATTCATCTGGGATGAAGACTTGGGGCTTGAGAATTTTGATGCGGAGGAGTAAGAATGATTTTTCTCACATTCTTGTGAATAAAAAATGTTGAATTTCATTGACTATAATGTTTTAATGCAAGTGCAGATATATAAAGTTGGTGCAGAAACATGGTTTGGATATTTCGCAGCCTGGTGTAGCATCAAACATTGAGTTGGCATGGCGGATGGCAAAAAGACGTAATGACACTGAAGTCCACAAGTAGGGATTCCTGCATTACTATGTATAACTGCACAGATTAAAACATTCCATACACATATGGCTTGATCTCATATACAGTCTATTGTTTGTGCTTGCAGGGAAACGGAGGAAAGACCTGGCTGGTGCACTGATCCGCATTTGCCACCATGTGCAGCGTATGTTAAAGCATGATATTTTCTACTAAATACCTTTCTCACTTGATGGTTGGTATCAGTAGTTTTACTTTTTATTTTATCTGCAATCAGATTCGTTGAGATCATGGCACCTGTTTTCTCTCGAGAGGCATGGCGGTGTGTTTGGTATATGATCCAGGTATAAAATATGTGTGATGCTTTTTGCGATTTATTGTGGCTGCTTCTTCCCTCCCCTCCCCCCCCCCCCCCCCCAAACCCCAAAACAAATCCTGGCTCCTCCTGCAATCTGAAAAAAAAAAAAACCTGCAAAAGTGAGAAATATAGAGTAAAATGAAAATGAATATTGGGCATAAGGAGGCCGGGAAGGAGGAAATGAACCATTTTGTAAATGCAACTATGAAATGTTTAATTGTTATTGCAGAATGACTTGGTCCATGGATGGGGTCTTGATTTAGCTCTCAGGAAATGTGTGGAAGTAAGTAGTCCACCTTATGCAGTGCAGTAAAATTCTCCTATATTCTTATTCGACGGGCCTTATTTTAATAATGCTTTTGGATGAGCAGCCAGCACATGAAAAGATAGGAGTTGTAGATTCTCAGTGGATTGTGCATCAGACTGTTCCTTCACTTGGGAACCAGGTATATCCCTGTTTCAGCCTCGATGTATGTTGGATTAAATTTAAAGTTGGCTGTAATGATTATCTTTTTCTACAGGGACAAGCAGAGCAGGGCAAAGCACCTTGGGAAGGGGTATGTTGCAATTTCTAATTCTCCACTAGATTGAAATTTTACCAAGAGAGGCAGACGGTTAAAGAAAATAAGAATAAGCAATAAACAACATCATTATCACATTTTGAATTTGCATATGAACTTTTAGACTGAGTTCAAATCTTTGGGTTCATGGATGAAATTATGCTTGTTCTTTTCATTGTATCACACACTATTAATTGTTCTGTCTGAATTTAAAACCTGTACTTCCTGTTGATGCATGATTTGGAGATGGCTTCTCTATGAAGTTTTTATCTGTTGCTTTAGCTGACAAAGTGTTTGCGCGATTTTGTTACAAAGAAATATGCTGCTATTTGGTTATATTGTCTAAGTCCATTTTATTTTGGCTTAGGTAAGAGAAAGGTGTAAAAGAGAATGGGCAATGTTCAAAGAGCGTATGGCTGCTGCAGAGAAAGATTATTACAAGGCAAAAGGGAATTGATCCCCTTAATTCTATATCTCATTAGGTGGTAAATCACATGATTAGGATGCCAGACACTTCTTTATGGATTTTAGTTATAGGCACTAACAGTTTTAAAGATGTTTTACACTGTTAGTAGTTACTTACCATTTCTGTTAGTAGTTACCATTTTTATTAGCTTACCAATAAATACTTTTACTTGTAATTTACCTTGTAAACGACCTGATTGTGTAAATATATTTCACATTGTTAGAGCATAGAAATTAAGCTCTTTGTTAATTAGCCTAAAGTTATCTAGTTTACAGTTCCAAGAGGGGAAAAAGAGTTTATGCATTCTGCTAATCTTTTCTTAGTAATATATTTCTGTTTTGTGCCAGTCCACGGGATAACCTTGTGCTCTTTGTAGGAAAACAAACAAGTATAGGACATTAATCACATTATTTTCTTTGTTTTATCTGTTGCTCTCCATTTGTTTCTTCCTAATGTATTTTCTGACGTTGCTGCCGTCTGATTTTGAACAATTTGTCTCGACGCTCTTTAACTTCTTTAGTTTATGTCAACATCATAAAGAAATTAGTACGAAAGATATGACACTAAATTATACTCCCATTCTAGAAATTTTCAGTCCTTTCGAGTTCTTGCATCAAATTTCCGTCCAACTTCATCAAACTGCTGAGTCCCACATCATTGGGATGTGTAGTTGTTGGGTTCCGTATATGGTCTTGATAATCCTCACCTCATGAGCTAGCTGTGTTGAGTTAAATCCAAAGTCCATTATCATGGTATTGACGTCAGATTCATCCTAATTTATTATTATTAATGTTGGCTCCCATTTCAGTTGTACACGCTCAAGTTTGCAGCGTGAGAGGAATTAGTCTTAAGTTGTTTTGACAAACTGATTTTCTTTTTGAAATATTTAACATTTTGTAGAACCTATTTAGTTATAAAAGTTAAACTCTTTCTTTATTGTGTTATTCTATCGAGACCACACACCCTTAAAAATCAGTGCATACCCTTAATTTAAATCAAAGCATCACTTCATTCAAAATAAAAGCCACTAAGGCACCAATGATGTATGTGAATTAAGGACTTATGCGAGTTAAAGCATAGCAATTACTGCCATATTTGATTCTCTAATTTTGGTGCTTTGCACTAATCTTGATTTCTTGTTTCATGCATACAACAAGGTGTGGTTGCAACAATTTCAAATAGTTAAAGTTCATTGGAGATGGATATTAATTAAATTAAAGTTTATTGGAGAACAATTATGAATGACTAATACGTGGGTCCGTTGCTAATTTTGCCTTTGGCGTAAACGAAACTTTCCAAATCTGTAGTCACGTTCAACTAAAAAGCCAACCGGGAAAAGCAAAATTCCATGTTCTCTAAGTTGTAACAATAGTTAGTCATCAATTAATTTAAATGTTGATACTTCTTATGTTTCAATTTGTTCACATTTGTCTAAATCTTGGTAATCAAGAATTATTCCGTACCTAATGGTAACCCACGAAACAATTAAACCTTGGGTTCTAAGTAGTGATAAAGCCAGAATTTACATTAAAAAGTTAAAATATAAACAAATAAACTTACAAAGAAGTCAAAGGGCATTAATATATAGTATATATACATTCAAGAAAAAAAATTACCTAGCAACATATTAAAATTAATTGGTTGACAACTCCTTAATATATATATGGCTCCGCCGCTGGCTCTAAAATTTGTGCACTCCTATAGATGATGGGGCACTATCTCATTTTCTAAATTTTTAATATTATAATTTCTGCACAAATTCATTTCAAAACAAATAATGCTTATTTAACTTCCTTACAAAATGACTAAAAAGTGTAAAATTTTGATTTTAATAAAGTAGAAAATGTGTCTGTCATTCAAAAAGCGTTGAAAGAAAAACAAAAACTAAAAAATTACTCAAAAGGAAAGAGGACTGGTCCCAGGTAGAAGAGACTATTTTTTTCTTTGGTTTTTGTTTACTTCCAAAGACATCAGGACAGAGAGTATATATGCTCTCTTTGACAATTCCAAGGTTGGATTTTTTCCTATATTAAACATCGTAAGGATTTCGATGAAACATTAAACGGGAATTGCGTTAAAGTTTATAAATTTTGCACTCTTTCGCTTTGGGTCACTTTCGTAATCCTCCAGATCAGCAACTTCAGGTTCGATTCAGAATTTAAACCTTTTTTTTGTCTTCAGATATGTTTTTAGAGCATATTTAAGTAAATTCTGCGTCTTTTTAGGATAATATTTGAATATTATCTATGTTTTAGAGCATTTTAAAGCAATTTTTGAAATTATTTCTCTTTTAGGAACTAGGGAAGATTTGAATTTGAACTTACTACTATAGACCAAGTGAACTAATTAATAAAGATTTATTAACATTTGGAATAGAATGAAAGGAAAATTGGGAACTTTACTCAAGTTTTAGTAATTGCAAAGTACAATAAATCTTCGTGAACATGTGTAATAGAATGAAGGGGAAAATGGGAACTTTACTCCAGTAAAGTGTTAGTAATTGCAAAGTACTGATCTTTTTTACTTTCTGGTTGTAGGTTGTTGGCCAAATTGCCATAAAAATAGTGAATTTCTAATGTGGAGCGCTTGAAATAATTGAACTCACATTTGGGCTAAGCAGATGTTAGTAAACTCATTGCAGATTCTTCTTTCTGGTTGTGAAACTACTGCTAAAGGATTGTGACTTAAGATGGGGACGCCTATGAAGCGAAGGTTTTAATATTTGAAGTATTTTAAGGGTCTTTATTCATATAGGCATCCTTGTAGTTTGGGATTGAGGCGTGATTGATTTTGATTGGTTGATCCATTTATTTATTGTTAAAAGTGGTAATGAGCTTAGCTTACTGTTGAATATCTACAGCCCAATCTCAAGAAGACGGAATGAAACGATGAGGCTTTTTGTGACTACTTTTATTGGAGTTGTATTTGGGTTTTTCCTTGGTGTAACCTTTCCTACAATTTCATTGACCAAGGCAAGGGGATCTACTTTTGATAATGAATTTGATATAATCGTATTTAATGTGCCATTTTTCTTTTAAGGTATCAGTTGAATAAGAGCTGATAAGGTAATGTGCTTGTGGATTTCAATTTTGCAGCTGCCCTTACCTACTAATCTTTTCCAATCAATTGATCTAACTATAGAGGACAAGTACTCAGGCCTCTCAACTCAAGCTTTATTAAATGTCTTGAATTCCCTAAAAGGACGCGGTGGCAGTTCACACAAGAATAATGACCCAAAGGTATTTTACTTGTCACTCATATACGATTGCACATCTAATTTTGGAAGTTTATAGACAACTGCTGTTCGATATTTATGCTATTTGTGGCAATCTAGCAGATTTGGGTTCCGTCAAATCCCAGAGGTGCCAAGAGGTTACCACCCGGTATCGTAGCATCTGAGTCTGATCTTTATACTCGGAGGTTATGGGGTCTGCCCAGTGAGGTTTGTCAATTCAGCGGTGATTCTAATTTGATGCACTCGGTTGATTTTTTCTTATATTTGGTAACAGCTACCAGTTCACGTTATGCAAATTGATGGCATGATTTGAGACTTGATATACAAATAATTTAATCCATGTATTAACACATTGCTGATACCCTCTTTGTTCCATAATCCCTTTCATGGAATTAACCATTTTTTGAAGTTGATTTCTGGATATTAGTTGATTCTCCAGTAGTTGCTCAGTCGAACAAAAATATTGAAGGAACTGCTGAAGTGGGCTAAAGACATACTTGCATCCTTCTGGTTTCTGGTGCTCAAACAAACATTTTGCTATAGATTGCCATATAGTGTTGGACACTGAAATTTATGCTATCCCGCTATGATGACTGATAAGAACTGTTTCAAGGGCAGCTAAATATGATTTTAGGATGCCATTAACGATGTCCATGTCTCTCTCTCTCTATTTTCCTTCCCTTTTTCTTTGGGATGAGAAAACATAACGATTACTATATCTCTCTATGATAATCAGCTTCATTGTTGATATGCAGGACTTGATCATCAAACCAAGGTACCTTGTGACCTTCACAGTCGGCCTCAAGCAGAAGAGTAACATTGATGCAGCAGTGAAAAAGGTTGTGCCCAAGCCTCTCTAGCTTTTTTTCCATGTACTTGCTATTGTGAGCCCTGCTCTGTCATTTTCAGGGGTTCTTTTATTCATGGATAAGGGATCAGAAGCGTGACTAATACTCTCTCCCTTTCAAGTTGTTTGAACCTTTTCGGATTACGAGGGTCTAATTGACTAATTCTCGGTGTGAATTCGGACATAGATTCTTTAAGCTTATTGAAATAAATTTACATATTTAGAAACTACATAAAAGGTACTACAAGTCACAGTAGTTAACAATTCAAAATATTTAAAAACTATTTGCAAAAAACATGGTCAAAGAAAACCTCGTTTGGCTCCCCAAATAGTAATAGGTTCATTCTTTTATAAACAGAGGGAGTATATGCTTGTAACTTTTGCACCATAAAATTCAGTCCTTCACTCATCTCATTCAGATGAGACTGTGTTTGAGGGACCGGGATTGGACTTCTGATAAGGGCAATTTTACCTTCCTTTGCTAATTCCACTAGCCCCACCTCCCATCTCAAAAGAGTTTTCATGTCATGTTTTTGCTTCATTTTTTGTTTTTGGGTTTATTGTTTTGCTTCCCCCCCCCCCCCCCTCCCTTTTTTTTTTTTTCCAGCATAGTCTTGTCTTGTTTTATGTGCTATCCTCGCTGTTCTTATGTATAATGTTTTCCTTAGTCTGTGTTGCATGCATGCTAGTTTATTGGTGAAGCTCTGCAAATCATTTAACACATCAGTGAATAATTACTTTTTTCCCGACAAAGAATCAATCTTATCGTTAATCCCACTTTTAATCTCATTACGAATTAGGGTTACCAGAGATGAGCGAAAAGATAGAAAGAAAACCTAGGTTAACAAAAAGGGTTGGTTTGCTGCCAACTTAGGTAGATTTAAGTCCAAAATTTTACTTATGTATCTCGGCATGCTTATTTTTCTGTACTGTAAACAGTTTTCAGAGAACTTTACGATTATGCTGTTTCACTATGATGGTCAAACAAGTGAATGGGATGACCTTGAGTGGTCAAAGCGGGCTATCCATGTCAGTACACCGAAACAAACTAAATGGTAACTATTATTGTGAATTCTTTTTTATCCTCAATTATTCAACATTTTTGATGGATTTGTGGTAAGTATAAAGTTTATTCATTTTGTTGAAAGGTGGTATGCAAAACGTTTTCTGCATCCTGACATTGTAGCACCTTATGACTATATATTCATCTGGGATGAAGACTTGGGGCTTGAGAATTTTAATGCGGAGGAGTAAGTTATGATTATTCTCAGAGTCGTTTGTATCACTATGTTGAATTGTATGTGGATTCTTAAGGCTTCAATGCAACTGCAGATATATAAAGTTGGTGGCGAAACATGGTTTGGATATTTCCCAGCCTGGTTTAGCACCAAACAGTGGGTTGACGTGGCAAATGACAAAAGGGCGAAATGACACTGAAATTCACAAGTAGGGAACATATTACTTGCATTATACCTACAACTGCTCTGATTAAAGCATCCCATGCACACATAGCTTGATCTCATATACAGTTTATTGCTTCTGCTTACAGGGAAACAGAAGAAAGACCAGGCTGGTGCGCTGATCCACATTTGCCACCTTGTGCAGCGTATGGAATGCATGATATTTACCAATAACTACTGATGTCACTTTGTGTTTGGTGTCAATATTAACTGTTATTTCGTTGGCAATCAGATTTATTGAGATCATGGCACCTGTTTTCTCTCGAGAGGCCTGGCGGTGTGTTTGGCATATGATCCAGGTATCAATTATTAAATATCTTCCATTTATTGCAGCCAGCGAAAAAGAATATGGGGGCGAAGGGGGGAGGAGGATTGCTACCCATTTGGTTTCTTGATTCTTTATTGCAGAATGACTTGGTCCATGGGTGGGGTCTTGATTTTGCTCTTAGGAGATGTGTGGAGGTTAGTAGTATACTTTAAGATGTGTGGGACAAATTCCCATATTTTCTGTTTCAAATGGTCTTTTTCCTAATAATGCTTTTGGATGAGCAGCCGGCACATGAAAAGATAGGAGTTGTAGATGCTCAGTGGGTTGTGCATCAAACTGTTCCATCACTTGGGAGCCAGGTATATCCAACTTTATCTTGTTGGAGTATATTAGACTAGCATGAAAGTTGGCTGTAATGATTATCTTATATTCTTATTTCGACAGGGTAAATCAGAGAATGGCAAGGCACCATGGGAAGGGGTATGTGCTGTATTTCATTCTCCTGTATACTGAAATTTGATCATGAAAAACTGATGATTAAGAAAAATATGAATAAAAAAAAACTAATAACAATTTGATCACCTTTTGAATTTGCATATGAATATGTCAAACCATGTTCGAAATCTTGTGTTCATACCCATACTTCCTAATCATGCATGATTCTGCATGTGTTTGTGTAATCTTGTTACAATGGAGTATGTTGATCTCTGATTATATGTCTAAGTCCAACTTCTATTTTGGTTCAGGTAAGAGAAAGGTGTAGAAGAGAATGGACAATGTTTCAGGATAGAATGGCTACTGCAGAGATGGCCTATTACAAGGCAATGGGAATTGATCCCCCTAATTCTACAACTACTTAGGTGGGACACTCACACGATTTAGAATGTTTGTAGGACGTCAAACGTTGTTTTTGTGTGCAAGTATCTAATGATGGTTTACAGTTCCAAGCGGGTAGAAAGAAATTTCTGTATTCTCCTTGTTTTTTGTTATTAGTAATATAATTCATTTTTGTGTCAGCCTCCTGATAACTTGTGTTTTATGCTTGTTTGAGTTCAAAGTCTTAACTCCTGTATAGGTACTTATTTCATATGGTCATGTTAACGTCTTGAAGATAATGTTGAGGATATCATCAGTACATGGTCATACTAAAAGTGTCATTATTTACAAGTTGAAATTTGGTCGTCAATAATTGAGAGTAGTGAACTTTAATATTTGAAATGCTAGTAACATACTGAAGTTTTTGTTAATTTATCTTGTTGCAAATGTTACGTTATCCACAGGGACTGCCTTCCTCCCAGCTTCATTTATCTTGGTGCTGAAAATGCCAGTGAAAATGCTACGTGCATCGACCACATAGGATAAAATAGCAAACTCCATAATGCAATAGACCTATTTCATTTGTAAAGCCATAAAGAATGATCCCGTTTCAGGAGTGATACGATAACAAATGAAAATATCGATTTTTTGTAGCACTTACACTTGAAAGGTGCCATACTAAAAGGTTGTTACAAAAAAATAAGTGCAATTAATACCAGAAATGGTTGAAATACAAAGAGCTATTACGTTCATCCTTATCTTCAACTTATAGAGGATATAACTTGAACACTTCTGCCCAGAAACTAAGGGAAGTAGGAAAAAGCAAAGAAAGAGGTAAAGTGGAGGAGAAAGTGAAACCCTTTGTTGAGGTTAAGGTAACTAGTATAGATCTCCAATTGCCACCAACAAATGTGGAATCTCCAAGAATATTTTTTTCTTTACAATGATGGTATCCGGGCTGCTTGCCCGCACCTCAACTATTCCACCGGTACCTACTACCTTTTAGTCTTCTACCAGAACATGTATTGGATAACTCTGCCCACTGGAATTTCCAAGAATCTTACAAATATCCTTTGGTGATTGCGTCTTCCAACTCTTGAAATTCCCAAGCATCATCTGCTGAGTACTCTCCTGTGAGGTAAAGAGACCACAATTAGTTAAGTACTGGACAACTACTTGCACGAATAAGGATTGGGTTCGGCTTGTGGAATTCAAGACCTAGCTTCAGATAAAAGGCATATATGGTGTTCTCTGCCGTGTTATTAGGTGCAAGATTCAGGCAACACTCTCTAATACTACAATAGCATTGTCACAAACCCTGACCACAAGCTGCTCACAGCAATCAAAAATTCAACGAAGACCTCTCTTATCTCTTGATGTTCTAGATAAAGGGAACCCTTTGTCACAACTATTTTCAGGTACAAAACAAGACAACCCTAGACTTTCAGTAACTTACAATAAAAACTGAACTTAAAATAACTGTCTCTTACCAATTGAATCTCGTCTTAGAGCTGTCAAGTGAGCGCAACTGCAAGTAAAAATTTCAGCTTGGGTTTGAATCCACTTAGAAGAACATTAAGAATTAAAAAGAAATTATGCATCACTAAAACATTTGTCATTTCTCATCATCTATCACAAAATGTAGAACCTTTTTTAGTATTAAAACGAACATTATCTTTATATAGTACCTGCCAAGAGCTTTCCCGAAGTCTGCACATAGTGATCGGACATAGGTACCTTTTGAGCATCTAACTCGGAAAATGACATTCTGTCTGCCAATTCAAAAAAGGGAAAAAATAGAAAAGGAGACAAAAAAGAAGTATCTTCAATATGAAACTTTTGGTGAAATAATACCAGCTTTAGTGGAGTGACAACCATTAGCAACCAAAATACTTGCTCATGTCAATGCATGTAAATTATAAGTATATCTGTCGCAAATATCCTAATTCTGCTTCACATGAAAGCATATCTGAAAGAAAGAAAAAAAACATGTCTGATTTATAGACATACTTCAAGAATTACTCATTTTCCTCTAGGAGTAATTGGCTGGAATATAGATATGCTTCACATGAAAGCATATCTGAAATATAGACATGCTTCAGAATCAAGGGGATGCAAATCAAGAAGATGCTACCCTTGTGTGGTTCTAATAAAACTTTTGAAGTACTTAATAAATAAATCCACAAACGGGAGGGACGGGAGGAAGTTTGTGCAACTCCAATAAAGCACTCTGCGAGAAATATATTTCTTGCTTTCAATCAGAATGAGTTCTCCACCTCACCCTCAAACAAAACTTGAGTGTACATTTAGCACTAAAGAATTCAATGCAGTATAGAGGGATGGTAAGACACTTAGGAAGCACCCTAGGAATGTTTAGACGCTTTGAGAGAACCTTGGCTAGGGCTTAACTCGTACGCACAGACAATAAACACAGAGAGATGATTTTTCAAGAGTTGAGACATCCATGTGGCACAAGATTAGCACTAGAAGAGTTCAACAAAATAACCTGTCATCTAAACTCCGCTTCACGTCAAATTCGAAAATTGAAATCCTCCTCGGTGAAAGTTCGATGCTTTCCCCTCTTCTTGCTTTCTCATACATCTTTTCACCACCAACCTATCACAAGTAGACGGAGTCTAATAAGTAATAACGCAATACTAAATCCAATTCATGCGTGGTCACCCAAGAGAAATTCTGATGAAGCTGGCAAAAAATGGATGAATTTATTAAAGGAAAGAGAAAATAACAACTCAAACAATTACAGACTACAGAAGTAACAGGTATCTTTTCTGAATCAGCACACTCTTTGATTTAAGCTTATGTTAAATACAAATAGTATCAGCAGCAACTAGGTCATTACAATGACTGAAGATATAGCTGGAGTTGATTCAACATGTTTTCATTTCATGTGATTGCCAAATTTCATGACTCCTAACAAAATTAGGCATGTTGAAAATACTAAGAAAAAATTGTTTAAGAAAGTGTAAATCTGGTATCAATAATTTTATTCATCCAGGGTAAGAAGATGTTGTAATCATTGTTATAAAAATCAAAATATGCACAGGATAAATTTATATTCGGCAGAATCAATAATTGGAGGAACTTAAGTGTTGCAACTAAAATTAACATACTTTGATTGCTGAGAACATCGGAGGGACTTGCCATATCTCTCCATAAAAGGACGCTGCTGTTTTCTTTATGTCCTCATCCTTGATATGCTCCCACGGCTCTCGCTGAATAACCTGGATATTACAAAATCCAAACTTACATAAGTAAGATAATCCTGGGTCAAACAAATAACTAGATCCAGTTTGTGTAACATAAGTTAGAGCGTGCATGTAGACTTTATTCATGTTGACTTTATCATGAAACTTCTCATCTTGCCATCTTAATTTGTTTCGCTGATTATTAGATGAGACTTTCGTAGGGGTGAAATAAGTCACATGGTCCAGTTTTATCTAAGATTTATAACTTCAAAAAATAAATTAAATAATAAATACCGGGGAATCTGCATCCCAGGTAGAGGTGGCTTCCCCCAGACGGAAGATTCCACTGTAGCCCTTCATCATACCCTGATAACTGCCAAGAACAATTTAGACTTCAAGAAAATTTATCATATAACTGTATCGAGAGACTAAAAGAAACTGTTCATAGACGTGTATAAGTTCTCCTAAGACAAAAGGGAAAATATTAGCAGGAATAAGAAACTCTCATCAAATTTCAGGAATCCCTGAAATCTCCCTCGGACTAATTCAACTAAAACCTTATTGCAAGTTACCTGTCAACGATCTTTGTAGCTTTACCAACGCATACAATCAATAATCCAGTTGCCATTGGATCAAGTGTTCCAGCATGGCCCACCTGCAAAAGATGAATTTGAAGGAGAAGGTGGTAATAAAATGGAATAAAAATGCCTTAGTTCAGCTTGTATTCAGTCTGAACGTGATGAATGTTTCCAATCACGTGAATATAAGCATAAAATCCCCCTTAACCAAAATACAAAGATAACTAGATAAGAAACACCCCCCCCCCCCCCCCACACACACACACAAATAGAGTGGGGCAATCTTTTTGTAGAAACAAAAGTTTGCTACAAGGTCTTCAATTTAAAATGAACATTGGAGGAAGGAGGTAACAAAATGCTCAAAAATGTAAATTCTCTCAAATTTTGCTAAATACTCTTTTCTTCCTCGCCCCAACATGTTCTTCAGCCCACAGCTCTGCTTTTGCTGGACAGAGTCTTCTACCTTAGCATAATCGATCTAGGGGAGGTCCAACACCAAAAAGAATACATAAAACTTGATGAGGGGAAGTTCTTGTTTAAAAATCTAAGATTTCATAGTATCTTACATTAGGAATAGATATGTTAAAGAAAATCAAAATAGTAAATCTTCAGACAGAAATCAGAACCATATTCAAGCTCTTTTTTTTTAATCGGAGTAAGAGTGCTATTAATCAGCATGGATATAATCAAACTACATATTCAAGTATTTTAAAGTGAAAACACTCATCCAAAAGTTTTTTCGAATTTTCGTTCTTGTTCCTAAGACTAACATGGTAATGCACCTTCAAATACAAAAGATCACCAGACAAATTTATCTTGAAAATATTCTTAAAATGAGTTCGCATACTGCTTCTCCGAGACCATATCAGATAGCCCCTAGATTGTGGTTAGGAAAAATGTACCTTTTTCACTTTTGTTAGACGCCGCAACTTTCCACAAACAGTGAAAGAAGTCCAACCTGTAAGGCAATTCAGACTAATAGTCAGAAGAAGAAGAAACCAAGCTTTTATAACTACATTTCCAAAAATGCAAGAGCCTCCTAACCTTGGTTTGGCTTTACGATATTAGATCATAAGAGACAATCCTGACTCGTAAATTATATTTTTGGCATTTGATACTATATTCTGTTTTTATGTGAATATATTTTGCGTATCAACATAGAAGTCCTTTTCGTGAGCTTTGTGATGGACAATACTACAGAAAATAAGACTCATGGGCAGTTTTCATCAATAACCATACACTGGCTGAATTCGTTATGTAAATATCACACTCCCAAACAAGTTTTACTTATCTCTGACTCTGAGACTCTAAGAGTAAACCTACCATTTTAAAAAATCAAACAAGGAAATGAGCATTTGATACTATATTCTGTTTTTATGTGAATATATTTTGCGTATCAACATAGAAGTCCTTTTCGTGAGCTTTGTGATGGACAATACTACAGAAAATAAGACTCATGGGCAGTTTTCATCAATAACCACACTGGCTGAATTCATTATGTAACTATCACACTCCCAAACAAGTTTTACTTATCTCCGACTCTGAGACTCTAAGAGTAAACCTACCATTTTAAAAAATCAAACAAGGAAATGAAGTCAAACTTCTCAAGCATTGCATTAAGAATCTGTAGTCTGTCAATCCAACTTGTAACTAATGCTTCTTGTTCAATTATAAACTTAAAACACCTAACATTGACTTCACATGAGAACTTAAAACTCTTAATTAACTCTTTTAAAAACACATCAACGTTTAACAAACGCACATAATAAATCCCAGTGTTAAGACAATTAGGAGCTCAAATTCACCTTTTGGTTTGTTCACTAATACCACTGTCCCACCTGGGCTATCCCATTTAGGAGGAAGCCCTGTACTCCTTGTAGCTAGAAACGGCTCAGCACTAACAACACCATTTTCCTTATTTGGAACTTTCTTCAAATACTTGAAGAACTCTTCCACTTTCTTCTCCGATACATCAACTTTACCTTCTTCCTTATTTTCACCCCTACTCCTCACACCCTTTTCTCCTTCCTCAAAAAAGATCAAACTTTTATCAACCCCGCCATCAGAAGTTTTCTTTTTGCTATTCTTTACATTACCCTTTTCTTCTTCCTCAAAAAATATCAAATTTTTATCAACCCCACCATCACCATCTTTCTCAATTATCTTTTCCCTAATTCCCAATTTCTTTTTGCTCTTCTTTACATTCTCATTTGATTGCCCAGGTTCAAGAAAAGCTTTATCAAAACACTGATCAGGAAAATACTTCTTCTCCAATTGATACACCATCTTATAATGCTTATCTTTTTCCCAAGGGTAAGCAAAATTGTCATAGAAGTACAACTCTTCTTCCTTCTTGTGCAATGTACGTAGCTCCACTACTTCCTGCTTCAGCTCAACAAACTCATTATCCTTGACCCGGTTATTCTCATCCCCCGAATCCGAATCCGACCCGCCAAACATTCTTTTCCTCCTCTTATTATAATATTTCCTTTTCCCTTTATCCATTTTCATAATATTATCCGAATTGGGTTCCTCGTTAGATGATTTTGAATTCAATTTTCTATCGACCCAATCGTCGAACCCGAGTTCTGAACCGGGTTTGGGTTCGGAATCAGTAGGTTTTGAATTGGGAAGGAAGCGTTGTGGGCGGGATTTTTGGATTGGTGAAGGGGAATTTGCAGGGCGGGAGATTATCATATCGTATTGAAGTGGGTATGGAGTTGAAGTAGTAGAGAAAAATTGAAGTGAATAATGGGACTTTTTTAGAATAAGGCGATTGAGCTTTTCTGAGGGTGAAAAAATAGTGTGAGGTATTATAGTGAGAGAAGACATGGATTTGGAGCGGAGGAAGATGAGAGACATACGAGGAATTACTACTGATTTCGCCATTTTTGGCTTTTGTTCTTCTAGTAGTACCAGTAGGGGTCGTTACCTATTTCTACTTTCTAAAATTAATCTATATAACTATATTAAAAGCATCTTTTTTATTCTTTAAAAATTAATTTCAAATTAAATAAAAAATTATTTAATTATTTTTCTAATATTTAGGACCTTTAGTTATTTAATTATTTTCCTAATATTTAGGACTTTTAGTTATTTTCTAATATTTAGGACTTCTAAATGAACTAAATTTTTTATATTAAATTTTTTTTTATTTGAACTATGTGATATACCATATTTGTAAAAAAAAAATTTTAAAAATGACACATCATAATACGGTTTTTAGGTTTAAAAGTTTAAGGAAAAACATTGCACATTCACATTAATAAGACTTCTAAGCCACATAGGCTAAAAGAAAACGAAAATTACAAAGAGGAAACTAGAAAAGAAAAAAAATAAAAGACTGAACATTGCAAATTCACATTTGGAAAGTTTCGAAACACTTTGCACTTCTTTTAAATTTAAGAGTCCCCCTTTTACATAAAAACGTGATTAATGAAACTATTTAATTACAAAAAAATCCTTTTTCAAGTTAATAAAATATTTACAAATATAATTTTAAAGGAATAGTTCACAGCTACATAGTACAATTTATAATTATATGCTTCCAATAAGCTACTAATAAATTAAAACATTATTCAATACTCTAATTTATATCTATATCTATCTATCTATCTATCTATCTATCTATATTATTATAAAAGAACGAATGTTTAATGCTAAATATTGAAAGATTAAATTATCCCTAAAATCTTGATCGACTTTTATGCCCTTAAATATTTATATAATTTACGGATATAATTGTAATTACCCAAAGTTGGAATTCTTTTCGGATTTAAATTGCACATAGACAGACCATACAAAGTGTATAGTTTATTTTCAATAGGATTCATATTAGATACGATTTATACTATTCAATCAAAGTTAAACTTTCATTAGGACTCTTATAATTTATACACTTAGAATTTTTATTAGTGCCACGTAGTTGAAGGGAACTCCTATTATTTATAGGATTATCATGGACAAACAGTGGGCTGGATTCTAGGAGAAAATTGAACACTCCAAGGACGCTCTTTGTTAAGGTTGCGTTTGATGGAATTTTGTTATGTATCTTTTATTGTGAATATAAATATTTTGAATACAGATTATATGTTAGCAAGATTTTCAATATTTTTCCTTTTTATTGAAGGTTGGATCGGGTTAGTTTATTCTAATTTTTTATATAGTTTTTACTCTATATATGTGTAAGTTCTACTTACGTACAGAATCATGGAAGAGAAGATTATTTGTCAAAAGACACAAGAAGAAAAGTTAATATATATGGGAAAAGCGCCTTTGTTTTCCTTATGAAGATGTGGATTTTGCTTTTCTTCCTATGTCAAAATAATACTCCCCTAATTCTGCTTTACTCAGGTACATATCTATTGATAGGTTTGATACATGGAGTGTTTGTTTTCCTTTTTTGCTTTTACTATTTTGGGGTTTTATGAATAACTTATAGTGGAACTCGGTTGGCTTTTCTGATTGATATAGGTCATGTATCGTTTAATGTATCTTAATGTTAATGCACTTAAACTACTTTAGGAAGATTTTTGATATTAGTAAAAATAATTGTGTAATAAATAGTTAATTTTATAGAAGATGTAATTAATCACTTTTGTTTTTTGATTAAAAAAATTCTTTGGTGTGTAGGAAATTAGCCAAGTCACAAGCGTTGTTTGCTCTTTAATTACACAATACAGTTCTCTGAAGGAGTGTCAAACGCATGCAATTGCTTTGCTATAACAATTTTTCTTTTCCTCAGCTTGGTAACCTTTATAAGTTCTCCTCTCTTATTGTTTCTTTATTCATGTGCGTATTGCTTCTGAGCTTGATAAGTTTTATATGTTCTCCTCAGTCCTCTCTCATTATTTCTTTACCTGCATGTGCGTTTTTTTTTATGAGATACATCTTCTTGTACCGGCCAGGGGCGGACCCACATTATAGCAATGGGTTCAGTAAAAAATTAATTATTTTCACTTGTGAACTTCATCAGAAAATCATGACAAAAACTAATATTATAAGACATGAACCTTTTTGACACAAAGGGAAGCTGCAGAGCAGTGGCAAAGATGGTTCATAATGTGGGCTGAGATCAAAAGCTCGAATCTCTGTTGAAGCGTTAACTTACATTTTTTCCACATTGCATTTTATGTTTCAGTTATATACGTAACTATTTTATCTATTCTTATTAAACTCTATTTTAACTCAAAAAAAATAATTAAACCTTTCCATTAAGTCAGTTTTGGTTCTCTCTTGCATAGTTTCTGCTAAAATATGAGAGTGCTTTGTTGAGATTATTTGTAATTTTTTAATTTAATGTTGTTTAGTTTATGTATGTTGGAATTGTTGATTTGTGTTATACTAAAATTTTTAGTTTGGTGCTTACTCTTTTACTTTAAAAGTTTATATCAATTATTTAGTTCATAACTCCCTTTTTTACTTTTTTTTTTGTTTGTAAATACTTATTATGTTGAATTTCTTAGAGTTATAAGAATTTTAAATTGGTTAAAATTTTTTTGTTCAAATTAATAAATTTACAAATTTGTTGAAGTAAAATTTGTTTATATATATAGAGATAATTCAAAAATTAAAAGTAAATAGTTTTTTTTTTTAAATCCCACCTTTGATTGTAAAATAGCGTCAATGACTTTATTTCAAGGTCACATGATGAACAAAACTATGTAGTCAGCAAATTCTATTTACCGGTGCCGCTTATACAAGTGGCTACTATGCTCTTTGACTGAATCCGCTTGTATAAAATTCTGGGTCCGCCACTGGTACCGGTGTAACGATCCGATCGATCGTTTTGGGCATTTACGCTCCTTTCTACTATTTGAAGTCTTGAATAGCTTCACACGATGTATTATGACTTATGTGAATTGTCGGTTTTGGTTTTCAGATTTTTTTTGAGTTAGTTTGGAAGAATAAAATTCAAGGTTCAAAGCTTAAGTTGAAAATATTGACCCGATGTTGACTTACATGTAAACAATGCCGGAATAGAGTTTTGATAATTTTAATAGTTCCGTATGGTGATTTTGGACTTAGGAGTGAGTCCGTAAAATTATTTGAAAGTCTGTAGTTAAATTGGGCTCGAAATGGCTAAAATAGAAATATAAGTTTGGAAGTTTGACGGGGGAGTTGACTTTTTGATATCGGGATCAGAATCCAATTCTGGAAATTGGAACAGCTTTGTTATGTCATTTATGATTTGTGTGCAAAATTTGAGGTCAATCAGACTTGATTTGATAGGTTTCGGTATTGAATGTAGAAGTTGGAAATTTTTAGTTTCATTAGGTTTGAATTGGAGTGCGATTTGTATTTTTGATATTGTTTGATGTGATTTGAGGGCCCGACTAATTTCATATCGTGTTTTAGGACTTGTTGGTATATTCGGACGGGGTCCCCAGTGGCTCGGATATTTTTCGAGGTGAGTTTTGAGCGAGTCTGGGCATTTCGGCACTCTGATGTTGTTCTAGAACTTTTGAAGTGCGGGGGGCACATTTTGGAGTGTTGAGGCAAAGTAAAAGTGCGGAACGCAGAGGAAAAGTGCGGACCGCAGAATTCCTCTCCCGGCCGGAGAAAGGAGATTCTGCAGGTTCGATTATCCGACTTTGGAAGCTTATATCTTTTAAGTTACAAAGAATTTAGAGATGATTCAAAACTGAAAGTTGTAGGCCTTTGAGTCTAGTTTTCAAAAAGATATACCATTAATTATTTGGACATTTGTAGAGAAAGTTATCATCAATTTACTGAAACTTGGTAGTACAGAGATGCTGAAGTGCGACCACACAATTTGGATTGTGGCCGCAGAACCTGGATGTGCGGCCGTACAAAAAAATGTGCAATCAGCACAATGGGAGGTCAGATTGTTGTACTTTATAAATGAGGGTTAGAGTATTATTTCATATTTGGACTTTGGGAGCACGGTTTGTGACGATTTTTCGTGGGATTTTAAAGAAATTCATCCGGGTAAGTTATTCTAACTCGAATTTGGTTAATATACATGAATATATCATTATTTTCATCATTTAATTAGTATTTTGAGATGAAAATTTGAGAAAAATTGTAGAAATTTCATAAAGCGAATTTTTGGGATTTGAATATCGATTCAGAGTCGGATTTGAGTGAAATTAGTATGGTTGAACTCATAATTGAATGGGTTGTCGGATTTTGTGAGTTTCGTCGGATTCTGAGATGTGGGCCCCACTGTTGATTTTTCGAGCGGAGTTGGAAATTTTTATAAATTATTAAATTGTAAGCACTGGAGTATATTTTGATTAGTTTGCACATTTTTTACTAGTTTCGAATCGTTTGGCTTGGAATTGAGGAGATATGAAGGCGTTTAGAGGTTGATACGCGTGGAATGGAATTTTCGGAGTATTATTTAGCTTGCTCGGCATTGGATTCGTCTTGTTCAAAGTAAGTAATATCTCTAATCTTGGAGCTGAGGGTTTGAACCCCTGATTATACGTGTTATGTGAATTATTTGTAGGTGACATACATGCTAGGTGACGGGCGTGTGGGCATGCACCGTAAAAATTGAGACTCAGTTGATTCCGTAGAACTGTATAGTCAATTAACTTGTATTTTTCCATGTATTTTTATATGTTAGAGAAACTGAGTTGTGACTCATGTTATAAATTATGCTTAGGCAAATGCTGTTATTATTTGGACCCACTAAGGTCATTTCTGTTGTCGAATTATATGTTTAAATTGTAAATTCGTACTCAGTCATATACATTCATTGCATATCATATCTCAGTCTCTGTTGTTATTTATTGATACATCATATCATCATTTTGGGCTAGTTTCATGACATTGAGAGCCTGAGTAACTGGAGAGATTAATGACTGAGTGAGGCCGAGGGCCTGATTGTGAGGTTATGTATACTATGGCACGTGAGTTGTCCGTGCGGATCTAGATATTTATACTATGGCACGTGAGTTATCCGTGCGGATCCATATATTTATACTATGTCACGTGAGTTGTCTGTGCGGATCCAGATATTGATACTATAGCATGTGAGTTATCCGTGCGGATCCAGATATTGATACTATAGCACATGAGTTGTCTATGCAGATTATAACGCTTGGGTTGAAGGAGCCCCTCCGGAGTCTGTATACCCCCCCAATGAGCGCATGTACCTACTGAGTGCGAGTGTCGAGTGCCAGTGTTGAGTGACTGGGAGGACTGAGTGAAATGATACTCTGAGAGTATGCATATGATTTTATTACTGAGTTGCATCGCATTGACATGCACACTTGACATACAGGCATAGAGATGTATTTTTCCTCATGTTGTACGATATTGCGTCATTCATGACTTCTCCTACATATTGACATGTAGGCATAGAGATGTATTTTCCCCATGCCATTTAAAAATGAAACATTTACCTGTTGAAAGTTTTGAAAAAAATCACAGTTTTCAAACTTACTCATAAATTGGTGATTTCGGTAAAGGACATGGGTTTTCACTGATATATTTAAAAAGCAGGACTATTTGTTTTGGAATTGTGAACAAGCTGAGCATTTTATCTCTGATCTATTTATTTTATTACCTCCATTATGTTGTTATGAACTGTTGTTGGCTATTGGTGTTTGACCCCGACTTGTGTTCCATCTCGTCACTACATTCAATCTAAGGTTAGGTTTGTTACTTATTGAGTACATGGGGTCGGTTGTACTCATACTAAACTTCTGCACCTTGCGTGCAACAATGGATGTTGATGTTGTTATGATCGACGGGAGTTGGATTTAAAGATGTACCTGTGTTCCGGTCATAACTGTCTCTTGTTCATGGTAGCCTTAGATTTATAAAAATCTTTTTATGTATATTTTGAACAGATGATGTATTTATTTCATACCAGTTTTGTAAATTCTAATCTTAGAAGCTCATGATTTGTACTACCAGTCTTTGGAAAATGTATTAGATTCAATTAAATATTATTTTAATCGGATATTTGTAAATTGCCTTACCTAATGGGTTGGGTTAGGTGCCATCACGGCTAGTTGAATTTTGGGTCGTGACAAGTTAGTATCAGAGCTCTAGATTCATGGGTTCTACAAGTCATGAGCAAGTGTCTAGTAGAGTCTTGCGGATTGGTATGATGACGTCCATACTTATCTTCGAGAGGCTACAGGGCATTTAGGATAATTTTCCATATTTCTTTCCTTATCATGCAGAATTGATTCAGCTTGAAACATAACTCTTTGAATTCCTTCCATGCATTCGTGTGTGCATGTGAGCACCTGGTATAAGATATGCATCGCCGGCTTGTGATTCCATGAACGAGGTTCGAGATGTGTATTCTATGTTTTGGTGATTGGCCAGTCTGGAGGACTTGAGGCCAGGTTTAGACCGCAGCTTAGGCTCGGTAGCTTCAATTGTGTGAACTTGTACATTTGGACTCATATGTTCGGTAGTATTCCTATGAGTGAAATTTGTGGCTCGATGAGCGGTGGAATAGCTATATGATGAGCATGACATAACTACAGAATGTGTTCAGATGGTTTGATTGTGACGAGAATAGTTTGCTTGAGATTGGGAAAAAAAGGGCCATTGGGTGCTTGGTGTCTGTCTTGATTTGACGTATAGTCTCGAGTATGAATGTGTTGAAGGATCTTTCATGTTGTTTAATTGTGGAGCGAAGTAGATTCTCATGTTTTGTTAATGAGTTTGGACTCAAAAAGATTAAGTGATTGCATAGTAATTGTGACTGCGAAAGGATATAACAAGATACCAATTTGAGGCTAAGCAGGTGGGTTATCCCCTGCGGAGTAATCTACGTAAGTGTGTTCCTTATAATGTTGAGTGGAGAGTTTCTTTTCTACCAACAGGGTGTATGTGTTGAGATTTGAATTTGAATCTCGTTGAGAAAGTTGACTTGACTGTCAAGAGAATGAATGCGAGCTTAGTGGATGATTGAGGTATTTTATGTTTGGTGTTGCATGAGCTTGAGAAGAATTCTCGTTGAACTGATTGCGGTATTATAGCAATAATAGAGTATGGGTATTATGAGTTATCAAGTGTTTTGTTCTATGGCTTTGAGCCAAGTGGGGGAGCCTGCTATTGACAATTCAATTTTATGGTTATATGTTAAATTTTAGTTTTGTTTTGAGATATACTTATGGATCAGTTATGACTGCAGAGGTTGAGATCGGGGATGACTCGAGTAAGAAAATTCCTGAATACGGGTTACATTACACTTTATGAAAATATAAAAATCATGGGATGAGTGAGTTGTTATTTGCGAAGTATGTAGTGCGCACAGAGTATGTATTTGATTGGTGGTGTTAAGGAAGTATTACTTCTTTGGGGTGTTGTTGTGCTAATAGGGCATGCGTCTTTCAGCCCGTTTGGGCGGTACAATTTAGATTTGAGTAGAGTGGATGAATTTCAAAAGGGTTCTAATGGGTTCAAAATGTATATGTGTCAATTGAATTTTTTTTGGAATTTGTATATTGCCAGAATCGGTTATTTACACTGGATGGTTTCGGGATGTACGGTAACTCTGTATGACTATGGATTCTACATTTAAGTATAAGAAAGGTAAAAAGAATAATTTTAAATTCACATAAGGTATTTTCAGAGTGAGTGTTTCAGTTGCGGTATTTATGGAGGTTAATTATGATGTGATGATACTTTACAGATGTTTTGGTTGAAATATTCTTGGGTTTGGTGACATGCGTGACTTGGTCGAGTTAGAGGAATTCAGTCTGATAGCTTGGTTATGTGCAAATGGATTTTAAAATGTTCTTGATGGTTTCTACCATGGTTTGAACCAGATATTTTCTACCGATATGGAGAACGTGTTGTATATTGTGATTTCCACCTGGAAGGAAGCAAGATGAAGTATTCTAACTGACCGGGTATGTAACTTACTGGTGACCTAGAATTGATAATGAGATTCTTCTGCTTGTCACATGGTATGATAGATCTGGTGTGTTGTGCAGGATTAAGATTTACATGTAAAAGGTGGTAGTTCAGTCTTGAAGGGAAGGTCACGAATTTTGGATAGAATGGTCAGTTTCAGATATTTAGCTGAATACTATTACTACTGGTATTTCTTGAGATGGGTGCACATTTCAGAAGGTGCACTATGTTTTGACTTACGAATGTTTTGTTGGTATTACGGTACTCATCTGGTTGATCGGCTACTCATATCCAAATTTTTGGTAGGTGGCACAGAAGAATTATAGAAATGTTCCTCGTGGGATGATCGTGCATGAAAGATGTGTTAGTAATTCGAGTGCTGGAGTTGGGATCGGTTACGGTGATTCAAGTGTTCTATGAATTTGGAGACTGGGAATTCTCATAAGCATATTGTTTTAGGGTTGCGGCATGTTTGAGGTGAGGATTTTATTTAAACTCAGTGGAGGTACTAGTTGAGTTAATTATTTGTGATAGCTACGTGCTATGAGTGCGTACACATGTGAGGTTGAGCCCATGTGCGAGCGTCGGGGCAAGTATTCATACTCGGAAGAGCGCTTAGGTTATGATATGCCTAGAGCTGACTGTTAAGAGTAAAGTTATAATGTTTCTCGTATTCGTACCTCTGTTGAAAACTATCTGAGCCATACTTGAGATTACAAAGAGGCTAATTCCCTGAATGAACTGGAAATTTACTATTTCTGCGTTAATTTGGCGATTTGAATTGTGATAGCAGACTTTGCACATGCTTACACTATGTCATGTTATTTATACGAGTCCAGGAGCATGAGAATCTTATTTCATTATCATATACATGTGTACTTGTTTAATTTCTCATGTGTGAGATGATGGGACTGGAAGCCTGTGACCATGCCAGGCGATTTATATTATTGGCACATGAGTTGTCCGTGCAGTGTGTGAAAATTATATTTCTTTGATAATTTATCTGATTTTATTGCTTTCCTTTATTTATGATAAAAAAAATATTACTGGAGCAGTGTATTTGAGGAATTGTACACATGCACTTACAATTATCCTCTTCACGAAATTTGAGGAGTTGGTTGTAAATATTAGGTTGTAGTGGTGCTAGCTGAACTTGCGAAACAGTTCTCTTCTCTAAGATGTTTTTCCATTTTTAGGTGCACAGATTGCATAGTTTTTGGCTTGAGATATATTGGTGTGGCATGTACGTGGAATAGTTGTGTTTGATAATTTTCACGCCCCGAATCTGGGGGCGAGACCGGCACCCGGTGCCTCACCTAACCAAGAGTACCAAATTGCGACTAAGGGAATTTGAACATATAATGTCATAATTTGGCCATGGGGCCACATTGCAAGCCAATTTGCGAAGCAAAATATAAAACTAAACGGAAACTAGCGCTGACTAAACATCAATATAAAACTGGGTCGACAAGGCCATCATAACTACTACAACTGACAAACCACCAAAATATATATATACTAGGCCTACAAGCCCAAAATACTGCTCTAACTGACAGGATATGTCTACAAGCCTCTACTAATGGATGTATTGTGATCGGAACAGGGCCCCGATCTACCCATAATATATATACATACATACAGAAGATGTACACGAAAACCTAGACCTGATAACTCCGAAGGACGTGGAACTTACCGATCAGGCTGAACTCTGGAAACGCCTACTGAGGATATCTACCCGTCTGCCTATCTGAACCTGCACGCATGAAATGCAGTATCCCCAGAAAAGGGACATCAGTACAAAATAATGTACCGAGTATATAAGGCAAGAACATAACTGAAAGCTAAAACTGAACTGATAATATAATAACTGAAAGTAACTGGGAGTCAAAGATGATCTGGAGATATACTTACCTGCTGATACTGACTCAACTCCTTCAATATAGTAAGTAAAATAAATGTCCGGCCCTATAAGGCTCGGTACGTGTAACTGCTCACCGTAGTAGGCTCGCTCATAGGCGCTCGGCCATACTAGGCTCTGTATCGCGGTCATCCTGGGCTTGCTCATAGGCGTTCGACCACAGTAGGCTCGGTATATAACTTACCATCTGATCAGAGATTGCCCAATAGGGGCCTGCCCGCCGATTATAGCTCGATGGTGGTAAAAATACTGTAATACTATATATATATAGACCCTCTGCTCTCTTGACTGGAAGAAGACAATACTAAATTGAATATAGAGTCTCGATAAGGAATAATACTATAACTTAAGAGATTAGAGTAATGTGAATAAATTTATGAATACGAACTTCTCTTTATGTCTCATTATCAACACATGTAGCTACGATATCATGCTAAAATGAAGGAAGGGCTTAGCCTTAACATACCTTATCACAATCTTTCCAATCACCAAGTTGAACTCGCCTATTCTCACCTTAATCTACAACAACGATAATAATACTATCATTAAGTTACGAAAGGTACAACTATCGCACAACGAACGACAAACTTATTTTGTATTAAAACGGACAACATCTCCCCTATAATTCTTACTTCTTCCAAATTCAAGATAACACCAACAACAACAAAAAATAATAACAACATATATACATTATTTTCCAACCTTATGTACACCACAAAATAGCCCAACACACCCCAATCTCTTCATACACAAAACGACCACCGTAGTAGTGTCAACAACCCGAAAATATTACGACGAACGACCAGCCCAACATCCTAAATTTATGTGGTGTTTCTCCACACCCTTCCTCATCCAAAAATCTACAAAACAATAGTAAAACACGCAGCCCAACAGCAACACCAAACAGTCCACAAAACAGTCCGCTACAAGTGAATAACTCGAACTCACGACTTCTGATCACCGTCCCGTGAGTTCTTATAAATATAGAACAACTTACTATGCATCCACAGTAGAAAAAACAATGGATGAAAGAGAGCAGTAAACTAACCTTATTTGTTAGATAATTCAGCTCCTATCTTGGTTCTTCAAACTCTAGGCTTTACCTCCAATTAGAACTTGAAAGGGAGAGAAAATCAATTGGGGTTTGTGGATAAATTTTGGGAGGATTTTTGCAGAGATTAAGTATGGTTATTTTTCCCTATTATTAGTCTAATATATGAAGGGGATAGGCCTTTAAAAAGGCCTCTTTGAACGACCCTAACTGGCCCATTTTTGGACTCTCGTTTAAGCAAGTAGGTGACAGTTTGCGCAGTCTCGCAAAAATGCCCATATCTCTCTACTATGATATCGTATTGACAAACGGTTTAATAATTTAGAAAATAGACTCATAGATCTTTAATTTTACGGGTGGAAATCCCCATAACTTTAAGTATATTAGGAGAAAATTGCAGTTACATTTGACCCAAAATTTCAGTAAAACTTATGAACGTAACTTGTGATGACTTTCATCGAATTTTGTTCCACCACCCGCTTGACTTCAAAAAATAACACACGACTATCATACGACTAACATAAATCATAACATAACCTCCTTATCATGTTAAATACCTTGGTCTCACCCCACAAGTACATATTATAATATTCCCAACTTGTCGACTTTCAATGAAATATTATTTTCTTCAATTCCTTTAGCTTCTGAACCTTCCAACCCTCTTTGTACTTGTTGTTCACGATCTTCAATATTTGTAACCTACGAGGTAACATGGTTAACTTACTTTATATATTTTCAAAGATGATCACATTTTTGGTCCTACATTAGTTTGCTCACGACGCACTTTTACGTACGAAAATATAGGGTGTAACATCATTCCCCCCTTGGGAACATTCGTCCTCGAATGTTTACTCTTAGAGACTTTGAAAAATTTTGCCATAGTCTCCTCCATATAGTGGACTAAAACCAACCTGCTTGCATCCATAAAACATACTATGCATGCCACACATGGCCAATGTCTATAAATAGCACACAACCGTAAATTATAAATATTGAAAGTCAAGAAATAAGAGCTTACCTGATGACCTACTAGCCTGAGTAGAGTTGTGCTGTAGCATCCCATCTCGACCCATATCTTCAGTTCGAAATAGGTAGGGGTATTTAGACTTTATTTCTTCCTTCACTTCCCACGTCATCTCTTCCACATTCTTGCTTCTCCATAAAATCGTCACGGAGGCTACCTCCTTATTTCGTAGCTTGCGGATTTGTCAGTCTTGGATGGCAATTGGAATTTTCTTGTATGACAAGTCCTCCGTAATCTATACATCATCTGTGGGCACCACTTTGGTAGGATCTCCAATGCACTTTCGTAGCATAGATACGTGAAAAACTGGATGGACTAAATCCAGTTCTGAGGGAAATTCAAACTCATAAGCTACTTGGCCCACTCTCCGAATGATCCTATAAGGCCCAATATACCGTGGGATAAGCTTGCCTTTCTTGCCAAACCTCACCATGCCCTTCATAGGGAATACCTTTAAGAATACCCAGTCATTAACCTCGAACTCTAAGTCTCGTCGCCGCACGTCAGAATATGACTTCTAATGACTCTGAGCTGTCAACAGTCACTCCCGGATAAGCTTTACTTTCTCTACGGCCTGCTGAACTAGGTCTGGACCATGTAACCCAGATTCTCCAACATCAAACCACCCTATAGGAGATCTGCACTTACGCCCATACAAAGCCTCATACGAAGCCATCTGGATACTGGAGTGGTAACTGTTATTATATGCAAACTCGACAAGAGGTATATGTTCATCCCGACTTCTTTTAAAATCCAACACACATGCTCGTAACATATCCTCGAGTCTGAATTGTGCGCTCGACTTGTCCATCAGTCTGTGGATGAAAAGTTGTGCTGAGATTCACCTGAGTCCCTAGACCTCTCTGAAATGACCTCCAAAAATGTGCTGTAAATTGGGCCCCACGGTCAGATATAATAGATACTGGTACTCCGTGAAGCCGCATTATCTCCTTAATATATAACTTTGCATAATCTTCTGCTGTAAATGTAGATCTGACGGTAGGAAATAAGCTAAATTTGTGAGCCTATCGACTATCACCCATATAGAATCGAACTTATAATGAGAACGAGGTAACCCCGTGACAAAGTCCATGTTTATCGCCTCCCATTTCCACGTCGGGATCTCTATAGTCTGCATTAGCCCTCCGGGCTTTTGATGCTCTGCCTTCACCTACTGGCAACTAGGACACTGGGTGACAAACTCAGCAATGTTCTTCTTCATTTCGTTCCTCCAGTATACATCCTTAATGTCATGATACACCTTCGTCGACCCAAGATGAATGAAGTACCACGAATAATGTCCCTTTGGCATAATCTTGTCTAGTAGCCCTGCTACATCTGGAACACACAGACGACCCCTGTATCTAGAACCCCATCTCCCTTGAGCTCTAACAACGGCTTCTTCTGCTGCTGAACTCGCTCTCTCAACTCGACCAACTCTAGGTCCTTGTACTGCCTTTCCTTGACTTCAGCTATGAGAGATGATTTTGCAGTGTTTTGGAGTACAACTCCACCATCGTTGGAATCTACTAACTGAACCCCCAAACAAGCCAATTGATGAATCTCTCTAGTTAACTGTCTTTTCTCGGTCTTTACATGTGCTAAGATACCCATAGATTGGCAACTTAAGGCGTCTACTACAACATTAGCTTTCCCTGGATGGTAGAGAATGTTAACATTGTAATCTTTCAATAACTCAAGCCATCGTCTCTGTCGCAAATTCAACTCTTTTTGCTTGAATATATATTGCAGACTTTTATGATCTGTAAATACATCAACATGAACACCATATAAATAATGCCGCCATATCTTAAGTGCATGGACAAATGCAGTTAACTCGAGGTCGTGGGTTGGATAATTCTTCTCGTGCTTCCTTAACTGCCTTGAAGCATACACAATTATCTTCCCATGTTGCATCAGGACACATCCTAACCCGACACCTGAGGCATCACAATACACATCATAACCCTCTGGACCCTCTGGAAGTGTTAGAACTGGTGCTGAGGTCAACCTGTTCTTAAGCTCTTGGAAAATCCGCTCGCAAGCCTCCGTCCACTGAAACTTAGTTGCTTTCTGCGTCAACTTCGTCAATGGTGCCAAAAGGAAAGAAAATCCCTCTACGAACCTCCGGTAGTATCCTGCTAAGCCTAGAAAGCTACGAACTTCTGTCAGAGTGGTGGGTCTAGTCCAAGATTTCACGACCTCAATCTTTTGAGTGTCTACCTTTATACCTTCATCGGATACAATATGCCCCAAGAATACTACAAACTTCAACCAGAATTCACATTTAGAAAACTTAGCATACAACTTACGATCACGGAGGGTTTGGAGTACCGCTCGCAGGTGGTCCGCTTGCTCATCCTCTAAACTTGAATAAACCAGAATATCATTAATAAATATTATTACGAACAGATCTAAAAATGGCCAGAATAGGCTATTCATCAAATCCATAAATACTGCGGGTGCATTCGTCAATCCAAAAGACATGACAAGGAACTCGAAGTGGCCATATCAGGTCCTGAAGGTTGTCTTTGGAATATATTTCTCCCGAACTCTGACCTGGTGGTATCCTAACCTCAAATGTATCTTTGAAAAGAATCTAGCCCCCTGCAACTGATCAAATAAGTCATCGATCCTTGGATGTGGATACTTATTCTTAATAGTTACCTTGTCCAGCTGCCTATAATCGATACACATCCTCAGCGAGCCGTCTTTCTTCCGCACAAATAGTACCGATGCACTCCAAGGTGAGGTATTGGGCCTGATGAAACCTTTCTCCAACAAATCTTTTAACTGCTTCTTTAACTCATTCAATTCGGCAGGTGCCATTCTATACGGAGGGATGGATATTGGTTGAGTTCCTGGAAGCAAATCGATGCTAAAATCAATCTCTCACTCTGGAGGAATACCTGGAAGCTCATCTGGAAACACATCTGCATACTCTTTGACTACGGGAATAGACTGAAGTGTAGGTATATCAGCATCTGCATCTCTAACTCGCACAATATGATAAATGCACCCTTTTGCGATTATTTTTCTCGCCTTCAGATAGGAAATAAACCTACCTCTAGGTGTCACTGTATTACCTACCCACTCAAGGACTGGCTTACCCGAAAAATGAAATATGGCTGCCTTTGCTCGGAAATCAACTGTGGCATAGCAAGCTGCCAACTAGTCCATGCTCATGATAACATCAAAATCCATCATCTCTAGCTCAACTAGGCCGACTGAGGTTTGACGACCACAAACTGTCACCGTACAACCTTGGTAAACCCGTCTATCAAGAATCGATTTTTCGACCGGTGTAGGTACCGCAAAAAGATCACTTAGTATTTCAGGCACTATACCAAACTTCCCCGCGACAAATGGGGTAATATATGATAAAGTAGATCCTGGGTCTATCAAGGCATAAGCATCATGAGAGCAAATGGTCAATATACCTGTCACAACGTCTGGTGAAGACTCCCGGTACTGTCGACCCGCTAAAGCATAGATACGATTCTGATTAACACCTGAACTGGAACCTCTACCTCTGCCTCGACCTCTACCAGCCGAAGACTGAGACTCATACCCTGAAGCATGCACAGACATAGATGATCTTGTTGCTGAACTTGCTGGTTGTGCCATACCCCTAGAATCTCTATTTGGGCAATCTCGCATCATATGCCCTGGACGCCCACATGTATAACAAGCATCAGAACCTGCTCGGCATTGGCCCAAGTATCCTCTACCACAAATGTCACACCGCGAATGAAATGACCATGCCTGCCTTTAACCTCGCTGTCGCTGCAAACCCAACGCCCGTGAGCTCTCACCTGGTCCTGATCAATTATAGCAGTCATACCTGTAACCCTGTAACTGAGGTGGTGAAGGCATACATGGCCGTTCGAAGTACTGGGGCCTATAACTACCTTGAGACTGCTCCTGAGACCTGGTAAATGTCATCCTCTTACACTGCCCTTGCTCAGTCCTCTCTGTACCCTGCTGCCGACGCCTACCCCTTTCTATATTCTGAGCGAATGCATGAATCCGGGAGATATCCATACTATCCTGCAATGCAGCGGTGGCACATGCCTCGGTTAACTCTGGGGCTAACCCTGCTATAAACATGTGGATCCTGTCCTGCATAGTGGCAACTATGGATGGTGCATATCTAGCCAATGAGTCAAAACAGAGACTATACTCTCGAACACTCATATTGCACTGCTTGAGGGCTAGAAACTGATCGACCCGAGCCTGTTGAATCTCCCGCGGTAAGTACTGGTCAAGGAAGGCATCTAAAAAATTCTCCCAACTAGCTGGAGGTGCATCACGTGCCCTGGACCTCTTCCATCCCTCGTACCAAAGGATGGCTATATCTCGGAGTTAAAAGCTGCTAGCTCAAGTGCCTCTTTCTCTATGGCATGCATAACCCAAAAGATCCTGGGAAGCTGATCTATGAAATCTTGCGGGTCCTCCCTCTGATCTGTCCCCGTGAACTCTGGGGGACTCAAAGCAATAATATCTCGGACCCTTGAACTCATAGACCCCTCAGAAGATCCTGCACTAGCTGATGCCCTAGCTTGTTGTTGGGTAGCTACCAACTGTTTCAACAAATACACCGCACTCCTCAATTCCTGATCCGATGGAAGTGGAGGGGGAATTGGGTGTGCGGTATCCCTAGGAATCTCCTAAAGTGGTGGAGGAGCCAGTAATGGTTGAGAAGGGGTCTCGCCCTGGGCCTCAAATTGGGACCCATTTACTGGGGGTACCTTGCTGGTCCCCTCACCTGTTGTTGTATCTCCACTCTGGCCAGCCGTAGTCTTCCTAGTCACCGTCATCTGTGTATGCAAACACCAACATGTAAGTTTAACTCAATTTTCCTATAACTTAGTTCTACAACACGATTTAGATTTGAAAGAAGGGTAACCAACTCCTAAATGCCCTGTAGTTCCCTGCTTATATAATGTGGTTCACAACACATCTATAAACAAGACCCTACTAGACATGGCTTGTAGACTCCCTAGGACAGAACTGCTCTGATACCAAGTTTACCGGCACCCGGTGCCTCACCTAACCTAGCGTACCAAATTGCGACTAAGGGAATCTGAACATATAATGTCATAATTTGGCCATGGGGCCACATTGCAAGCCAATTTGCGAAGAAAAATATAAAATTAAATGGAAACTAGCGCTGATTAAACATCAATATAAAGCTGGACCGACAAGGCCATCATAACTACTACAACCGACAAACCACCAAAATATATTTACTAGGCCTACAAGCCCAAAATACTACTCTAACTGACAGGATATGTCTACAAGCCTCTACTAATGGATGTATTGTGATCGGAACAGGGCCCCGACCTACCCATAACATATATACATACATACAGAAGATGTACACGAAAACCTAGACCCGATAACTCCAAAGGACGTGAAACTTACCGATCAGGCTGAACTCTGGAAATGCCTACTGAGGATATCTACCCGTCTGCCTATCTGAACCTGCACGCATGAAATGCAGCGTCCCCAGAAAAGGGACATCAGTACAAAATAATGTACCGAGTATATAAGGCAAGAACATAACTGAAAGCTAAAACTGAACTGATAATATAATAACTGAAAGTAACTGGGAGTCAAAGACGATCTGGAGATATACTTACCTGCTGATACTGACTCAACTCCTTCAATATAGTAAGTAAAATAAATGTCCGGCCCTATAAGGCACGGTACGTGTAACTGCTCGGCCGTAGTAGGCTCGCTCATAGGCGCTCAGCCATACTAAGCTCTGTATCTCGGCCATCTTGGGCTCGCTCATAGGCACTTGGCCACGGTAGGCTCGGTATATAACTTACCATTTGATCAGAGGTTGCCTAAAAGGGGACTACCCACCGATTATAGCTCGATAGTGGTGAAAATACTGTAATACTATATATATATATAAATCCTCTGCTCTCTTGACTAGAAGAAGACCATACTAAATTGAATATAGAGTCTCGATAAGGAATAATATTGTAACTTATGAGACTAGAGTAATGTGAATAAATTCATGAATACGAACTTCTCTTTATGTCTCATTATCAACATATGTAGCTACGAGATCATGCCAAAATGAAGGAAAGGCTTAGACTTAACATACCTTATCACAATCTTTCTAATTACCAAGTTGAACTCTCCTATTCTCACCTTAATCTACAACAACGATAATAATACTATCATTAAGTTACGAAAGGTACAACTATCGCACAACGAACGACAAGCTTATTTTGTATTAAAACGGACAGCATCTCCCCTATAATCCTTACTTCTTCCAAATTCAAGATAACACCAACAACACCAAAAAATAATAACAACATATATACATTATTTTCTAACCTTATATACACCACAAAATAGCCCAACACACTCCAATCTCTTCATACACAAAACGACCACCGAAGTAGTGTCAACAACCCGAAAATGTTATGACGAACGACCAACCCAACATCCTGTATTTATGTGGTGTTTCTCCACACCCTTCCTCCTCCAAAACTCCACAAAACAATAGTAAAACACGCAGCCCAATAGCAACACCAAACAGTCCATAAAACAGTCCACAAAATAGTCCTCTACAACTGAATAACTCGAACTCACGACTTCCGATCACCATTCCATGAGTTCTTACAAATATAGAACAACTTACTATGCATATACAGTAGAAAAAAATGGATGAAAGAGAGCAGTAAACTTACCTTATTTGTTGGATAACTCAGCTCCTATCTTGGTTCTTCAAACTTTAGGCTTTACCTCCAATTAGAACTTGAAAGGGAGAGAAAATTGGGATTTATGGATAATTTTTGGCAGGATATTTGCAGAGGTTAAGTCTAGTTATATTTCCCTATTATCAGTCTAATATATTAAGGGGATAGGCCTTTAAAAAGGCCTCTTTGAACGACCCAAACTGGCCCATTTTTGGACGACCTGAACTAGCCCATTTTTGGATTCTCGTTTAAGCAAGTAGGTGACAGTCTGCGCTGTCTCGCAAAAACGCCCATATCTCTCTACTATAATATCGTATTGACAAACGATTTAATGAGTTAAAAAATAGACTCATAGACCTTTAATTTTATGGGTGTAAAACCCCATAACTCTAAGTATATTAGGAGAAAATCGTAGTTACATTTGACCCAAAGTTTCAGTAAAACTTTTGAACGTAATTTGTGATGACTTTCATCGACTTTTGTTCCACCACTCTCTTGACTTCAAAACATAACACACGACTATCATACGACTAACATAACTCATAACATAACCTCCTTATCATGTTAAATACCTTGGTCTCACCCCACAAGTACATGTTATAACATTCCCAACTTGTCGACTTTCGACGAAACATTATTTTCTTCAATTCCTTTAGCTTCTGAACCTTCCAACTCTCTTTGTACTTGTTGTTCACGATCTTCAATATTCGTAACCTATGAGGTAATATGGTTAACTTACTTTATATATTTTTAAAGATGATCTCATTTTTGGTCCTACATTAGTTTGCTCACGACGCACTTTTACGTACGAAAATATAGGTTGTAACAATAATATAAGGCCATCGGATCTAGAATGTGTACTATCAAATTTTATTACGTTATAGGATAATAGCGAAAGTCGGCTCAGAAAGTGATTATGGTTCTAGTTGGGAGAGAGAGCTCCATGTCTAGTTGATCTGATGAGCGGTTACGAGTTTTTGAATGTTTCTTTCATTATCGGCGGTGTACGAAGATTTCAGAATAAGGTTCTGTTGAATGTGGAGTTTTATACTAGTACTTGGCTAGTTTTGAGTAGTTATTATGATCGGGAATGGCGCTGCGAGTATGAATGTTGTATAGTATGTTATGTGATTATATCTTAGGTTATGGTTATTACTTGATACAACTTGTTCAGATTTATACAGTGTGTAGATGTGAGATTCGGGTCTTGTAAGAAATTTTGAATATTGGAAATTGAATTTCAAGGTTTTTGAGCTAATGTGAAATTAATGATCTTCATTCATGTTGTGTCGTTGGGCCTATATGAAATAGGGTGGTGTGGGATCACCCCCGGGTATGTGCATGGTAAGGTGGAATAGTGATTTGATGGCTTGGAAACAACTCTTGGCACGTTCGAGGACGAACGTATGTTTAAGTGGAGGAGAATGTAATGACCCGACCGGTTGTTTTGGGAATTTACACTCCTTTCTTCTATTTGAAGTCTTGAATAACTGCTTCTTGTTCATGATAGCCTTAGATTTATAAAAATTTATTTATGTATATTTCGAACAAATGATGTATTTATTTTCATACCAGCTTTGTAAATTATAATCTTAGAAGCTCATGATTTGTACTACCAGTCCTTGGGAATGTATTAGATTTAGTTAAATATTATTTTAATCGGATATTTATAAATTGGCTTACCTAACAGGTTGGGTTAGGTGCCATCACGACTAGTAGGATTTTGGGTCGTGGCAATCGGCTAACTTCTAAGTTTGTACTACGTGATCTGTCAATTGAATTTATAGCATAATGAGACAAATAGTTTTTCCCCTTTATTTTTATGGTACTATTCAAATATAATAACCTTCAACATATATACTATTAGCTTTTGATTATTTTAGCTACTTTTTATCGTTTTACGGCCTAAAGTTGATTTTGATGCTTTCTCCATCATTAATGCGAGAAGAAATTATATGAAATAAGTTAGAATAAAGTGTTGTAATAAGGACAAAGTTTTCAAAAAGAAGTATAACGTTGTGTAAAAAATACTAGAGCTTAGAGAAGGCAGTATACATAAATGAGATATTTCTTATTCTTAGGCAGTAGATTTAAAATGTGGACCTGATATAAACGAGTAGCCAAACCAAATAGCCTCAACATAGCATGTAACTAATGAAGGAAAAAAGAATGCATGTTTAACTTTTTTAAAAGTAGGAATCAAAATCAATCGGAAGAGAAAACAAATTAGACAAAAAAAAGGTGACGATTGTGACGATTAAGAAAGGAATAGAGGTTAGGTTGATTGCTTTAAAGGATATTTTTATATTTTAGTTTCTTAATTCTATATATAATATATATCATTGGTGATTGATACTTCTTGAAATTTAAGTGATTTTTATGAATTGTAATTATTCATCCAAATTTTAGTAATTTTAAATTATTCGCATGAATTGGTTATAAGTTTAAATTTGCGTACATTGAAATGTCTTATAGTGTATTTGAAACCAAATTAAATTGAAATACATTTTAAAAGTTAAAAAAATTACTCTAATGCTTAGTAATGTATTTTTACAATATCATTTGCATGAAACTCTATACAGACTAGATGCTAATTGATAATGTGTAACATAAAATATTGGTAACTTCCGTATTAGAATTAAAACTATAAATATAGTGGAATCAACAATTAAGCTCTCTCTTTAACTACTTAATACAAGCTCACTCTTTTGTTGACAAAAAAAAAACAATTAAGCACAAAAATTTAGGTTGTAAAATTTCACTATAGATTTGAAAATCACAAGTACATATTTTAATGTTAAAAATTTTATTCTATATAAGATTTTGTTTCATATGATACGAATATAATGTAACGACCCGACTTGTCATTTTGTGAATTAGCATCTCGTTCAGCTACTTAAGGTCCCGAGCAGTTTTGTGATGTGTATTATGACTTGCGTGTGTGGTCGAGTTTGTTTTCGGACGATTCAGGATCAAATTGGAAGAACAATTCTTATTTAAGAAGCTTAAAAGAAAAGAGTTAACCAGAGAGTTGACTTTTGAGCAAACGACTCTGAAATAGAAATTCGATGGTACCAATAGCTCCGTATGATAATTTTGGACTTAGGAGTGTGTCCGGATATTTATTTGGAAGTCCGTAGTTGATTTTCGCTTGAAATGGCGAAAGTTGGAATTTGAAGGTTTGAAAGTTTGGCCGGGACTTGACTTTGGTGATATCGGGGTCGGAATGTGATTCAGAGAGTTGGATTAGCTTCGTTATGTCATTTGAAACTTGCATGAAAAATTTAACGTCATTCCGGGTTAATTTGATATGTTTCGGCACGAGTTTTGGAAGTTGGAAGATTTGAGAATTTATGAGTTCGATTTGTGGCGCGATTCATAGTTTTGACATTGTTTTATGTGGTTTGAGGCCTCGAGCAGGTCCGCGTTATATTTTAGGACTTGTTGGTATGTTTGGTTGAGGTCCTGAGTGGCTCGGGTGTGTTTTGGGGTGAGTTTTGAGCGAGTCTGGCCATTTCGGTACTCTGATGTTGTTCTGGAACTTTGGAAGTGCGGGGGGCACATTTTGGAGTGCTAAGGCAGAGGAAAAGTGCAGACCGCAGAGGAAAAGTGCGGACCGCAGAGGAAAAGTGCGGACCACAGAGGAATTGTGCGGACCGCAGAATTGAGATTTCTCCAGATTCACTGGTTTGGCTCCGGAACCTTATATCTTTTAATCTGTAAAGAATTTGGAGATGATTCAAAAACGAAAGTTGTATTCCTTTGAATCTAGTTTCCAAAAAGGTATACCATAATTTATGGCCAATTTACTGAAGCATGGTAGTGCAGTCACTACTTAAGTGCGGCCGCACAATTTGGATCGCGACTGCACAAGAAAATGTGCGGCCAGCACAATGCGAGGTTAGATTGTGTACTATATAAACGAGGGTTAGGGTATTATTTCACATTTGGACTTTGGGAGCTCGGTTTGTGGCGATGTTTTATGGGTTTTTCAAAAAATTCTTCGGGGTAAGTGATTCTAACTCGATTTTGGCTATATTACACGATTCCATTGTTATTTTCATTATTTAATCAGTGAATTGAGTTGGAAATTTGGGAAAAATTCTAAAACTTTTCAAAAAGGAAAAATATAGATTTGGAGGACGATTCGTTATCAAAATTTGATAAAATTGGTATGGTTGAACTCGTATCTGAATGGGTGTTCGGATTTCGTAAAAATTGTATCGGGTTCCGATAGGCAAGCCCCGTGTTGATTTTGGTTGACTTTTAATATAAAATTTTAAGTCGGCGTTTTATTATCTGAAATTATTTCCGATGTATTTTAATGAAGTTATACAATTAATGTGGATAGATTTGAGATGTCCGGAGGTCAATTCAAGAAACAAGGCTATTTTGGAATATCGGCCTAACTTCGTTAAGGTAAGTGTTTTGTCTAATTTTTTTGTGGGGGAAACCACCCCTTAGGATTCGAGATGATTGTGTCATTCGTGTTAGGTGAAGGTCATATACGCGAGGTGTCAACTGGGTACACGACCTATATGTGGTCTTTGACCGGTTTGGACCGTTAGGCTCCTTTTATACAATTGATTGTAAATATTATTTCATGATTATATCTTTTGTGGTTAGAATTATTTGTACGTGCTTTATTGGGAATTGTTAGCACATGTTTCATCCTTGTTGTCAAGTTCACTCTTATATGCTAATTGTTGATTGTAATCACTTGTGAAATTCCTTCTTTATATGCTACATGCCTTAATGGTTAATCAATGCTCATAAATTGTACCTTGGTCAGTGTATTATCTTTTCCTTGCTATTTGATTTCATGAGCCATTGTGTATCATTTTCATTAGTTGTGACTTCTTTATGTAGCCTTGTTATTTCTTTTGATTTTTTTGGTATTGTCACGACCCAAAATAAATCCAACTAATCGTGATGGCACCTAACCCAACTCGCTAGGTAAGCTAGTTAACCACTAACCAATTCCAATAATAATTAATAAAGTAATTAAGTAAAAGAATATCCGAATCTAATACATTCCCCAAGAACTAGTAGTATAAATCATGAGCTTCTAAGAATAGAGTTTACAACGCTGGTATGAAGTAAATACATCATCTGTTTGAAAAGTACATAAACAGAGTTTTATAAATTCGAGGCTACCATAAACAAGAGGCAGCTACAACCGGAACGCATGTACATCTTCATATCTAGCTCCCAACGAACACAGCAACATCAACAACCAACATCTGCACGTAAGGTGCAGAAGTGTAGTATGAGTACAACCGACCCCATGTACTCAATAAGTAACAAACCTAATCTTAGGTTGAAAGTAGTGACGAGCTTGTACCAAGGTCAGAGTCCAACTCCAATAACCAACAATAGTTCATAACAACATAACGCAAGTAATTGTGATGAACCAAAATGTCATCTTTAAATTTAATAAGTAATTCTATATTCTAAGACCTCGAAAAATATCATTTATCATTCCTCGACTTGCGCGCGCAGTCCGTATAATTTTCTGGAAAGTTTTTATGTGAAAAATAGATTAAAATATGAAATAGAGCTTTGAAACTCAACTGGGTTGACTTTGGCCAATATTTTGAGTAGACAAACCCGGATTAGTGTTTTGACAATGCCGGTAGGTCTGTATTGTGATTTGGGACTTGGGCGTATGCCTAGAATCGAATTCCGAGGTCCCTAGCACGAGATATGAAATTTTGATGAAAAATTAAAAGCTTGAAAGATTAATGATTTTTAAGAAATTACTGATGTTGGATTTATTGGCCTCGGGTCCGTATTTTGGTTCTGGAGTCCGATATAGGTCCACTATAATATTTATGACTTGTCTGCCGAATTTGGTGAGAATCAGAGTTGATTTGACGTGATTCGGACGTTCGGTTGTAAAAATATAAGTTTTAAAGTTTTCTTGAAAAATTCCTTTGATTTGGTGTCTGATTCATTGTTCTAAGTGTTATTTTGGCGATTTGATCATGCGAGCAAGTTCGTATGATATTTTAGGACTTGTGTGCATGTTTGGTTTGGAGCCCCGAGGGCTCGGGTGAGTTTCGGATAGGCTATGAGATGATTTTGAACTTAGAAAATCTGGTTTTTGAGCTTCTGCTGCATTGTGCTTCGCGATCGCGAAGCCATTCCTGCAATCGCGAAGAGGAAATTATAAGTAGTGAGTTTTACCCTTCGCGTTCGCGGAAGGTAAACTCCCAGTGCACTGCGAACGCAAGGGACTAGCTGCGATCGCGTAGAAGGAAGGAAGGTAGAAGCTAGGCACGTCAATTGTGCTACGCGATCGCACAAGTAAGTACGCGATCGCGTAAGGCTTGAAAAATGTACTCCGCGATCGCATGAGCATTTACGCGATCGCGTAGAGTTAAAAGTCTGGGCAGCCAAAATATGCTTCGCGATCACGAAGCCATTCCCGCGATCGCGAAGAGTAAATTGAACCTGGGCAAAAGTTGTTCTACGCGATCACGAACGAATTTTCGCGATTGCGATGAGTAAAAATCCCAGAAACAGAACTTAAGTTCTGGAAATGGGGTTTCGACCCATTTTCAACTCTTTTCCATTTTTGAGCTCGGGTAAGGCGATTCTTGGGAGATTTTCACGGAAAAATATTGGGGTAAGTGTTCCTTATCCTATATTAATTATATTTCATGATTTCATACTCATTTATATCATGAATCCGTGAATTTATGGAAGAAAAATCAGATTTTTATAAAATCTTCCAAAAACAAAAATTTAAGATTTGATGATCCATTTGACATCGAAAATTGATAAATTTTGTATGGTTGGACTCGTATCGGAACGAGTGTTCGGATTTCGTAAGTTTTTCTGATATTTGAGACGTGGGTCCCACTGTCGAATATTTTAATGAATTTTAGATTTTTATCTGGAAAATTAGTAAATTCATATGGAATTAATTCCTATGATTCGTATTGAGTATATCGAATTGTTTGTGAATAGATTTGAAGCTTTTGGAGATAAATTTAAAAGGAAAAGCCGTGGTCCAGTAATTGATTGGAATTTGCAAAGCGAGGTAAGTGTCGTGGTTAACCTTGACTTGAGGGAATAGAACCCTTAAACAATTTGTTATGTGAAATGCATGTGAACGACGTATAGGCGAGGTGACGAGTGTCTATACGTCGTCAAATTAATTATTTGCATAATTACTTGAAAAATCATAAATCATTTTAAATCATGAATTAATTATTATAATAATTATTTCTCTCATATTCTTTGTCAAATATTAATTCTTGATTTTCTGCATTAATTGTTACATGCTATTTGAATTATGTGTCTTAATTGTTATTTGACATTTAGCATATTAAATATTAAACTGCCTATTTTCTCCTTGATTTATGTAATAATTTGCTATTTGTCATTGTTTGTTTCATAATTAAATCGTAATTATTGTATGCTTGTTGTCTTATAATTTTATATTAATTGTTGTATTTAATGGGAAAATTTCTTCTATAAGAATTGATAAATGGATATATTGGAGGATCGGGTTGCACGCCGCAACAGAATTGATTGAAAAAATCTATATTGGAGGATCGGGTTGCACGCCGCAACAGACTTATTAAAAAGTCAATATTTGGGGGATCGGATTGCACGCCGCAATAGATTTATTTAAAAGTCATTATATATACTTGATTAAAAATAATTATATGAGAGGATTGAAAATGATTATATTGTGAGAGCGGGTTGCACGCTGCAACAGAATTGAATGTGAATATATTGTGAGAGCGGGTAGCACGCTGCAACGGGAATTGATGGAAATGATAATTGGTTATGACTGCTGAGTTGGCTTCCATTATTATAAATGAGTTACCTGATTTAATTTTATTATCTGTTGTTATTACTAATATTGCGTACAGGTTATTGTAAGTGACCCGCCTTAGCCTCGTCACTACTTCGTCGAGGTTAGGCTCAGCAACTTACCAGTACATGGGGTCGGTTGTACTGATACTACACTCTGTACTTCTTGTGCAGATTTCGGAGTTGGTCCCAGCGGCGTGGCATAGACTTGCTCGAATTTCAGCTACTCGGAGGAGACTTGAGGTATAACTGCATAGCGTCCGTAGTTCTGAAGTCCCCATCTATTTTACTTTAGCTGTGTTTGTTTTCAGACAGTTTTAATTTATTCAGACCTTTAATTGTATTTATTCTAGAAGCTCGTGCACGTGTGACACCAATTCTGGGATGGTATTTAGACATCGTTCTTTTTATGGATTACTCACTATATTTCAGACTTTACTTCCGCAATCGTTCTTTGTTATTAATAAATTTTAAAATTGTTTTAAAAATTGATAATATTATTCTAACGTTGGCTTGCCTAGCAAGTGAAATGTTAGGCGCCATCACGGTCCGAAGGTGGGAATTTCGGGTCATGATAATTGGTGTTAGAGCATTAGGTTACATAGGTCTCACGCGTCACGAGCAAGCTTAGTAGAGTCTGAAGGATCGGTACAGAGACGTCTGTACTTATGTCTCAGAGGTTATGAGGTTTAGGAACAATATCACTTCTTTCTTATTCTGTCATGCGGTTTTATTCTATCATTGATGATCGAACCATTCTACTCTTATTCTCTCGCATATGGTGAGAACACGTAATACCTCTACCGATGGACAGGGACCAGAACCCCTAGTAGCAACTATGGCCAAGGGTAGAGGTCGAGGTCGAGGTAGAGCTCAGTCCAGAGCTCGAGCAGCTGCACCTGTTGTAGAACCTCAGCTGGATCTTCAGGAGAAAGTTCTAGTTCAGAATGTACCAGTTGGACCAGTTCAGGTCCCGGAAGGATTCATAGCCACTCCAGTACTTCAGGACGCTCTAGTCCGTTTGGTAAGTCTTATGGAGGGTGTGGCCCATAATGGTACATTTCCAGTGGCACCAGCCATCTCACATGCTAGAGGACGAGCACAAACTCCCACAACTCCCGCTTCGGAGCAGATGACTCCCCATAATCAGGCTCCAACAGCCCCGCCAGTTGGGGTAGTTCAGCCAGTTGTTGCGGCACAGATCGGTGATAGACCCGCCATGTATTTTGAGGCCTTATTGAGACTGGATAAGTTTACCAAGCTCTTTTCAGTTCACTTCAGTGGTACACCTTCTGAGGACCCACAGGATTATCTTGAACGCTGCCATGAGATGCTGCGGAACATGGGTATAGTTGAGACCAACGGGGTTGATTTTGCTATATTTCAGATGACGGGTTCCGCCAAGAGGTGGTGGAGAGATTATACATTGACCCAACCAGTCGGATCGCATGTACTTACATGGGCACAGTTCTCTCAGCTATTTCTGGAAAAGTTCCTCCCTATCACACTGAGAGAGGAATTTCGCAAGCAATTTGAGCATCTACAGCAGGGCAGTATGACTGTTACTCAGTATGAGTCCTGTTTTGTGGATTTGGCCTGTCATGCTCTCCTTTTACTACCTACGGAGGGAGAGAGAGTGAGGAGATTTATTGAGGGACTCACTCACCCTATCAGACTTCAGATGGCCAAGAAGACTGGAAGTGAGATTTCTTTTCAGGCGGCTGCTAATGTCGCAAGGAGGATCGAGATGGTTCTTGCACAGGAGAGAGGACAGAGGTCCGATAAGAGGCCTCGTCAGTTCGATGGTTTCAGTGGTGCCTCGTCTAGAGGCAAGGGTAATTTTGGTAGGGGTCGTCCTTCCAGACCATTTCATTCAGCACTTCATGTATCTCCCGGTGCTTCAGGTAGTCACGATTCTATTATGCCTTACTCTGGGCAGCCGGTATTAAGTGCACATTCAACTCCTATCAGTGCATCACCACTCCAGAGTTACTACAACGGCTATCCGACCCATTTGGGTCAGCTTCAGCTTCAGCTTCAGCAGCCACGACATCAGGATGGGTGTTTTGAGTGTGGAAACATTGGTCACATCAGGAGGTATTGCCCTAGATTGGCGAGTAACAGATCTCGGTAAGATTCTCGTGCCATCATACCGGCACCGGTTGCTTCACCGCCTGCTCAGCCAGCTAGAGGTAGGGGTCAGGTAGCTAGAGGTAGAGGTCAAGCCATTAGAGGTGGAGGTCAGGCCATTAGAGGTGGAGGTCAGACCGTTAGAGGTGGAGGCCAGCCAGTTAGAGGCCGTCCCAGGGACGTAGTTCAGAGTGGTAGGGCCCAGCCCCGATTTTATGCTTTTCCGGCTAGGCCTGAGGCCGAGTCATCTAATGCTGTGATCACAGGTATTATTCCAGTTTGCCATAGAGATGCTTCAGTTCTATTTGATCCAGGATCTACTTATTCTTATGTGTCCTCCTATTTTGCTTCATATTTGGTTGTGCCTTGTGATTCTCTGAGTGCTTCTGTGTGTGTATCTACACTGGTGGGAGACTCTGTTGTAGTAGATCATGTCTATCATTCGTGTGTGGTTACTATTGGTAATCTTGAGACTAGTGTGAATCTTATACTTCTTGATATGGTAGATTTTGATGTCATCTTGGGTATGGATTGGCTGTCCCCTTATCATGCTATATTAGATTGTCATGCCAAGACAGTGACCCTAGCTATGCCGGGGTTACCTTGGTTAGAGTGGAAAGGAACTCCTGGCCATTCTACCAGCAGGATTATTTCTTATATGAAAGCTCGGCGTATGGTAGAGAAAGGGTATCTAGCCTATTTGGCTTATATTCGTGATCCCAGTGCGGATTTTCCTTCTATGGACTCAGTACCAGTTGTTCGTGAATTTCCAGAAGTATTTCTGTGATGACCCAAAAGGTCATCTTATGTTTTAGAACTCGAATTTGCGCTCTTAAGCCTTAAAAATCTCATTTTTACCCTCCTCGATTTGCGTGCACAGTCCGAGCAGGTTTACGAAAAGCTTTTATCTTGAAAACTAATAAAAATAAGAATTTTTGCCTTAAAAGTTGATTTTAGTTGACTTCGGTCAACATTTTTGATAAACGGACCCGGATCCATATTTTGACAGTCTCGGCAGATCCGTATCAAATTATGGGACCTGGGCGTATGCCCGGAATTGAATTCGGAGGTCCTTAGCTTGAGTTATGAATTTTTGATGAAAATTAAAAGTCTAAATATTAATTATTTTTAAGAATTGATTGATGTTTGGCATTGTTAGTACCGGGACCGTATTTTGGTTCCGGAGCCCGTTACTGGTTCATTATGATATTTAAGACCTGTCTGAGAAATTTGGTGAGAAACGAAGTTGATTTGACGTGATTCGGACCTTCGGGGTGAGAAAATAGTAATTTTAAAGTGTTCTTGAGAATTTCATTCGATTTGGTGCTAAATTCGGAGTTCTAGGTGTTATTTTGGCGATTTGATCGTGCGAGCAAGTCCGCACGATATTTTTAGACTTGCGTGCATGTTTGGTTCGGAGACCCGAGGGCTCGGGTGCCATTCGGGCGATGCGCGAGTTGAGTTCAAATCTCAACAATGCTGCTGGTGCACCAAATCTGGTGTACCCGCACCTACGAGTCTTTGGTCGCAGGTGCGAGCTCGCAGGTACGAGCGATAGCCCCGCAGGTGCGACCCAGGCCTGGACTTCATTTTTTCGCAGATGCGGACTTCTCTCCGTAGGAGCGGGACCGCAGAAGCGGAGCTCTGTCCACATGTGCGGCCCCAGTTGGCCCAGTCCTTTTCCGCAGAAGCGCACATCATGTCCGCACGTGCGGATGCGTAGGTGCGACCAAAGCACCGCAGGTGCAAAGGTCGCTGAGCAGTGAGTTCATTTAATTCGGACTCCAGCCATTTTTTCTTCTCGTTTCGAAAGGATATGAGGCCTAGGGCGATTTTTCAAACACATTTTCTTCCCCAAATCATAGGTAAGTGTTCCTTAACTCGTTTCTTTCAATCTTTTACTTCATTTTTACAAGAATTCAAACTAAAATCTAGAGTTTTCATGGTAGAATTAGGAGTTAGAGTAGAAACTAGGAATTTCGAAAATTTGGGGATTTAGACCTCAATTTGAGGTCGGATTCCAACTAATTACATATTCGGGCTCGGGGGTGAATGGGTAAAAGGATTTTGGTCCGAACCTCGGATTTTGACCAAGCGGGCCCGAGGTCGATTTTTTGACTTTTTGGAGGAAAATTTGGGAAATTTAATTTATGCAATATAATTGATTCCTTTAGCAATATTTGATATTATTGAGTCATTTTTGAATAGATACGAGTGGGTTGGAGGTGAATTCCAAAGGAAAAGTTGTGATTGAGAATTAAGTGGCTTTCGGAGCAAGGTAAGTATTGTGTCTAACCCTGACGTGAGGGAATTAGGAACCTTAGATTACTTGCTAAGTGACATTCATGTGAGCGGCGTATATATGAGGTGACGAGTACTTATGCTCCGCCAATTTACTGTTTTTCATGTTTCTCTATATTTCTTATATTGTCTCATTCCTATGCCAAATTGCTACATGTTATACTAGTGTTGTTCAATTTATCGTTCTTATCATGTTTACAGATTTTTCTGGTGATAATTGAGATTTTATTTCAAAGTTGAGATTGATATTATGGAACCAAATGTTGAAGTAAGGTTTGTACTTGTTATTCTATCTCCTTGTTGTTATTTATGCATTGCATTATGGTAAGGGAGAGTGTTAATGCACGAAGGGTGTTGCCGTTCCATATTGTGAGTGTTAATGCACGAAGGATGATGTCGTGCCATATTATGAGTGTTAATGCACGAAGGGTGATGCCATGCCATATTGTGAGTATTAATACACGAAGGGTGATGTCGTTCCATGATATGAGAGTTAATGCATGAAGGGTGATGCCGTGCCGTTTCTATTTATTTTATGGTGAGATTGAGAGTAAAAGCACGAAGGGTGATGCCGTGCATTTTTCCTTAATGTATTCACTATTCCTATCGATTCATGGTATATTGACTGCTCCAATGATCACTCTGTTGTAGTTCTTTATCTTGTATTCCCCTCAGTATGTTCCCCTCCCGACATTTCCTGTTTAGTTCTTCATTTTTGTTATTTGCATATACACTGTTAAATTGTACAGGTTGATCTGTAGGTGCCTTGCCTTAGCCTCGTCACTACTTCATCGAGGTTAGGCTCGACACTTACCAGTACATGGGGTCGGTTGTACTGATGCTACACTCTGCACTTTCTATGCAGATTTTGATACCGGCTCAGGTTGATCGAGATTTGCTACTGGTCCGCTGTCCGGAGACTCAAGGTAGATCTGTCAGCGTTCACAGACCTTGAAGTCTCCATCTATCTTTTATGTCCTACTGTTTCCTTTTATTCAGACAATTGTATTTCTTTCAGACTATTACTTGTAGTAAATTCTAGAATGCTCGTGAATTGTGACTCCAGATCCGGGTGGTAGTAATTAATACAGTTTTATGATATTCCGCACTTTTTTTTATATTTCATCTTAGTTAATTATTGTTATTTATTGAATGGAAATAAGGAATTGGTTTAACGATTTTTCTAACATTGTCTTGCCTAGCAAGTGAAATGTTAGGTGCCATCACGGTCTCATCGGTGGGAAATTTCGGGTTGTGATAGTTGGTATCAGAGCACTTGGTTGCCTAGGTCTCACGATTCACGAGTAAGCTTAGTAGAGTCTGGAGGATCGGTACAGAGACGTCTGTGCTTATCTTCCAGAGGCTATGAAGTTTAGGAACAAGTTTCACTTCTTTTCTTCTTTGTCGTGCGATTTTGCTTTATCAATGCTGATTGAACTCTTCTACTCTTATTCTCTCGCAGATGGCGAGAACATGTACCTCTTCCTTAGCTGAGCAGCAGCCAGAGCCTCCATTGGCAGCTCCTACGTGGGGCAAAGGTCAAGGCCGAGGCCGTGCCAGAGGCCGAGGCAGGGGCAGGGTGCAGCCTAGAGCCCGAGCAGCAGCCCCAACAGTGGAGCCTCAGATAGAGCTTGACGAGGAGGTTCTAGCCCAGACTGTTCCTGAGAGGACCAGCTCAGGTTCCGGAGGGGTTCATTGCCACCCCAGTACTTCAGGACGCTTTGGTCCGTTTGGTGGGCCTTATAGAGAGTGTGGCCCAGACTGGCGCATTTCCCATGGCACCAACAGTCTCTCAGGCTGGAGGAGGAGCCCAGACTCCTACCACTCCCGCTCTGGAGTAAATAGTTCCCCAGTATCAGGTTCCAACAGCTCAGCCAGTCGGATTAGTTCAGCCGGTTATTGCGGCACAGGTCGGAGATGGGCCAACTATGTCTTCTGAGGCCTTCTAGAGATTGGACAGGTTTACCAAGCTCTTTCCTATTCACTTCAGTGGTGCTCCTTCAGAGGACCCCCAGGAGTATCTTGACAGCTGTCACGAGGTTCTACGAAACATGGGTATAGTGGAGACCAATGGGGTCGATTATACTGCATTTCAAATGACTGGTTCCGCCAAGAAATGGTGGAGAGATTACTTGTTGACCAGACCAGCTGGGTATCCTACTCTTACTTGGGACCAGTTCTCTCAGCTCTTCATAGAGAAGTTTCTGCCTATCACATTGAGAGAGGAGCGTCACCGTCAGTTTGAGCGTCTCCAGCAGGGTAGTATGACTATTACTCAGTATGAGACCCATTTTTTGGATTTGGCCCGTCATGCCATTCTTCTGCTTCCCACTGAGAGAGAGAGAGAGGGTGAGGAGGTTTATTGATGGACTTGCTCAGCCTATCAGATTGCAGATGGCTAAGGAGACTGGGAGTGAGATTTCTTTTCAGGCGGCTGCTAATGTCGCCAGATGAGTCGAAATGGTTCTTACTCAGGGAGGTCAGGGGTCTAACAAGAGGCCTCGTCATTCCAGTGAGTTCAGCAGTGCCTCATCTAGAGGCAAGAGTACTTTTAGTAGAGGCCATCCTCCCAGGCCATTTCATTCAGCGCTTCAGGCATCCCACGGTGCCTCAGGAGGTCGTGGCTCTCAGATGCATTATTCCGACCAGCTAGCCTACAATGCACTACCAGCTCCTATTAGTGCACCTCCACTCCAGAGTTATCAGGGTGGTTATTCAGGTCGACAGGGTCAGTTTCAGGGTCAGCAGTCATAGCAGCCGAGGTTATGTTATACTTGTGGTGATCTAAGGCACATTGCTAGATTTTGCCCTCGGGCAACGGGCAGCTCACAGCATCAGAGTTCTCATGCCATGGTTCCGACACCAGTTGTCGCACCACCTGCTCAGCCAGCCAGAGGCAGGGGTCAGGCAGCTAGAGGTAGAAGCCAAACTGTTAGAGGTGGAGACCAGCAAGTTAGAGGCCATCCTAGGGACGTAGTTCAGGGTGGTGGTCCCCAGCCCCGATGTTATGCTTTCCCAGCCAGGCCTGAGGCTGAGTCATCTGACGCTGTTATCACAGGTACTGTTTCAGTTTGCAGTAGAGATGCTTCAGTTCTATTTGATCCGGGATCTACTTACTTTTATATGTCATCCTATTTTGCTTCCTATTTGGTTGTGCCCCGTGATTCTTTGAGTGCTCCTGTGTATTTGTCCACACCAGTGGGAGATGCTATTGTTGTAGATCATGTTTATCGTTCGTGTGTGGTCACCATTGGGAGTTTTGAGACTCGTGTAGATCTCCTACTTCTCGACATGGTTGATTTTGATGTCATACTGGGTATGGATTGGCTGTCACCTTATCATGCTATATTAGATTGTCACGCCAAGACGGTGACCTTAGCCTTGCAGGGGTTGCCTTGATTAGAGTGGAGAAGGAATCTTGGCCATTCTGCCAGCAGGGTTAGCTCTTATGTGAAGGCTCGGCATATGGTCGAGAAGGGGTGTCTAGCTTATTTGGCTTATGTTCGCGATTCTAGTGCGGAGGTTCCTTCCATAGATTTGGTTCTGGTTGTTCGTAAGTTTCCAGAAGTGTTTCCTGCAGACCTGTTGGGGATGCCACCCGACAGGGATATTGATTTCTGCATTGATTTGGTTCCGGGCACTCAACCTATTTCCATTATGCCATATCGCATGGCCCCGCTAGAGTTGAAATAATTGAAGGAGCAGTTGTAAGATTTGCTTGATAAGGCCTTCATTAGACTTAGTGTCTCGCCCTGGGGTGCACCGGTGTTGTTTGTGAAGAAGAAAGATGGATCGATGAGGATGTGTATAGATTATCGGCAGTTGAACAAAGTCACTATCAAGAACAAGTATCCATTACCGAGGATTGATGATTTATTTGATCAGCTTCAGGGTGCCAAGGTGTTTTCAAAGATTGATTTGAGATCTGGCTAGCATCAGTTGAGGATTAGGGCATCCGATGTTCCTAAGACAACTTTTCGGACTCGGTATGGACATTATGAGTTTCTAGTGATGTCATTTGGGCTGACAAATGCCCCAGCAACATTCATGGATTTGATGAGCCGGGTGTTCAAACCCTACTTGGATTTCTTTGTGGTTGTGTTTATTGATGATATCTTGATCTACTCCCATAGTCGAGAGGAGCATGAGCAGCACCTTCGGATCGTTCTTCAGACTTTGAAAGACAGCCAGTTATATGCTAAGTTCTCAAAATGCAAGTTTTGGTTGAGTTCAGTTACTTTCTTGGGTCACGTTGTGTCAGCAGAGGGTATTCAGGTGGATCCTAAGAAGATTGAGGCAGTCCAGAACTGGCCTAGACCCACATCAGCTACAGAGATCCGTAGTTTCCTTGGTTTGGTGGGCTATTACCATCAATTTATGGAGGGGTTTTCATCCATAGCAGTCCCGTTGACCAGATTGACCCAGAAGGGTGCCCCGTTCAGGCGGTCAGATGAGTGTGAAGTGAGCTTTCAGAAGCTCACGACTGCTTTGACCACGACACCGGTATTGGTGTTACCCACAGGTTCAGGATCTTATACAGTATATTGTGATGCATCTCATATTGGTCTAGGTACGATATTGATGTAGGGTGGCAAGGCTATTGCGTATGCTTCACGGCAGCTGAAGGTTCACGAGAAGAATTACCCTGTTCATGATCTAGAGCTGGCAACCATTGTTCACGCGCTGAAGATTTGGAGGCACTATCTTTACGGCGTGCCATGTGAGGTATTCACTAATCATCGGAGCTTGCAATATTTGTTCAAGCAGAAGGAACTCAATTTGAGGCAGAGTAGGTGGCTGGAGTTATTGAAAGACTATGATATCACCATATTGTATCATCCCGGGAAGGCCAATGTGGTGGTCGATGCTTTAAGTAGAAAGTCAGTCAGTATGGGTAGCCTTGCATATATTCCAGTTGGTGAGAGACCGCTTGCATTGGATGTTCAGGCATTTGCCAACCAGTTTGTGAGGTTAGATATTTCTGAGCCCAGCCGTGTTCTAGCTTGTATAGTTGCTCGGTCTTCTTTGTTTGAGCGCATCAGAGATCGGCAGGATGACGATCCTCATTTACTTGTCCTTAGAGACACAGTGCAGCACGGTGGTGCCAAGCAAGTTACTGTTGGAGATGACAGAGTTTTGAGGATGCAAGGTCGTATTTGTGTGCCTAATGTGGATGGACTTCGTGAGTTGATCCTTGAAGAGTCCCACAGTTCCTGGTATTCTATTCATCCGGGCACCGCCAAGATGTGTCAGTACTTGAGGCAGCATTATTGGTGGAGGAGAATGAAGAAGGACATAGTTGCCTATATAGCTCGGTGCCTAAATTGCCAGCAGGTAAAATGTGAGCATCAGAGACCTGGTGGTTTACTTCAGAGGTTAGAAATTCCTGAGTGGAAGTGGGAGCGTATCACTATGGATTTTGTTGTTGGACTCCCATGGACTCAGAGGAAGTTCGATGCAGTTTGGGTCATTGTGGACAGGCTGACTAAGTCAGCGCATTTCATTCCTGTGGTAGTTACCTATTCCTCAGAGCGGTTGGCAGAGATTTACATTCATGATATCGTCCGTCTTCACGGTGTGCCCGTGTCTATCATTTCTGATCGAGGTGCGCAGTTTACCTCGCACTTTTGGAGGGCAGTTCAGTGTGAGTTGGGTACGCGGGTTGAGTTGAGCACAGCATTGCATCCTCAGACGGATGGACAGTTCGAGCGTACTATTCAGATCTTGGAGGATATGCTCCGCGCTTGTGTAATAGACTTCGGAGGATCGTGTGATCAGTTCTTTCCCCTTGCAGAGTTCGCCTACAATAACAGCTACTAGTCGAGCATTCAGATGGCTCCCTATGAGGCATTATATGGTAGGCGTTGTCGGTTGCGAGTTGGGTGGTTCGAGCCGGGAGAGGCTCGGTTGTTGGGCACAGACTTAGTACAGGATGCCTTGGATAAGGCCAAGATTATACAGGATCGACTTCGCACAGCTCAGTCCAGGCTAATGAGTTATGCCGACCATAGAGTTCGTGATGGTGCATTCATGGTCGGAGAGAGAGTGTTACTTCAGGTATCACCCATGAAGGGTGTAATGAGGTTCGGAAAGAAGGGCAAGTTGAGCCCTAGGTATATCAGAGCTTTTGAGATTCTGGAGAGAGTGGGAGAGGTGGCTTACAGGCTTGCGTTACCACCTAGGTTAGCAGCTGTTCATCCGGTATTCCATGTGTTCATGCTTTGAAAGTATCACGGCGATCCGTCCCATGTGTTAGATTTCAGCTCTGTCCAGTTGGACATGGAATTGACTTACGAGGAGGAGCCGGTGGCAATTCTAGCCCGGCAAGTTCGCCAGTTGAGATCAAAGAGTTACCCTTCAGATCAACCTATTGAGGCAACTACTTGGGAGTCCGAGTCCGATATGTGGAGTAGATATCCCCACCTTTTCACCAGCCCAAGTACTTTTCTATGTCCGTTCGAGGACGAACGGTTGTTTTAGAGGTGGAGAATGTGATGACCCAAAAGGTCATCTTATGTTTTAGAACTCGAATCTGCACTCTTAAGCCTTAAAATTCTCATTTTACCCTCCTCGATCTGCGTGCGCAGTTCGGGCAGGTTTCCGAAAAGCTTTTATGTTGAAAACTAATAAAAATAAGAATTTTTGCCTTAAAAGTTAATTTTAGTTGACTTCAGTCTATATTTTTGGTAAACGGGTCCGGATCCATGTTTTGACGGTTCCGACAGGTCCGTATTGAATTATGTGACCTAGGCGTATGCCCGAAATTGAATTCGAAGGTCCCTAGCTTGAGTTATGAATTTTTGATGAAAATTAAAAGTCTAAAAATTAATTATTTTTAGGAATTGATTGATGTTTGGCATTGTTAGTACCTGGTCCGTATTTTGGTTCCGGAGCCTGGTATAGGTTCATTATGATATTTAACACCTGTCTGAGAAATTTGATGAGAAATAGAGTTGATATGATGTGATCGGACCTTCGGGGTGAGAAAATAGTAATTTTAAAGTGTTCTTGAGAATTTCATTCGATTTGGTGCTAAATTCGGAGTTCTAGGTGTTATTTTGGGGATTTGATCGCCCGAGCAAGTCCGCACGATGTTTTTAGACTTGCGTGCATGTTTGGTTTGGAGCACTGAGGGCTTGGGTGCCATTCGGGCGATGCGCGAGTTGAGTTCAAACCTCAACAAGGCTGCTGGTGCACCAAATCTGGTGTACCCGCACCTGCGAGTCTTTGGTCGCAGGTGCGACCGTAGGCCTGGACTTCATTTTTTTGCAGATGCGGACTTCTCTCCGCAGGAGCGGGACTGCAGAAGTGGAACTCTATCCATAGGTGGGGCCTCATTTGGCCCAGTCCTTTTCCGCAGAAGTGCACGTCCTGTCCGCACGTGCGAATGCACTGGTGCGACCAAAGCACCGCAGACGCGAAGGTCGATAGGCAGTGAGTTCATTTAATTCGGACTCCAGCCATTTTTTCTTTTCATTTCAAAAGGATATGAGGCCTAGGGCGATTTTTCAAAGACATCTTCTTCCCCAAATCATAGGTAAGTGTTCCTTAGCTCGTTTCTTTCAATCTTTTACTTCATTTTTACAAGAATTCAACCTAAAATCTAGAGTTTTCATGGTAGAATTAGGGGTTAGGGTAGAAACTAGGAATTTCGGAAATTTGGGAATTTAGACCGCAATTTGAGGTCGAATTCCAAAACTAATTACATATTCGGGCTCGGGGGTGAATGGGTAAAAGGATTTTGGTCCGAACCTCGGGTTTTGACCAAGCGGGCCCGGGGTCGATTTTTCGACTTTTTGGAGGAAAATTTGGAAAATTTAATTTATGCAATATAATTGATTTCTTTAGCAATATTTGATATTATTGAGTCATTTTTGAATAGATACGAGTGGTTTGGAGGTGAATTCCAAAGGAAAAGTTGTGATTGAGAATTAAGTGGCCTTCAAAGCGAGGTAAGTGTTGTGTCTAACCCTGACTTGAGGGAATTAGGAACCTTAGATTACTTGCTAAGTGACATTCATGTGAACGGCGTATATGTGAGGTGACAAGTACTTATGCGCCGCCAATTTACCTGTTTTTCATGTTTCTCTGTTTTTCTTATATTGTCTCATTCTTATGCCAAATTGCTACGTGTTATACTAGTGTTGTTTAATTTATCGTTCTTATCTTGTTTACGGATTTTTCTAGTGATAATTGAGTTTTTATTTAAAAGTTGAGATTAATATTATGGAACCAAATGTTGAAGTAAGGTTTGTACTTGTTATTCTATCTCCCTGTTGTTATTTATGCATTGCATTATGATAAGAGAGAGTGTTATTGCACGAAGGGTGATGCCGTGCCATATTGTGAGTGTTAATGCACGAAGGGTGATGCCGTGTCATATTGTGAGTGTTAATACACGAAGGGTGATGTCGTGCCATGATATGAGAGTTAATGCACGAAGGGTGATGTCGTGCCGTTTCTTTTTATTTTATGGTGAGATTGAGAGTAAAAGCACGAAGGGTGATGCTGTGTATTTTTCCTTACTGTATTAACTATTCCTGTTGATTCATGGTATATTGACTGCTTCGGTGATCACTCTGTTGTATTTCTTTATCTTGCATTCCCCTCAGTATGTTCCCCTCCCGACATTTCCTGTTTAGTTCTTCATTTCTGTTATTTGCATATACACTGTTAAATTATACAGGTTGATTTGTAGGTTCCTTGCCTTAGCCTCGTCACTACTTCGTCGAGGTTAGGCTCGACACTTACTAGTACATGGGGTCGGTTGTACTGATGCTGTACTCTGCACTTTCTGTGCAGATTTTGATACCGGCTCAAGTTGATCGAGATTTACTACTGGTTCGCTGTCCGGAGACTCAAGGTAGATATGTCGGCATTCACAGACCTTGAAGTCTCCGTCTATCTTTTATGTCCTACTATTTCCTTTTATTCAGACAGTTGTATTTCTTTCAGACTATTACTTGTAGTAAATTCTAGAATGCTCGTGAATTGTGACTCCAGATCCGGGTGGTTGTAATTAATACAGTTTTATGATATTCCGCACTTTTTTTTATATTTCATCTTAGTTAATTATTGTTATTTACTGGATGGAAATAAGGAATTGGTTTAACAATTTTTCTAACGTTGGCTTGCCTAGCAAGTAAAATGTTAGGCGCGATCACGGTCCCGTCGGTGGGAAATTTTGGGTCGTGACACTTTCCTACAGATTTGCCGAGGATGCCACCCAACAGAGATATTGACTTCTGTATTGATTTGGCTCCGGGCACTCAGCCCATTTCTATTCCACCATACCGTATGGCCCCGCCGGAGTTGAAAGAATTGAAAGAGCAGTACAAGACTTGCTTGATCCTGGATTCATTAGACCCAGTGTCTCCCCCTGGGGTGCACCAGTATTATTTGTAAAGAAGAATGATGGCTCTATGCGGGATGTGTATAGATTATCGGCAGTTAAACAAGGCCACTATCAAAAACAAATATCTGTTGCCAAGAATTGATAACTTATTTGATCAGCTTCAGGGTGCCAAGGTATTTTTGAAGATTTATTTGAGGTTTGGTTACCATCAGTTGAATATTAGGGCATCTTATATCCCTAAAATAGCTTTTCGAACTCGGTATGTGCATTACGAATTCCTAGTAATGTCATTTGGGTTGACAAATGCCCCAGCAACATTTATGGATTTGATGAATCGGGTGTTCAAGACCTATTTGGATTCTTTTGTGGTTGTATTCATTAATGGTATCTTGATTTACTCCAGCAGTCAAGAGGAGCGTGAGCAGCATCTACGGAGTGTGCTTCATACTTTGAAGAATAATCAGTTATATGCCAAGTTTTCAAAATATGAGTTTTGGTTAGACTCAGTTGCCTTTTGGGGGCATGTTGTGTCGGCAGAAGGCATAAAGGTGGATCCTAAGAAGATAGAGGTTGTTCAGAATTGGCCTAGACCTACTTTAGTTATAGAGATCCGGAGTTTCCTGGGTTTGGCAGGTTATTATCATCGGTTCGTGGAAGGGTTTTTATCTATAGCAAGCACATTGACCAGACTAACCTAGAAGGGTGTCCCATTCAGATGGTCAGACGAGTGTGAGTTGAGCTTTCAGAAGCTTAAGACTGCTTTGACTACGGCGCTAGTGTTGGTATTACCCACAGGTTCAGGATCGTATACAGTATATTGTGATGCATCTCACACTGGGCTTGGTGCAATATTAATGCAAGATGGCAGGGTGATTGCATATGCGTCACGACAATTGAAAGTTCACGAGAAGAATTATCCTGTTCATGACTTAGAAATGACAGCCATTGTTCATGCGCTGAAGATTTGGAGGCATTACCTCTATTGTGTCTCGTGTGAGGTATTTACTGATCATCGTAGCCTTCAGTACCTGTTCAAACAAAAAGATCTTAATTCGAGGCTGAGAAGATGGTTGGAGTTGTTGAAAGACTATGATATCACCATTTTGTATCACCCCGGAAAGTCCAATGTGGTGGCCGATGCTTTGAGTAGAAAAGCTGTGAGTATGGGTAGTATTGCATATATTCCGGTTGGTGAGAGGCCATTAGCTGCAGATATTCAAACTTTGGCTAATCAGTTCGTGAGGTTAGATGTTTCAAAACACAGTCGGGTTCTAGCTTGCACAGTCGCTCGGTCTTCTTTATATGAGCGCATCAGAGAGAGGTAGTATGATGATTCTCATTTACTTGTCCTTAAGGATACAGTGCGGCACGGTGATGCTAAACAGGTTGTTGTGGGGAGAGATGGAGTTCTGCGAATGCAGGGTCGTATTTGTGTGCCTAATGTGGACGGGCTTCGTGAATTAATTCTTGAAGAGGCACATAGTTCCAGGTACTCTATTCATCCAGGTACCGCCAAAATGTATCAAGATTTGTGGCAACATTATTGGTGGAGGAGCATGAAAAAGGATATAGTTGCATATGTAGCTCGGTTTCTGAATTGTCAGCAATTTAAGTACGAGCATCAGAGACCTGGTGGTTTGCTTCAGAAGATAGAAATTTCTGAATGGAAATGGGAGCGTATCACTATGGATTTTGTTGTTGGGCTCCTACGGACTCAGAGAAAATTTGACGCAGTTTGCGTCATTGTGGACAGGTTGACCAAGTAAGCACATTTCATTCCAGTGGTAGTTAACTATTCTTCAGAGAGGTTAGCTGAAATTTACATTCATGAGATTGTCCGCCTTCATGGAGTGCCTATGTCTATTATTTTAGATCGAGGTACACAGTTTACCTCACACTTCTGGAGGGCTTTACAGCGTGAGTTAGGCATGCGGGTTGAGTTGAGCACAACATTTCATCCATAGACGGACGGACAGTCAGAGCGCACCATTCAGATATTAGAAGATATGCTTCGCGCTTGTGTTATAGACTTTGGAGGTTCTTGGGATCATTTCTTGCCACTTGTGGAGTTTGCTTATAATAATAGCTACCAGTCGAGCATTCAGATGGCTCCATATGAGGCATTATACGGAAGGCGATATCGTTCGCCAGTTGGCTGGTTTGAACCGGGAGAGGCTCGGTTATTGGGTACCGATTTGGTACAAGATGCCTTGTATAAGGCCAAGATTATTCAAGATCGACTTCGCACAACTTAGTCTAGGCAAAAATGTTATGTCGACCGTAAAGTTCGTGATATTGCATTCATGGTTGGAGAAAGAATATTTCTCTGAGTTTCACCTATGAAAGGTGTAGTGAGGTTCGGAAAGAAGGGCAAGTTGAGCCCTAGATATATCGGACCCTTTGAAGTTCTTGAAAGGGTGGGTGAAGTAGCCTACATGCTTGCATTACCCCTATTTTATCAGCGGTTCATCCGGTGTTCCATGTGTCTATGCTCCGAAAATATTATGGTGATCCGTCCCATGTGTTAGATTTTAGCTCAGTCCAATTGGACAAAGATTTGACTTACGAGGAGGAGCCGCTGGCTATTCTAACCCGGCAGGTCCGACAGTTGAGGTCTAAGAGTTATCCTTCAATTCGAGTGCAATGGAGAGGTCAGCCGGTAGAGGCATCTACCTGGGAGTTCGAGTCGAACATGCAGAGTAAATATCCACACTTATTCACCTGCTCAGATATTTTTTTTCTTTTTTCTAACTTCGTTCGAGGACGAACGTTTGTTTTAGAGGTGGAGAATGTGATGACCCAAAATGTCATCTTTAAATTTAATAAGTAATTCTGTATTCTAAGACCTCGAAAAGCACCATTTATCATTCCTCGACTTGCGTGCGCAGTCCATATAATTTTTTAAAATGTTTTTATGTGAAAAATGGATTAAAATGTGAAATAGAGCTTTAAAACTCAATTGGGTTGACTTTGGTCAACATTTTGAGCAGATGGACCCGGATCAGTGTTTTGACAATTCCGGTAGGTCCGTATCATGATTTGGGACTTGGGCGTATGACCAGAATCGAATTCCGAGGTCCCTAGCCCGGGATATGGAATTTTGATAAAAAATTAAAAGCTTGAAAGCTTAATGATTTTTAAGAAATTACTAATGTTGGATTTATTGGCCTCGGGTCCGTATTTTGGTTTCGGAGCCTGGTATAGGTCCACTATAATATTTATGACTTGTCAGCCGAATTTAGTGAGAATCAGAGTTGATTTGACGTGATTCAGACGTCTGGTTGTAAAAATATAAGTTTTAAAGTTTTCTTGAAAATTTCCTTTGATTTGGTATCCGATTCGTAGTTCTAGGTGTTATTTTGGTGACTTGATCGCGCGAGCAAGTTCGTATGATATTTTAGGACTTGTATGTATGTTTGGTTTGGAGCCCCGAGGGCTCGTATGAGTTTCAGATAGGCTACGGGATGATTTTGAACTTAGAAAATCTGGTTTTTGAGTTTCTGCTATCATCTGGTGCATTGTGCTTCGCGATCGCGAAGCCATTCCTGCGATCGCGAAGCCATTCCTGCGATCGCGAAGAGGAAATTGTAAGTAGTGAGTTTTACCCTCCGCGTTCGCGAAGATAGGCACGCGATCGCGGAAGGTAAACTCCCAGTGCACTGCGAATGCAAAGGACCAGCTGCGATTGCGTAGAAGGAAGGAAGGAAGAAGCTAGGCACGTCAATTGTGCTACGTGATTGCACAAGTAAGTACGCGATCGCGTAAGGCTGGAAAAATATACTCCGCGATCGCATGAGCATTTACGGGCAGCCAAAATGTGCTTCGTGATCGCGAAGCCATTCCCGCGATCGCGAAGAGTAAAATGAACATGGGCAAAAGTTGTTCTACGCGATCGCGAACGAATTTCCGCGATCGCGATGATTAAAAATCCCAGAAACAGAACTTAAGTTCTGGAAATGGGGTTTCGACCCATTTCAACTCTTTTTCATTTTTGAGCTCGGGTAAGGCGATTCTTGGACGATTTTTACGGAAAAATATTGGGGTAAGTATTCCTTATCCTATACTGATTATATTTCATGATTTCATACTCATTTATATCATAAATCCGTAAATTTATGGAAGAAAAATTAGATTTTTATAAAATCTTCCAAAAACGAAAATTTAAGATTTGATGGTCCATTTGACATCGGAAATTGATAAATTTCGTATGGTTGGACTTGTATCGGAACGGGTGTTCGAATTTCGTAAGTTTTTCCGATATTTGAGACGTGGGTCACACTGTCGAATATTTTAATGAATTTTAGATTTTTATCCGGAAAATTAGTAAATTCATATGGAATTAATTCCTATGATTCGTATTGAGTATATCAAATTTTTTGTGAATAGATTTGAAGCTTTTGGAGATAAATTTAAAAGGAAAAACCGTGGTCGAGTAATTGATTGGAATTTGTAAAGCGAGGTAAGTATCGTGGTTAACTTTGACTTTAGGGAATAGAACCCTTAAACTATTTGTTATGTGAAATGCATATGAACGATGTATAGGCGAGGTGACGAGTGTCTATACATCGTCAAATTAATTTTTTGCATAATTACTTAAAAAATCATAAATTATTTTAAATTATGAATTAATTATTATAATAATTATTTCTCTCATATTCTTTATCAAATATTAATTTTTGATTTCCTGCATTAATTGTTACGTGATATTTGAATTATGTGTCTTAATTGTTATTTGACATTTAGCATATTAAATATTAAACTGCCTATTTATTCCCTGATTTCTGTAATAATTTGCTATTTGTCATTGTTTGTTTCTTAATTAAATCATAATTATTGTATGCTTGTTGTCTTATAATTTTATATTAATTGTTGCATTTAATGGAAAAATTACTTCTATAAGAATTGGTAAATGGATATATTGGAGGATCGGGTTGCACGCCGCAACAGAATTGATTGAAAAAGTCTATATTGGAGGATCGGGTTACACGCCGCAACAGACTTATTAAAAAGTCAATATTGGGGGATCGGATTGCACGCCGCAATAGACTTATTTAAAAGTCATTATATATACTTGATTAAAAATAATTATATGAGAGGATTGAAAATGAATATATTGTGAGAGCGGGTTGCACACTGCAACAGAATTGAATGTGAATATATTGTGAGAGCGGGTTGTACGCTGCAACGGGAATTGATGGAAATGATAATTGGTTATGACTGCTGAGTTGGCTTCCATTATTATAAATGAGTTACCCGATTTAATTTTATTATATGTTGTTGTTACTAATATTGCGTACAGGTTAATGTAAGTGACCCGCCTTAGCCTCGTCACTACTTCGTCGAGGTTAGGCTCAGCACTTACCACTACATGGGGTCGGTTGTACTGATACTACACTCTGTACTTCTTGTGCAGATTTCTGAGTTGGTCCCAGCGGCGTGCCATAGACTTGCTTGAATTTCAGCTACTCGGAGGAGACTTGAGGTATAACTGCACAGCGTCCGCAGTTCTGAAGTCCCCGTCTATTTTACTTTAGCTGTGTGTTTGTTTTCAGACAGTTTTAATTTATTCATACCTTTAATTGTATTTATTCTAGAAGCTCGTGCACTTATGACACCAATTCTGGGATGGTATTTAGACACCGTTGTTTTTATGAATTACTCACTATATTTCAGACTTTACTTCCGCAATCGTTCTTTGTTATTAATAAATATAAAAATTATTTTAAAAATTGATAATATTATTCTAACGTTGGCTTGCCTAGCAAGTGAAATGTTAGGCACCATCACGGTCCGAAGGTGAGAATTTCGGGTCATGATAGTAATAAAAGAAGTAAATCAAAGATAAAATGCTCAGCTTAATCACGATTTTTAAAAATAGTTATGCCTTTCAAGTATATCAGTGAAAACCCAAATTGTTTACCGAAGTTGCCAAAAATATGAGCAAGTTTGAAAACAGTAATTTTCCCAAAAATTCTTTCAATAATAAATAAGATGTTTTATTTTCTTTCGAGATAGCCAATGTAAAACAAATGCATCACTATACCCATATGTCAATATGTGTGAAAAGTCATGAATGACGTGATACTATACAATATGAGGAAAATACATCTCTATGCTTGTATGTCATGTGTGCATGTCAATGCAATGTATCTTAGAGATGAACTCATGTACTCACACTCTCAGAGTACTCAATCTCACTTTCTCACACATTCCACTCATCATGCTCAATCACTCGGTACTGTATATGGCCAATCCGGCCCAGGGAAGATCCATCCCGGAATATACAGATCAACTGATTATCAGTCACTCAGTACCGAGTAGGGCCAATCCAACCCATGGAGAAGATCTATCTTCGGGTATATAATGCTTCGGACAAGATCCACGTCCAGGGAAGATCCATCCCTCAATAATATCAACCGCGCTCATTGGGGGTGTGTGCAGACTTCAGAAGGGCTCCTTCAGCCCTAGCGCTATCATAAATCAGTATAACCACTGCGGCATGCAGTCCGATCCTATAAATGTCACTCATAATCAGGCACTCGGCCTCACTCAGTCATCAATCTCCCTAGTCTCTCTCTCACGAGCTCATAGTGTCATGATACTAGCCCGAAAACAATGATATGATGCATCAATAAATAACAATAGAGACAGAGATATGATATGCATATGAATGCGTATGACTGAGTATGTAATGCAATGAAAGCAGATAACTCAACAACAGAAATGACCTCGGTGGGTCCCAATAGGATGAGCATGTAGCCTAAACATAGTTTATAGCATGAATCACATTTCGATAACTCTAGTACGTAGAGATTTCATTATTTCAGACAAATTCAGGTAGCTACATAGTACCATAGAAATAACAGAGTCACAGCTCACACGGTGCATGAACACACGCCCGTCACCTAGCATATGTGTCACCTCAACACCAAACACATAACACGTATATTTAGGGTTTATAACTTCAGCTCCAAGATTAGAGGAGTTACCTACCTCGAACAAGACTAATCCAATGTTGTGCAAGCTAAACAATGCACTAGAAATTGCATTCTGCGCGTATCAACTTCTGAACGGTTCGAATCTAGTCCCAATTAATTTGATTCAGTCCACACAATTATAGAAATTAATTCCATATCAAAATTCTAATGTTTTCCCACAAAATCCGAAATTACACTCCAAAAATCGCTCGTGGGGCCCACGTATCGGAATCCGACGAAACTCACAAAATCCGACAACCCATCCAATTACAAGTTCAACCATACTAATTTCACACAAATCCAACTCCGAATCGATGTTCAAATATTGGAAATTCATTTTATGAAATTGTAGAAAATTCCTCCGATTTCTCTTGAAAAATAAATAATCTAACGCCGAAAACGAAGATTAATTCATGAAATAAAATCACAAGGGAGTCAAGAACACTTACCCCAAGTTGTGTGGAAAATTTTCTCTCCAAAATTGCCCAAACCGAGCTCCAAAATCCGAAAATGGCTAAAAATAGCGAAACCCCGAACTTAAAGGTTCTGCCCAGCGTCTTCCGCATCTGCGGACGAATAGCCGCATCTGCGACCTCCGCTTCTGCATAAGAAGTTCGCATTTGCGACGTGCAAACCGCATCTACGGTCGCGCTTCTGCGCACGCATGTCCGCATCTGTGGCCTCTGCCCAAAGCCTCCTTGGCCACTTCTGCGGCTCCTTTGTTGCTTCTGCGACCATCGCACCTGCGCAAACCAGACGCAGGTGCGGTCATACCAGAACCAACAACAACCATCAATAACAACATGAAGAAAAATGGTCCGAAATCAATCCGAAACACGCCCGAGCCCCTCGGGACCCCGTCCGAACATACCAACAAGTCCCATAACATACTACAGACCTACTCAAGGCCTCAAATCACACCTAACAACATCAAAACGACGAATCGCACCTCAAATCAAAATCTATGAACTTTGAACTTTCAAATTCTATATCTTGTGCCGAAATACATCAAATCAATCCGGAATGACTTCAAATTTTGCACACAGGTCATAAATGACATAACATAGCTATTTCAATTTCCAGAATCGGATTCCGACCCCGATATCAAAATGTCAACCCCTGGTCAAACTTTCCAAAAATTCAATTTTCGCCATTTCAAGCCTAATTCCACTACGGACCTCCAAATAATTTTTCGGACACGCTCCTAAGTCCAAAACCACCATACAGAGCTATTGGAATTATCAGAATTCAAATTCAAGGTGGTTTACACATAAGTCAACATCCGGTCAACTTTTCCAACTTAAGTTTTTATTTATGAGATTAAATGTCTCATTTCACTCCGAAACACTTCCGGACCCGAACCAATTACCCCGACAAGTCATTCAACAACTGTAAAGCATAAATTGAGCAGTAAATAGGGGAATGAGGCTGTAATACTCAAAATAACCGGTCGGGTCATTACATTCTCCTACACTTAAATATACATTCGTCTTCGAACGTGCCAAGAGTTGTTTCCAAGCCATCAAATCACTATTCCATCTTACCACGCACAAACCCGGGGCTGATCCCACGTCACCCTATTTTATATAGGCTTGACAACACCATACAACTGGAAATCATTAATTTAGAATTAGCCCATAAACCTTAGAATTTAAATCCCCAACATTTCGAATTTCTTACAAGGTTCGAATCTCACAGTTACACACTGTATAAGTCTGAACAAACTGTATCGATCCATAACCATAACCACGGATATAATCACCTAACATATTACACAACTATCATGCTCGTAGCACCATTCCTGATCACAGTAACTACTCAAAAACCAACCAAGTACTAGTATTAAAACCCCATATCGAATTAAATCTCATCCCAAAACCTTTGTATGTTGATAAATAAAGAAACACGCATAATCTCGTAATCCCTAATCAGATCAACAAGTCATGGAGCCCTCTCGCCCCAACCAGATCCATAATCTCTTCCTTAGCCGACTTTCAATGTCATCTTCCCAAATATACCGTAATCAAACCTGACAGTACCCATTCTGGGTCCAATGACCTTATATTATTAAACACAACTATCCCATAGACATGCCACACCATTATAACTCAGAGCCACAACCCGTGCCATCCATGCACCAATATGCAACAATTCAAATGTACTCAGTCATGGAAAATGAATCAAATGAGAGAACTGCCCCACAAGATTAACAAGTACCGCAACAACGAAATGCTGAAAAATCCATCACACATCGTAGAACCATCACACGATTCTAACACAAGGTTCATACCTTAACATAACTTCGCTGCAATGCGTGACCTCATCCAAACACTGGTCCATATTATAAACCTCGAGCCACCCTGCTCAAAATCAATAACCACGGAGAGGCAAATGACACAATGCCACACAAAACCTGAAAGAACATAACCAATATGCAATCAATCATACAATACCCAAATACTCATCTCGCTCGAATTTTTGCCATGAGGCTCCCAATAGAACCGCACCATGTGTGCATAACCAATGAATCACAACTCCTCGTAGCATAAAAGAGTAACTCACAGATCATTTTAGAACACGAATAAGCTCAACATCAACCGAATGGCATATCCCTCAACAATAGCAGTATGGAGCCAACCAATCCGACTAGGTGTAGAATACACATCCTAATTTGGCCTACCAATGGACTCCCAAATCAACTCTGGTCACCCACAAATAGATAAATGACCCTCCGAAAATCCTCAACGACTGAATCATAATACATACTATCATCTGGCTAGCTTCGGCCACGTCTTCACAGTCCGCAACCATGAAACAATCTGCTCCTGGAAACTCCCAGTCTCCAAATCCATAGAACACACGAATCACCATTTCTGATCCTATCTTCACCGCCCGAATATCTAACACATCTCTCATACACGATCATCCCATGAGGAATACTTCTCCCATTCTTTCGTGCCACATAGCAACGTCTTAAAATCAGCAGTCGATCAACCAGGAGAGTGCCGCAATACCTTTGACATATCTATAATTCAAAACATAGTACGCCTTCTGAAATGTACACTCTACTTACGCAATACCAAATAGTTATAGCATTCATCTTAACATCGAAAACCGTCCATGCCCTTTAAGAATTTATGGCCTCCCCTTCAAAACTAAACTGTGGACTTGCATATGCAAACCTTAATCCCACACAACATACTGCATCTATTATGCTATCATATGAAAAATACGAGAACCTTATAATCATTCTGAGTCACAAGTAGAATACATATCCGATTAGCTAGAAGCCTTCCATTTGATCCCATCCGGTAGAAAATCACAATACTCAACATGCTCTTCAGACCGGTAGGAAATATCCATCTCAAACCATGGTAGAAATCCTCGAGAATACTCTGGAATCCATTTGCACATAATCAAGTCATTAGAATTGAATCTCTCTAGCTCAACCAAGCCACGCAAGTCGCCAAACCCAAGAGTATTGCCACAAAGCACCTGTAGAAAACTCCCCACATCATAAGCACCCAAAGAACCGATCATATCCATTACCATACTGATCCAACCTACTACCAAGCTGTCCTATTTCTCTGAGTCCCTTCCGAATTGGCCTTAAAATTGATACTCCTCCTTGCTAAAACACCACGATCTTTAACCACAACTCACCCCACGAACCCTAGCATAGAATCACAATGCCCTAAGGCCCATAAGCCACTGAATTCCCTCTTAAGTACTCTAAAAGCACCACCACCGAGACATCCACTCTAAAAGACCTTATGTGAATTTTAAAATTGTTCCTCTTCCCTTTTCTTATACTGAAATGTAGAATCCATAGTCATGCAGAATTACCGCAAGTTCCGACACCATCCAATATAAATAACTGATTCTAGCGATATACGAATCCGAAAATTCTTCAATTGCCACTTATACATTTTGGAATCCATTAGCACCTTCTCGAGAGTCACCCACTTTGTTCATATCTAAATTGCACCGCCCAAACGGGCTGGAAAACACGTGCCCCATTAGCACAGCAACACTCAAAGAGGTAATCCTGTCTTAACACCACTGATCAAATTCATACTCCGTGCGCACTACATCATTCACAAATAACAACTCACTCATCCCATGATTTTTATACACTCCTCATAAAGCGCAATATAGCCCGTATCTAGGAATTTCAGTACTCGAGTCATCCTCGATCTCAACCTCTGCAAGTCATAACTAATCCACAAGCATGCCTCAGATCCAAACTAAAATTTAACATGTCACCATGAAATTAAACCGTCAACAACAGGCTCCCCCATTTGGCTCAAAGCCATGGATTAAAACACATGATAACTCACAATACCCATACCGTATTACTGCCATGATACTGCAGTCGGTTCAACAAAAATTCTTCTCAAGCTTATGCAACACCCACCATAAAATACCTCAATCGTTCGTTAATCTCACATTTATTCTCTTGACAGTCAAGTCAACTTTCTCAACAAGGTTCAAATTCAAATTTCAACACATACGTCCCACTGGTAGAAAAGAAACTCTCCACTCATATTATAAGGAGCACACCTACGTAGATTACTCTGTAGGAGATATCCCACCTGCTTAGCCTCAAATTGACATCTTGTTATACCCTTTTCGCAGCAACAATTACTACGCAATCACTTAATCTTTCTAAGTCCAAACTCATTAACAAGCCATGAGAATTAATCTGTCCCACAATTTAACAACGTGAAAGATCCTTCAAAACATTCATACTCGAGACTATACGTCACATCAAAACAAAAATCAAGCATCCAATGGCCCTTTCTTTATATTTCAAGGAAACACTTCTCATCACATTCAAATTGTCTTAACACATCCCGCAGTTACATCATACTCATCACAAAGCCCTTCCACCACTCATCAAGCGACAAATTTCACTCGTAGGGACATTACCGGACATATGAGTCCAAATGTACAAGTTACAAATTAATCTACCGAGCTTAAGCTGCGGTCTAACCATGGCCTCGAGTCCTCCAGACTGGCCCTTCATCAGCACACAGAAATCATATCTCGCTCCTCATCCATGGAATCACAAGTCGTCGATGCACAACTGATACCGAGCACTCATATGCGCACACGAATACGTGGAAGGAATTCAAAGAGTTATATCTCAATGTGAATCAATTCCGCACGATAAGGAAAGAAATATGGGAGGTATATATCCTAAATGCCCTGTAGCCTCTCGAAGATAAGTATAGACATCATCATACCGATCCGCAAGACTCTACTAGACACTTGCTCATGATTTGTAGAACCTATGAATCTAGAGCTCTGATACCACCTTGTCACGACCCAAAAAAACATCCAACTAGTCGTGATGACACCTAACCCAACCTGCTAGGTAAGCCAGTTAACCACTAACCAATTCCAATAACAATTAATAAAGCAATTAAGTAAAGGAATATCCGAATCTAATCCATTCCCCAAGGACTGGTAGTACAAATCATGAGCTTCTAAGAATAGAGTTTACAACGCTGGTATGAAGTTAATATATCATATGTTTGAAAAGTACATAAACAGAGTTTTATAAATCCGAGGCTACCATGAACAAGAGGCAGCTACAACCGGAACGCAGGTACATCTTCAGATCCAGCTCCCAACGAACACAACAACATCAGCAGCCAACATCTGCACGCAAGGTGCAGAAGTGTAGTATGAGTACAATCGACCCCATGTACTCAATAAGTAACAAACCTAACCTTAGGTTGAAAGTAGTGACGAGCTTGTACCAAGGTCAGAGTCCAACTCTAATAACCAACAACAGTTCATAACACCATATCGCAAGTAGTAAAAGAAGTAACTCAAAGATAAAATGGTCAGCTTAATCATGATTTCTAAAAATAGTTCTCCCTTTCAAGTATATCAGTGAAAACCCAAATCGTTACCGAAGTTGCCAAAAATATGAGCAAGTTTGAAAACAGTAATTTTCCCAAAAATCATTTCAATAATAAATAAGATGTTTCATTTTCTTTACAGATAGCCAGTGTAAAACAAATGCATCACTCTGCCCATATGTCAACATGTGTGAGAAGTCATGAATGACGTGATACTGTACAACATGAGAAAAATACATCTTTATTCCTGCATGTCATGTGTGCATGTCAATGCAATGTATCTCAGAGATGAACTCATGTACTCACACTCTCAGAATACTCAATCTCACTTTCTCACACATTTCACTCATCATGCTCAATCACTCGGTACTGTATATGGCCAATCCGGCCCAGGGAAGATCCATCCCGGAATATACACATTAACTGATCATTAGTCACTCAATACCGAGTAGGGCCAATCCATCCCATGGAGAAGATCCATCTTCGGGTATATAATGCTTCGGACAAGATCCATGTCCAGGGAAGATCCATCCCTCAATAATATCAATCGCGCTCACTGGGGGTGTGTGTAGACTTCGGAGGGGCTCCTTCAGCCCAAACGCTATCATAAATCAGTATAACCACTCCGGCGTGCAGTCCGAACCCATAAATGTCACTCATAATCAGGAACTCGGCCTCACTCAGTCATCAATCTCTCCAGTCTCTCTCTCACGAGCTCATAGTGTCATGATACTAGCCCGAAAACAATGATATGATGCATCAATAAATAACAACAGAGACTGAGATATGATATGCATATGAATGCGTATGACTGAGTATGTAATGCAATGAAAGCAGATAACTCAACAACATAAATAACCTCGGTGGGTCCCAACAGGATGAGCATTTAGCCTAAACATAGTTTATAGCATGAATCATATTTCGATAACTCTAGTACGTAGAGATTTCATGATTTCAGACAAATTCAGGTAGCTACACAGTACCACGGAAATAACGAAGTCACAGCTCACACGGTGCATGCCCACACGCCCGTCACCTAGCATGTGCGTCACCTCAACACCAAACACATAACATGTATATTCAAGGTTCATACCCTCTGCTCCAAGATTAGAGGAGTTACTTACCTCGAACAAGACGAATCCAATGTTGAGCAAGCTAAACAATGCACCAGAAATTTTATTCTGCGCGTATTAACTTCTGAACGGTTCGAATCTAGTCATAATTAATTTGATTTAGTCCACACAATTATAGGAATTAATTCCATATCAAAATTCTAATGTTTTCCCACAAAATCCGAAATTACACCCAAATATCGCTCGTGGGGTCTACTTCTCGGAATTCGACAAAACTTACAAAATCCGACAATCCATCTAATTACAAGTTAAAACCATACTAATTTCACCCAAATTCGACTCCGAATCGATGTTCAAATCTTGGAAATTCATTTTTTGAAATTTTAGAAAATTCCTCCGATTTCCCTTAAAAAATCAATAATCTAACGCCGAAAACGAAGATTAATTCATGGAATATAATCACAAGGGAGTCAAGAACACTTACTCGAAGTTGTGTGGAAAACTTCCTCTCCAAAATCGCCCAAACCGAGCTCTAAAATTCGAAAATGGCTAAAAATAGTGAAACCCCGAACTTAAAAGGTTCTGCCAGCGTCTTCCGCATGTGTGGTTGACTAGCCACATCTGCGACCTCCGCTTCTGCGCAAGAAGCTCGCATCTGCGACTGTGGTCACTTCTGCGACGTGCAAACCGCATCTGTGGTCGCGCTTCTACGCGCGCATGTCCGCATCTACTGCCTCTGCCCAAAGCCTCCCTAGCCGCTTATGCGGCTCCTTTGTTTCTTCTGCGACCATCGCACCTGCGCAAACCAGCCGCAAGTGCGGTCACACCAAAACTAGCAGCAACCATCAATAACAACATGAAGGAAAATGGTCGAAAAATCAATTCGAAACACGCCCGAGCCCCTCGGGACCCCGTCCGAACATACCAACAAGTTCCAAAACATACTACGGACCTACTAGAGGCCTCAAATCACACCTAACAACATCAAAATGACGAATCACACCTCAAATCAAAATCTATGAACTTTGAACTTTCAAATTCTATATTTTGTGCCGAAACACATCAAATCAATATCAATCCGGAATGACTTTAAATTTTGCACACAAGTCATAAATGACATAATGGAGCAATTCCAATTTCCAGAATCGGATTCCGACCCCGATATCAAAAAGTTAACCCCCCGGTCAAACTTCCCAAAAATTCAATTTTTGCCATTTCAAGCCTAATTCCACTACGGACCTCCAAATAATTTTCTTGACACGCTCCTAAGTCCAAAATCACCATACAGAGCTATTAGAATCATCATAATTCAAATCCGAGGTCGTTTACACATAAGTCAACATTCAGTCGATTTTTCCAACTTAATTTTTTAATTGTGAGACTAAGTGTCTCATTTTACTCCGAAACACTTCCGGACTCGAACCAATTACCTCGGCAAGTCATATAACAACTATAAAGCATAAATTGAGCAGTAAATGGGGGAACATGGCTGTAATACTCAAAACGACCGGTCGGGTCGTTACAGGTATACCATAGTCAGTTGTAAATTGGTTGCCTAATTAATGTTATTTGAGAGGGATCGGGTTGCATGCCGCAACAAATATGAATTATTATTGAGAGGGATCGGGTTGCACGCTACAACAGATATGAATTATTATTGAGAGGGATCGGGTTGCACGCCGCAACATACATGATTTATTATTGAGAGGGATCGGGTTGCACGCCGCAACATATATGACTTAATATTGAGAGGGATCGGGTTGCATGCCGCAACATATATAAATTATTATTGAGAGGGATCGGGTTCCACGCCGCAACAGATATGAATTATTATTGAGAGGGATCGGGTTGCACGCCGCAACATACATGATTTATTATTGAGAGGGATCGGGTTGCACGCCGTAACATATATTACTTAATATTGAGAGGGATCGGATTGCACGCCGCAACATATATGAATTATTATTGAGAGGGATCGGGTTCCACGCCGCAACAGATATGAATTATTATTGAAAGGGATCGGGTTGCACGCCACAACATATATGATTTATTATTGATAGGGATCGGGTTACACGCCGCAACATATATGACTTAATATTGAGAGGGATCGTGTTGCACGCCGCAACAGATATGAATTATCATTGAGAGGGATATATGAAATAATTGTGAAATTAAGGTCAATTCCCATTGTGATTCTCATGATGTATTTCATGTTAGGACGGTTACTGTAATTTCTTAAATCACTTCATTGTATTTTGATCATAATTAATTAACCATCAATATATTAAAAATGAAATAATATGAACTTCTTGTGTGAGTCATGCACCCTATGTGATATGTTAAGTTGATCCCAAATTTAGCGAAGGTATATGAAAGAATTTTCAAGTTGTTTCACTGGTGTGTCTTTCAAAGATAAAACTTATATCTTATTCAGAGATTTACTAATTAATTAGTGATTATATTTTACTCTAATTGATACTTCACCTTTCTCATTATCTTATATCTTAAATGATTTAATTGATTGATTTATCATATGATTCCTTACCTGAACCCATTCATATGTCAATTGTTATGTGATTATGATGTTGCGTAATTACTTGATTGTTTCTCGTTGCCATCCGTATTCTCATTGTTCTCATTGTTGATTTGAATTGGAAATTCTTCGGCTAATGGCCTTACATTGATATTCCTTCCTTGTTGGATTTATGTAGCATTTTGTACAGGTTTATATGTCCGGTAGGTGTCTTGACCTGACTTCATCAATACTCTACCGAGGTTAGGCTTGATACTTACTGGGTACCGCTGTGGTGTACTCATACTACTCTTTTACACATTTTGTGCAGATTCAGATACCTCGGTGTTGTTGATAATCTTGCTAATTGATTGGACATTGCTGTGGAGACTTAAGGTATACCTGTTGTCGCGTTCGTAGGCCAGAGTCACCTCACGACAAGTTGGTATCAGAGCTCTAGGTTTATAGGTTATACGAGTCACGATCGAGTTTAGTAGAGTCTTGCGGATCGGTATGGAGATGTCTGTACTTATCTTCGAGAGGCTATAGAGCTAGTAGGAAAATCTCCACTTCTTTCATTCCTTATCGTGCGATATTTATTCAGCTTGAAGGATATATCTTGTGTTCTTTTGCATTCACTCGTGTATGAAATTACGCTCTCAGTATCAGCTATGTGCCAATGGTTCGTGATACTACAAAGGGGTTATAAGGGAGCCAGGGTTGCTCAACCATTGTTACCACGTGTCATCCAGATCGAGGACGCAGAAGTATTGAGAGATCATTCAGTTGTACACATAGGGGTGCAACATAAGTTCTGACATCTGGTTGATAAGTATGATCTTAAAAAGGTTTAATTAGTTGCCTAATAGTCACAATCGTGGTAGGGTCACGAGGTAGATGTAGATCTGAAGATAGTTGGTGGTATTAGAGACTATGTGATTCGTATGAGATTTCTATTTAGTGAAGGGTACATACTAGAAGCCAAGACACTAGAGAAAGCGAGTTAAACTATCACGAGGATGACATGCGCCAAATAAATGGCTTGAGGTGTCTTATGACCGGTGTCGTATGAGCGATGGAGGTTAGTATTGTGGATCATCGGAATATTTCCTATGGCTTCGCACCAAGTGAGGGGAGTCCACTATCAACGATCAGATTGCGGGGTCATGTGTTATATCAGTTTTGACCTGAGATGTATTTATGTGGTATTGAAAGGTTTTCCGAAACTTTGTATATGATTAAGAGCTGAGATTTGTATGGGATAATGTTGGGACTTGCAGTATTCCCACGTCCTTAATAATTCTACATTTCAGTATCAACGGGGTTATGGAAAAAATTTCAGAATACTCGGAGTGCTCCATTAAGTTCTTTTAATGCACCACCGACACATGGGTCCTATAATGGTTATTTCAGTTATCTGGCACAGACTCAGTATGAATAGCCGAACCTGCATAGGGGTTGTTATCAGTGTGGTGATACTTGTCACATCATGCGAGATTGCCTCAGACTTGGGAGAGGCATATTTTATCAGAATACTCAGCCTACAAGCTCTATTCCAGTTACTACCCCACATGCACAGTCAGTTAGGGGTAGAGGACAGGCGGGTAGAGGGCGCCCAGAGGGGGAGGCTCGACCCGTTGATATAATTGATATGGTATGGCTGAGGCTTCTACACTAGATGGTGTCGTTACAGGTACGATCCTGATTTGTTATAAAGGAATATTTTCCTTAGTTTGATTCGGTTCTGAGTATCGAGACGAGTCCTTCTATTATGCTCCACTTATGGGTGAGCTTCGTAATTCTGAAACCTATTTATGTGTTTATCTCTGTTGGGAGATTTGATGGTGTTGTGTTAGCCTGTGTCTATCATTTTATTTTGTACATTATTGAGGGATATGAGTCCAAAAGTGACTTTCTATTACTTACTATAGTGGGTTTTGATGTAATTTCGGGATAATTGTTTTCAATTTCATGAGTTATATGCCCTACCGGTATGGGGGTTCATTATGTGTTGTGAAATTGTTTATCGGAATTTATGAAAAGAGATAGAAAAATTTCAGTTGGCATAATGTGAAAAATACTTGTGATTTAGAGTTGAGGACGGGATCCTCGCTGTTTAATATGATTTTATATGTTTAACCCGGGCTATGTGGCCCGATGGAAGTTATATAAGGACAAGATCCTTATGATGAAAATTTATGTGTTTAAATCCTCCCTTTGTGAAATTTAATTTGTATTATAGTACTGAAAGGGAGTCATGCTTGTTAGGCTTATTTGATAATTCTTATATGTGTTTCTCGGTGCATAATTTGCCATATTCGTGTTGTAATTATTGAGTTTTAGCCTACGAGGTGGGTGCCCAGGTGACTCGTTAAGTCGGATAAATAATTATGAGGTCTTCATGCCTCACATTTTGCTGTTAGTGTTGTGAAAATTCGAAATGAGGGTTTGATTAATATGAGGTTAATTGATGATGCTGGAATTAAGTATGAACATCTATTATGACCAGAGATGTGGTTATGTGAATACGTATGATGTGTGCGTAGGCACGAGTTGCTATAGTCGGTTGATACTAATACCGTGTGTTGATGTGAAAAAAATCATTTTTTTTTAATGTTTGGAGTGTAAGAAATTTGGTTTTAAAGTTTATAAGTATGGATGAAAGAAGTAATCTTCAACTAAGATGGAGTTGTTGGATCCATGTTAACTTTGCGATGACATAGAATTAGGGCTGTTCATTTGGACCGGATATCCGAAATCCGAACCGATCCGCTCAATTTTGGATTTCGAATTTCGGATTTCGAATTTTGATTTTTTGTTTTCGGATATTTGGATCGGATTTTGGATTGTATTTATTAAAATTTTGGATATTCAGATCGGATTCGGATTGGTATAATTGTAACCCAATCCGATCCGAAATTCAAAATTATTAGGGCATGTATAAATATTAAACTTTAATTTCGGATAGTCAGTACTTCATTTACATCTTCCTCCAAGTTATTACCTTTACAATTGCTGGATTTAGCTATATTGGCACCATAGTACTCTCATAATTGCATAAACATGAATTTTTCTTATTGTATTGCCTCTTTTACAAAGAAAATATACATATGAGTTTGCAACTTTGACGCATAATAATCCGATCCGAAATCCAAAAATCAGATCCGATCCAAACTTTAATATGCGATCCGATCCGATATTAATTCGTATCGGATTCAGATTGTATTTTGTAGAATCCGAAATCCGAAATCTAAATCCGAAATGTGCTAAATCTGATCCGATCCAATCCATGCACAACCCTACATAGAATCACCCGCGAGTATGTGTATAGTAAATACACTCATTAAATTAAAGCCCTCAGAAAGATTCTTGGCACGTTCGTGTAACGACCCAACTTGTCGTTTTGTGAATTAACGTCTCGTTCAATGACTTAAGGTCTCGAGCAGCTTTGTGATGTGTATTATGACTTGCGTGTGTGGTCGAGTTTAGTTTTCGGACGATTCAGGATCATATTGGAAGAGCAATTCTTATTTAAGAAGCTTAAAAGAAAAAAGTTGACCGGATAGTCAACTTTTAAGCAAACGACCCCGGAATAGAATTTTGATGATTCTAATAGCTCCGTATGGTGATTTTGGACTTCGGAGCATGTCCGGAAAATTATTTGGAGGTCCGTAGTTAAATTAGGCTTGAAATGGCTAAAATAGAAATTTGAGTTTTGAAAGTTTGACCGGAGAGTTGACTTTTTGATATCGTGGTCGGAGTTAGATTCTGGAAATTAGAATAGGCCCGTTATGTCATTTATGACTTGTGTGAAAAATTTGAGGTCAATCGGACTTGATTTGATAGGTTTCGGCATCGATCGTAGAAGTTGGAATTTCCTTAGTTTTAATAGGCTTGAATTGGAGTGTGATTTATATTTTTGATGTTGTTTGATATGATTTGAGGACCCGACTAAGTTCATATCATGTTATAGGACTTGTTGGTATATTTAGACGGGGTCCCGAGTGGCTCGGGTGTGTTTCAGGGTGAGTTTTGAGCGAGTTCGAGCATTTCGACACTCTCACGATGTTATGGGACAATTGAAGTGCGGAGGGCATATTTTAGAGTGCAGAAGTGCGGCCACAAACTCCCAAAGTTCTGTAGCAGTAGGAATTGTGCGGACCGCAGTTGAAATTATGCGGTCCGCAGAAAGGTGATTTCGCAGATTCGATGGTCAGATTTTAGAAGCTTATATCTTTTAATCTACAAGAAATTAGGAGATTATTTAAAATTGAAAGTTATAGCCCTTTGAATCTAGTTTCCAGAAAGGTATACCATTAATCATTTGGACATTTGTAGAGAAAGTTATGGTCAATTTACTGAAGCCTGATGGTGTAGAGTTGCTGAAGTGCGGTCGCACAATTTGGAGTGCGACCGTAGCACCTGGGATGTGCGACCGCACAAGAAAATATGCGGTCAGCACAACGGGGATCGGATTTTGTACTATATGAACGAGGGTTAGGGTATTATTTCACATTTGGACTTTGAGAGCTCGGTTTGTGACGATTTTTTGGGGTAAGTGATTCTAACACGAATCCATTCTTATTTTCATCATTTAATCAGTGAATTGAGTTGGAAATTTGGAAAAAGTTGTAAAACTTTTTAAAAATGAAAAATATAGATTTGGAGGACGATTCGTTATCAGAATTTGATAAAATTGGTATGGTTGAACTCGTATCTGAATATGTGTTCGGATTTCGTGAAAATTCTATCAGGTTCCGATAGGCGAGCCCCGTGTTGACTTTGGTTAACTTTTTAATATGAAATTTTAAGTCAACATTTTATTATCCGAAATTATTTTCGATGTATTTTAGTGAAGTTATACAATTAATTTGGATACATTTGAGCTGCCCGGAAGTCAATTCAAGCAAGAAGGCTATTTTGAAATATCGGCCTAACTCCGTTAAGGTAAGTGTCGTGTCTAACTTTGTGGGGGGGGGGAGGGGGGAGGGTACCCCTTAGGATTTGAGATGTTTGTGTCATTCGTGTTAGGTGAAGGTCGTGTACGCGAGGTGATGATTGGGTACACGACCTATATATGGTATTTGACCGGTTTGGACCGTTAGGCTCCCTTTATACAATTGATTGTAAATATTGTTTCAGGATTATATCTTTTGTGGTTAGAATTGTTTGTACGTGCTTTATTAGAAATTGTTAGCACATGTTCCATCCATGTTGTCAAGTTCACCCTTATATGCTAATTGTTGATGGTAATCACTTGTGGAATTCCTTCTTTATATGCTACATGCCTTAATGGTTAATTAATGCTCATAAATTGTGCCTTGGTATGTGGATTGTCTTTTCCTTGCTATTTGATTTCGTGAGCCATTGTGTATCCTTTTCATTAGTTGTGACTTCTTTATGTATTCTTATTTTTTCTTTTGATTTTTGTGGTTTACCGTAGTCGGTTGTAAATTGGTTGCTTAATTTGTGTTATTTGAGAGGGATCGGGTTGCACGCCGCAACAAATATGAATTATTATTGAGAGGGATCGGGTTGCACGCCACAACAAATATGAATTATTATTGAGAGGGATCGGGTTGCACGACGCAATAGATATGAATTATTATTGAGAGGGATCGGGTTGCACGCCGCAACAGACATGATTTATTATTGAGAGGGATCGGGTTGTACGCCGCAACACATATGACTTAATATTGAGAGGGATCGGGTTGCACGCCGCAATATATTTGAATTATTATTGAGAGGGATCGGGTTCCACGCCGCAACAGACATGATTTATTATTGAGAGGGATCGTGTTGTACGCTGCAACATATATGACTTAATATTGAGAGGGATCGGGTTGCACGTCGCAACATATATGAATTATTATTGAGAGGGATCGGGTTCCACGCCGCAACAGATATGAATTATTATTGAGAGGGATCAGGTTGCACGCCGCAAACATATATGATTTATTATTGATAGGGATCGGGTTGCATACCGCAACATATATGACTTAATATTGAGAGGGATCGGGTTGCACGCCGCAACAGATATGAATTATCATTGAGAGGGATATATGAAATAATTGTGAAATTAAGGTCAATTCCCATTGTGATTCTCATGATGTATTTCATGTTAGGACGGTTATTGTGGTTTCTTGAATCACTTCATTGTATTTTGATCATAATTAATTAACCATCAATATATTAAAAATGGAATAATATGAACTTCTTGTGTGAGTCATACACCCTATGTGATATGTTAAGTTGATCCCAAATTTAGCGAAAGTATATGAAAGAATTTTCAAGTTGTTTTACTGGTGTGTCTTTCAAAGGTAAAACTTATATCTTATTCAGAGATTTACTATTTAATTGGTGATTATATTTTACTCTAATTGATACTTCACCTTTCTCATTATCTTATTATCGCGTAATTTGCGTGAAAAATTGTTATTTTATTTTACTTTAATAAATCCCATTTTTATTTCGTTAAAACTTGATTAAATGTCTTATTTTGTATAAATATAATATTTTATCGGATCTTATATATACTTCTAAACTAAACTTAATTAATATTCTATTTGTACAATCTCTCCACTATTTTACCTTATTAGAATCCTAAATTGGTTTAATGACTCATTTGATGTTTCACTGCATTTAATTTGGAAATTTTATTTAATTGTATCTTAAATTATTCATTGGTCATCTTGGTGGATATTGATACAGGAACTATACCCATGGTAGCATGAGGAATTTGTCGTGCAAAAGTGATTCGGAAATATGTGGGCACAAGATGCCACATGTGTAAGAATTAGAAGTTGTGAATCGAGATTTGAGATTTCCGATGAATGATACCTCGGGAAATTTATGTTGAAATACATGCATTTTAAATGATTTAATTGATTGATTTATCATATGATTCCTTACCTGAACCTATTCATACGTCAATTGTACTCTGATTATGTTGTTGCGTAATTACTTGATTGTTTCTCGTTGCCATCCGTGTTCTCATTGTTGATTTGAATTGGAAATTCTTCGGTTAATGACCTTACATTGATATTCCTTCCTTGTTGGCTTTATGTAGCATTTTGTACAAGTTTATATGTCTGGTGGGTGTCTTGACCTGGTATAACGACCCGGCCGGTCATTTTGAGTATTTCAGCCCCATTTCCTCTCCAGTCCCCCCATTTACTGCTCAATTTATACTTTATAGTTGTTGTGTGACTTGTCGGGGTAATTGGTCCGGTTCCGGCGAGGTTTTTGAATGAATTGGAACACTTAGTTTCAAGGTTTAAAGCTTAAGTTAAAATAGTGACCGGATGTCGACTTATGTGTAAACGAATCCAAAATAGAATTTTGATGATTCCAACAACTCTATATGGTGATTTTGGACTTAGGAGTGTGTCCGAAAAATTATTTGAAAGTCCGTAGTTGAATTTGGTTTGAAATGACTAAAATAGAAAGTTAAGTTTGGAAGTTTGACCAGGGAGTTGACTTTTTAATATTAGGGTCGGAATTCAATTATGGAAATTTGAATAGGTGCGTTATGTCATTTATAACTTGTGTGCAAAATTTGAGGTTAATTGGACTTGAGTTGATAGATTTCGGCATTGAATGTAGAAGTTGGAAATTGTTAGTTTTCATTAGGCTTGAATTGGAGTGCGATTTGTGTTTTTGATGTTGTTTGATGTGATTTGAAACCTCGAGTAAGTCCGTATTATGTTACAGGGCTTGTTGGTATATTTGAATGGGATCCCGAGTGGCTCGAATGAGTTCCGGGGTGAGTTTTGAGCGAGTCCGGGCATTTCGGTACTCTACAGTTGAAGTGCGGAAGTACGGCCGCAAACTCTCAAAGTGTTGTAGCAGAAGGAATTGTTCGAACCGCACTTGAAGATGTGTGGACCGCAGTTGAAATTGTGTGGTCTGCAGAAAGGTGATTTCGCAGGTTCGCTGGTCCGACTTCGGAAGCTTATATCTTTTAATCTACATGAAATTTGGAGATGATTCAAAAATGAAAGTTGTAGCCCTTTGAATCTAGTTTCCAGAAAGTACACCATTAATCATTTGGACATTTGCAGAGAAAGTTTTGGTCAATTTACTAAAGCTTGGTAGTGCAGAGCTGCTGAAGTGTGGCCGCACAATTTGGAGTACTACCGCAGCACCTGGGATGTGCGACCGCACAAGAAAATGTGCGGTCAGTACAATGGGGATCAGATTTTGTACTATATGAACGAGGGTGTGATGACCCAAAATGTCATCTTTAAATTTAATAAGTAATTCTGTGTTCTAAGACCTCGAAAATCACCATGTATAATTCCCCGACTTGCATGCGCAGTCCGTACAATTTTTCGAAAAGTTTTTATGTGAAAAATGGATTAAAATGTGAAATAGAGCTTTAAAACTTAACTGAGTTGACTTTGGTCAACATTTTGAGAAAATAGACCCGGATCAGTGTTTTGACAATTCCGATAGGTCTGTATCGTGATTTGGGACTTGGACGTATGCTCGGAATCGAATTCTGAGGTCCCTAACCCGAGATATGAAATTTTGATGAAGAATTAAAAGCTTGAAAGCTTAATGATTTTTAAGAAATTACTGAAGTTGGATTTATTGACCTCAGATTCGTATTTTGGTTCCGGAGCCCGGTATAGGTCCACTATAATATTTATCACTTGTCTGCCGAATTTGGTGAGAATCAGAGTTGATTTGACGTGATTCGGATGTCCGGTTGTAAAAATATAAGATTTAAACTTTTCTTGAAAATTTCCTTTGAATTGGTGTCCAATTCGTAGTTCTAGGTGTTATTTTGGCGATTTGATCGCGCGATCAAGTTTGTATGATGTTTTAAGACTTGTGTGCATGTTTGGTTTGGAGCCCCGAGGGCTCGGGTGAGTTTTGGATAGGATACTGGATGATTTTGAACTTAGAAAATCTGGTTTTTCTGCAACTTCAGGCTTCTGGTATTTCCTTCATCGCGTTCGCGAATGTACTCTCGCGATCGCGAAGAGAAAAATGGGCTGGCTGAATTTTCCTTCTTCGCGAACGCGACCAGCTCAACGCGAACGCGAAGCTTTAGAGGCCCGGGGGAGGGGTTAGTTGTCCTTCTATGCGAACGCGAGCACTGGCACGCGAACGCGAATGCCAGGGGGAAAAAGCCTTCGCGAACGCGAAGGAGGACTCGCGAACGCGAAAGCCATGGGCTGCTATTCATCACGAATGCGACAGGCCCTTCGCGAACGCGAAAAAGGCCTGACGCCTGTGACTTAAAACAGAACCAAAACGGGATTTTTCCCATTTTTCACAAACCCTCATTTATAACTCGGCTTAGGGGCGATTTCTAAGGAGTTTTTCACGATTTCGAACTAGGTAAGTGTTATTTATCATATAGTGATTATATTTCATAAATCTAAGTCTATATTCATCATTTATTTCGGATTTAGACGAAAGAAATTGGAATTTTAAGTAAAACTTTCCAAAAACGAAAAATTTAGATTTGAAGGTCCATTTGACATCGGAATTGGATAATTATTGTATGGTTGGACTCGTCCCAGAATGGGTGTTCGAATTTCGTAAGCATTTTCAAGATTTGAGACGTGGGTCCCACTGTCGAATATTTAAATAAATTTTGGATTTTTATTCGAAAAATTTATAAATTCATATGGAATTAATTCCTATGATTCGTATTGAGTATATTGAATTGTTTGTGAATAGATTTGAAGCTTTCGGAGACAAATTTAAAAGAAAAAGCTGTGGTTGAGTAATTGATTGGAATTTGCAAAGCGAGGTAAGTGTCGTGGTAAACCTTGACTTGAGGAAATAGAACCCTTAAATTATTTGTTATGTGAAATGCATGTGAACGACGTATAGGCGAGGTGACGAGTGTCTATACGTCGTCAAATTAATTGTTTGCGTATTTACTTGAAAAATCATAAATTATTTTAAATTATGAATTAATTGTTATAATATTTGTTTCTTTCCTATTCTTTGTCAAATATTAAGTCTTGAATTCCTGCATTAATTGTTACATGCTATTTGAATTATGTACCTTAATTGTTATTTGACATTTAGCATATTAAATATTAAACAGTATATTTTCTCTCTGATTTCTATAATAATTTGCTATTTGCCTTTGTTTGTTCGTAATTAAATCATAATTAGTGTATGCTTGTTGTCTTATAATTTTATATTAATTATTGCATTGATTGGGGAAATTCCTCTATAAGAATTGGTAAATGAATATGTTGGAGGAGCGGGTTGCACGCCGCAACAAGATTGATTATAATGAATATATTGGAGGATCGGGTTGCACGCCGCAACAGACTTATTAAAAGTCCATATTGGAGGATCGGGTTGCACGCCGCAACAGACTTATTTAAAAGTCGACATACATATATATATATATTGGGGAATCGGGTTGCACGCCGCAACAGACTTGATTAAAATGAATATATTGGAGGAGCAGGGTTGCACGCCGCAACAGAACTGAATGTGAATATATTGTGAGAGCGGGATGCACGCTGCACCAGAACTGAATGTGAATATATTGTGAGAGCGGGTTGCACGCTGCAACAGAATTGAACATAAATATATTGTGAGAGCGGGTTGCACGCTGCAACAGAATTGAACGTGAATGTATTGTGAGAGCGGGTTGCACGCTGCAACAGAATTGAATGTGAATATATTGTGAGAGCGGGTTGCACGCTACAACAGAATTGATAAAAATGATAATTGGTTATGACTGCTGAGTTGGCTTCAATTATTATAAACGAGTTACCTGATTTATTTCTACTATTGTTGTTGTTACTAATATTGCGTACAGGTAATGTAAGTGACCCGCCTTAGCCTCGTCACTACTTCGTCGAGGTTAGGCTCAGCACTTATCAATACATGGGGTCGGTTGTATTGATACTATACTCTACACTTCTTGTGCAGATTTTGGAGTTGGTCCCAGCGGCGTGCCATAGACTTGCTCGGATTTCAGCTACCAGAGGAGATTTGAGGTATAACTGCATGGCGTCCGCAGTTCTGAAGTCCCCGTCTACTTTACTTTAGCTGTGTGTAATTTCCAGACTATTTTATTTTATTCAGACCTTTATTTGTATTTATTCTAGAAACTCGTGCACTTGTGACACCAATTCTGGGATGGTATTTAGACACCGTTATTTTTATGGATTATTCACTATATTTCAAACTTTGCTTCCGCATTTGTTTCTTGATTATTAATAATTTAAAGATTGTTTAAAAATTAGTTAATATTATTCTAATGTTGGCTTGCCTAGCACGTGAAATGTTAGGCGCCATCACGGTCCGAAGGTGGGAATTTCGGGTCGTGACAGAGGGTTAGGGTATTATTTCATATTTGGACTTTGGGAACTCGGTTTGTGGAGATGTTTCTTGAGATTTTCAAGAAATTCATCGGGGTAAGTGATTCTAACTCATATTTGGTTAATATACATAAATATATCATTGTTTTTTCATCATTCAATTAGTAGCTTGAGATGGAAATTTGGGAAAAATTGTAGAAATTTCATAAAATGCATTTTTGGGATTTGAATGTCGATTCGAAGTCGGATTTGAGTGAATCTAGTATGGTTGGACTCGTAATTGAATGGGTTGTCAGATTTTGTGAGTTCGTTGAATTCCGAGACGTGGGTCCCACAGGCGATTTTTGGGTGCAATTTCAGATTTTTATTGGAAAATTAGTATTTTCATATAGGATTAATTCCTGAAATTTGTATTGACTGAAACAAATTATTTGTGACTAGATTCGAGGCCTATTTGCGAGGCAAAGGCATAGCAGAGTAAACAATTTCACGGTTTGAGGTAAGTAATAATTCTAAATTTGATCCTGAGGGTATGAAACCCCGAATTATGTGTTATGTGATTGGTTTTGAGGTGACACACATGCTAGGTGACGGGCATGCGCCGCAAGAATTGTGACTTGGTTAATTCCATGGATCTGTGTAGTTGAATAAATTATTGTTATCCGTACATTTTTCTATGTAATAGAGAAATCAAACTATAAATCATGTTTAAACCATGTGTTGACACTGTTGGGACTCAAGAGGTCGTGTATATGCTGAATTATCTGTTAAATTATTATTTTGCACTCAGTCACGATTTTACTTGTATATTACATCTCAGTCACTCTTGTTCATTATTGATGCATCATATCATTGTTGTTGGGCTGCTTATCATGATTTCTGAGAGCCCGAGAGACTGGAGAGGTTGATGACTGAGTGAGGCCGAGGGCCTAATTGTGAGGATATTTATGGGATCGGGCTGCACGCCGCAACATGTTTTATTGATTTATGCCATGATTGGCTTGTTATAGTGTTTGGGCTGAAGGAGCCCCTCCAGAGTCTGTACACACCCCCAATGAGCGCAGGTACCTACTGAGTGCGAGTGCGAGTGCCGAGTGCCGAGTGATTGAGAGGAATAAGTGATTGTGAGGAATGAGTGACTGTGAGAAAAGAGTGACTGTGGGGTTGGAGTGAATGAGAGGACTGAGTGACTGTTACTCTGAGAGGATGTATTGATTTCATTATTGTTGCATTTCAGCTGGCATATATCACTATTTTGGAAATTTCTGAAAGACACTATCTTCTGTTTCAGTCGAAGTTGATATAAAATTACTGTGAAATTTCAAATTTTGAACTTGAGAGCATGCCTACCCTTTTTCTGTTAAAAATTATTGTATTTGGACTTAGCTAAAGCTCGTCACTACTTTCAGTCCTTATTTATTATTGTTACTTACTGAGTTAGTTGTACTCATACTACACCATCCACTTCTTGTGCAGATCCAGGTGATTCCGGACATAGTGGGTGTTGATTCTTTTACACAGTTGATTTTTCGAAGATTCAGAGGTAGCTGCCATATTTCGCATACCTTGTCTCTCCTTCCCTATCCTCTTGTTTATTGTATTTGGTCTCAGATCATTATAGACCGCGTTTTTCAGACTTGTAATGTATAGATGCTCATGTACTCAGTGACACCAGGTTTTGGGAGTGTTTGTATCGGTATTTTTGGATTGTGTTTAAACATTATATTTTCAAACTTAAAGGAAATCGTGGGTTATTGATGTTGTCGACTTGCCTAGTACTGAGATAGGCGCCATCACGACAGGTGTGATTTTGGGTCGTGACACTTGGCCTCGTCACTACTCTACCGAGGTTAGGCTTGATACTTACTGGGTACCGCTGTGGTGTACTCATACTACTCTTCTGCATATTTTTGTGCAGATCTAGGTACCTCAGTGTTGTTGATAATCGTGCTAATTGATTGGACATTGCTGTGGAGACTTAAGGTATACCCGCTGTCGCGTTAGCAGGCCAGAGTCACCTTCTGATATTTTTCCTGCACTATTGATTCTATTTTGGAACAATTATATTTAGAGATTTTTCTAGTAAACTGTGTAAAGCTTGTGACTTGTACTACCGATTTTGGGATTGTAGAAAATTTCTATTTCATATTTAATAATTGTTGGTTGAGTTACCACTAATTCAGTAACTGTTAGGCTTACCTAGTCCTTAAGACTAGGTACCATCACGACATCCTACGGAGGAAAATTTGGATCGTGACAGATTCTTTGGAAGAAAATTAGGTGGAATGACTTCCTTGAGTGTGTTTGCTATGTTATATACTGTTTTAACGACTTTCAATAGTTTATAAGCTAGGATGAAGATATTTAAAAAGTATTGTGATGATCCTAAAAACAAAATTGAGGTTACGAAAGACCGACATTTACTGTTGAGTAACTGAACAATTTTTCTCAGACGATGATTTTCCTCCTTTTATTATGCCAATAAATAGTTAATTTAATATGAATTTATAAATTTATTTTCTAATCATGTATTTTTTTTATTGATCGACGCGGAAAATTACGTGCAACGCATGTAGAAAGAAACTAGTATATATCTATATTATTATAAAAACACGAATATTTTTTGCTAAATGTTGAACGACTAAAATATCCCTAAAATATTAATCGACTTTTATGTCCTTAAATATTTGTATAATTTAAGGATATATTTGTAAATTATCCACTAAAATTCTAACATAAAAAACCTCACAGTAAAACAAATTTGCGTTGAATTCTTATACCAATCAGGCATCCTAATTCCATACAAGTCCCACCTGAATAAGAATACCTGGAACCACACCTTACTGTTATAAAATTAGGTTTTACCGTGACTCTTTTTTGCCGTAGATACTCTCACAAGCGAATAGCCGCATGGACCTCTAGCCGGGTAAGTTCCAAACGGACAGGTACGTTATATAATAACGTCATGTATTTACAGTTTGTAGTTGGTTATAAGCATGTAAAAAGCTTCTCTTTTTAATTTCTTTTCTTTCTATTTGCAAACCAAAGATAATTTTCCTAACATTATTTGTTTTGCTTTCTTTTTGTTCCCTTATTTCTTAATGTTAAAATCTTTTAGTTTTATGTGATGTGGAGTTAGATCTGGAAAAGAATAATATTTGTTTATAGAATATTTCTCATGTCTACCGATGAATAAAGAATGACTAAAATATTTCAAAAATATTGATCGACTTTTATGCCCTTAATTATTTATATATAATTTAAGGATGTAGTTGTAAATTATTCAAGGCTGAAATTTTTTTCCTATCTAAACTACATACACCCCGTTCCTACAAGATATTGCGTATAATTCTTGGGTTATGCTTGATATTTGGTTCTCCAGTTTGTATGGGTATTGTTTCACATTATTCATCATAATAAACTTTTTTGATGCAGATATTCAAAGAGTAAAGCTGCATAAGCCTCTTGCCGGGGAAGTTCCAAACCAACAAAAAGTTTAAACTTTCAAACTAACAAGTAGTTTACATCCTTATTACTACTATATTTACGGTTTGTAATTGGCTATAATTAAGCATATCAAAAGCTTTGCCTTTTTGTTTCTTGTGGGGCTCTCCCATAATGTCTTTATATGCTAATGAAAGATAATTCTAAGATAGTTTTATTTAATTTATATGCTGAAATCTTTAGTTTGTAGGGTTTGGCTATTGGATATAATTGTGATACTGTCGTAGAAAGAAGCAAAGTTTTCCAAAGACATTATTTGTAATGGACGAGTCTCTTATCTAGTATAGGTCTGTTGGGCTTTTTCTTTCCGAGTCCAATTGATTAGTAAAGGCCTTCTCCTTTTTAGTTGGTCAGCCCAATTGGGTATTAGCCTTAGTAAAAGTGAAGACTCAACACTAGAAGATTACCACGTGTCCTTAAATTAATGGGTCTGTTATTTTCTTTTGTTTGTATTAGCCTGGTCCTAGTTGTCCTTTAAATATCATCAGAGTCTGTACGAGGAGAGAATTATTATTATGAAGAATTTCTATCATTTCTTTTGATTTTTATTTTTTGTCTTTCATTTGCTACTGCTCTATCGAGCTAATCACAGCTCAAGTGTTACATTTGGTATCAAGAGCCTGAATCTTGGCAATGATGGTCGATAAACAACGTGGTACTCCGACGGATGAGGCTGTGAAACGATTGGAATCTCAGTTCCAAGACTTTGCTGTCGATACCGCAAAGAAATTCGATAAGATGGATGAACGACAGAATGTTTTTGAAACAAAGATGTTGGATCTCGCGGAATCCACTAAACAAATACAAGAAATGATACTGATGCAGCTAAGCTTGAACAAAACTCAAGGTCTGGTGGCCGCCACCAGTTCACCGGCAGTGATGAGCTTTGGTGGTTTTTCCATAGAACTAGGCAGTCTTCAGTTGCTGGTTATTATTATGAAGAATTTCTATCATTTCTTTTGATTTTTATTTTTTGTCTTTCATTTGCTACTGCTCTATCGAGCTAATCACAGCTCAAGTGTTACATTATTGGTTCTTTTTTCTTTTTTCTTTTTCGAAATTGAGTAATGCTTTGGTTTAGGGCCATATATATATATATGAATTTGACGGCAATAACTATTTTTGTCCTATTCTCAATTATGGTGCTTTGGTTTAGGGTCATATGTAGGTCGCATTTTATATACTCTTTTACTGATAGCGCTTACCGTCCAATAAATAATACTTCTCCCTTCAGAAAAGAATTAGATAAATATTTTTAACTACCTCTTACCAATAGACAACAGATTTACATAATTGCATTGCATCCACGTCAATTGTTTTTCAAGGATTCTTTCTTCTTGTATAATTTTATAATAAATTGAATTCTTGTCCTGTCACATAAATAATTGATTGAAGAACGCACGTAAACATAGACTAGTTATATTAAAAGCACGAAAACCTTTAGCGAAACGTCGTTCGCCTTTTTTATTCTTTTAAAATAGAGTTCACACTTGACAAAATAGTCATTTTACTATTTTTTTAATATTTAAGAATACTCATTTAAATAATTTCTTACTATTTAGAATAGTCATTAATTAATTCTCTATTATATAGAATTGTCATTTAATTACTCCTTTAATATTTATAATATTGATCTTCAATTCTTTTTGGTTCTAGAATTTCAAGCACACATAGTAGGAAAGATTATCGTTCATTACATAATTGGAAAGTTTCCGTCCAACTCCATTAATATTTAGGAGTATTATTAAATTTTTTCTTTTAAATTTAGGAGGGTCTTTTTTTAGTTAATAAAATTTTGTCTAATTCGCACACAATAGGAAGGTTTCGGTTTTTTTTAGTTAATAAAATTTTCACTAATTCACATACACTACGAAACTTTCGATACTTTCAACTATATTCAAATTTAGAAGTATTAAAATTTTCACACTTGGAAAGTTTTTTTAGTAAACAAAAATTTAACTAATTCACATGCACATACTAGGAAAGTTTTGGTATAAATGTTTGACACTAATTATTTTATAAAATATATTAGGTGAAAACGAGTTCTTTGTGAAATTCTTTTTTATTAGAGTTTTTTGAATAAAATTTTAAACAATTATATACACATGTACTTCTATAAAAGAAGTTATAATTGCACCTTTTCACCATTATAAAACTTTGCCTGGTTGAAGCAGCAACTACAAAATTAAGGGTTCCAAGTTCTCTTTCTCTGAATAATTTTTTTATATTAGTAGTTGAATTTTGCATTCATGTATTTGTATTAGTAGTTGAATTTTGCTTTCACACATTAGTAGTTGAATGCTGCATGCACATATTCAATCTATACATCTTTATTTTGATATTCTTGATTGTGAATCTTGATTTCATAGTCGCCTTTTTGCATTAGAGTGTACACGTCAATCTTTTGTCAAGTTATTTCTTCTATTATTTTTTTGTGCTCTCACTGGACCTTTTTCTCCATTTTTAGCAGCTTTTAATAGATCTTATATTGGACAAAACTATATTAAATTATGCTTCTTAACAATATAAGATTTTGCAATTAGCTTAAATTTTAGTTATAACTTTTTTATTATTTGAACTAAGTAAGAAGTAATAATATTTAATACTCTAAAATCAATTAAGATTTTGCTTTATATAAATTCTTTTTTTTTAACTACATAAAAAACCTATAATTTTGTTTTAAAATCTTCATCATTCAATTTTAATAGGATAATGGAATGCGAATTCTCCACGATTTTGTAACAGAATGTGAATAAAATCCTTCGCTTATTTCGGATAGCTATGTGGCCAATGATTTTGCTACTTCGAGTTCATGCATGATTCAAGACTATTGCCGAAGAAATATCAATGATAGGATAAAACATAATTTTTCGTTGGGATATTAAATCTTTTACGGAATCAAAGTTCTTTAAAAGGAGCTTTAGTTTAAAAACTTTAAATCTTCAAAAAGTTACGTGTTCTTGCTAAAACTTCAAGGAAATATGGCAACTTGTGAAACTTAAAAAACTGAATTATAAAATTAGAATCAATTTTAAGTTACATATTGATTGAGATGATTTAGTACTTTTATGGGATAACGGTTCTTCCTTTATTGAATAACTAAATAAGACTAATAATTAATCATTTTAGAACATAATTTTTCTTTTTTTAAAATTTTATTTTATAACTTTTACACAGGCTCTAATATCGAGATGAGGCACACGCGCAATATGCGTATTCTAAAATTAGTCATTACTAAAAGAACATTAATGGATATAAATACTTATAAATTGTTATTCACCAAATACTAAATATTAAGTAATAAGTTTCATCACCTACAAATATGATAAAATTATTTTCAAACGAAATAAAGTAAAAACCAAGATTTGAAGAAACAATTATAAAGAATTCAATAATATAGGCCTAAAATTATAAACAACTTCATATCTAATGAACATAAGAACTTAAGAGCCCTAAAAGATCAACTTTCCACACATATGCCCGAATACGTACTCGTCACCTCGCGTACACGAACTTCACATAACACAACCAAAGACTCAAATCCTAAGGGGTAGTTTCCCCCACATAAAATTAGGCAAGATACTGAAGGATTTTTGGATGAGAGGTTCTATCAAATTAACTTTCGAGATGTAATATTAGTGTTTTTAATTTTTGAAATGCAATTAATTAATAGAGCTTTTGACAAGTCAAAATATTGTTAATGAATTTTTATGATCTACAAAGTAAATTAGACAAAGTAGCACACGAATTGTGGGACGAGCCCGTGTGTAAGGCGTCATATACATACCAAGCATATATCGAGCGCTTGAGGCATAATCTTCGCAAGTTAGGAGCCCACACGTAAGTCCAAAAGTATTTCACGAGTGTCTTGCCTCGTAGTCCCTATTTTGCATAATCCCCACTTTGCGAATGAAAAAAAAAGTAGTTTGTAATAGTTAAATACAAAGATTCAAAATTGAAACTGTCATGACTCAGAATCACGTGACCTACACCCGGCACACTACACGACCCGAGTGAACCAAACCATGTGATGCACCCAAATCATATGCATGAAAACCAATTTAAATGCGGAAGCTTCTTGAAAATCATATACATTTTCAAGTTAAATGATAAAATATTTTTCAATTCTAAATCACACATGACATATTTCATGATAATAATTATGAGACTAAGTAAAATAAATATACTTTCATGTATGTCGTATACAACCCCATTACTACAATCTTTCACAACTATCTATGGAGTCTCTATACCAAAGAATAGAACCAACACTTGGAGTAATTTCAACAAAATAAAATAAGAAAGAACATGATAGCTACCACGAAATAAAAGTGGTGCTTCATAATACCTCGGAAAGAGAATCATCCTAGCCTTACCGCATGCCACGTATCATACATGTGATGACCCGATAGGTCATCTTATGTTTTAAAACCTAATTCTATGATCCAAAACCTTAAAAATCTTATTTTTTACCCTCCTCAAGTTGCGTGCGCAGTCTGGGCGTGTTTCCGAAAAACTTTTATGTTAAAAACCGTAAACAATATGAAAGTTTGCTTTGAAAACTATTGGAGTTGACTTTGGTCAACGTTTTGAGTAAACGGACTCGGATCTGTATTTTGATGGTCCCGGTAGGTCCGTATCATAATTTGGGACTTGGACATTTGCCTGGAATCGAATTTCGAGGTCCCTAACTCGAGATATAGAATTTTGATGAAAAATTAAAAGTTTGAAAGTTTGATGGTTTTAAGAATCGACTGATGTTTGGTCTTGTTGATACCGGGTTCATATTTTAGTTTCGGAGCCCTTACAGGTCCACTATAATATTTATGACTTGTATGTCGAATTTGGTGAGAAACGGAGTTGATTTGGCGTGATTCGGACGTTCGGTTATGAAAATAGAAGTTTTAAAGTTCCTTAAAAATTTTCATTTGATTTGATATCCGATTCATAGTTCTAGGCGTTATTTTGGTATTTTGATCATGCGAGTGAATTCATATGATGCTTTGGGACTTGTGTGCATGTTTGGTTTGGAGCCCTGAGGGCTCGAGTGAGTTTCGGATACGCTACGGGATGATTTAAACTTAGAAATTCTGATTTTCTGGAGTTTCAGGTACCTTCTGGTTTACTTCTTCGCGTTCGCGAAGGCACTCTCGCGAACGCAATGTGTGAACTGGGATGGGTGGGTTTTTCTCCTACGCAAACGCGAGACTACTATCACGAACGCGGAGCATTGGGGGGATTGCTCTACGCGAACGCGAATATTCACACGCGAACGCGTAGCAATAGGCAGGCTGGGAAGGGAATCAGGGGTGACTCTATGCGAACGCGAGCCCTGTCTCGCGAACGCGAAGGTGAGGAGGGCTATACCTTCACGAACACGTTGAGTCTACCACGATTGCGCAAGCCATTATGGCTCTGATCTTCGTGAACGCGTCATGTTTCACGCGAACGCGATGAACACCTGACGCCAGTGACTTAAAATAGTCCCAATTACGAGATTTCACCATTCTTTCAAAAATTTCAAAACTAGAAGACCTAGAGGCGATTTTCCTAAAAGATTTGCTTCCCCAATTTGTTGGTGAGTGATTCTAACCTACTTTCTTTCAATTACCCTTTACATTTCATGAGTTTTCAACCTAAATACTAGGATTTTCATGGTGGAAAATGGGGATTTGGGTAGAACTAGGAATTTTTGCATAATTGAAATTTAGACCTCGAATTGAGGTCGAATTTTAAAATAAATTATATAATCAGGCTCGGGGGTGAATGGGTGAATGGATTTTAGTCCGAACCTTGGGTTTTGACCAAGCGGGCCGGGGTCGATTTTTTTACTTTTTGGGTGAAAGTTTGGGGAATCTAAATTTATGCATTGTAATTGATCTCTTTAGTAATATTTGATATTATTGAGTCGTTTGTGGATAGTTACGAGTGGTTTGGAGGTGGATGCTAGAGGAAAAACGGTAATTGAGCATTGAGTGGCATTTGAAGCGAGGTAAGTATTGTGTCTAACCTTGACTTGAGGGAATATGACTTGTTTGTCTATTTGCTACATGTTTAAATGTTAGAAAATAACGTATATGTGAGGTGACGAGTACTTATGTGTTGTAGTCGGGTTAAAGCACGCGGGCGGGGCTTGGTTTCTTGCAATTATAGCTTTCTTTGTTCATGTTATGCATGCATAGACTAGTATTGTTAAATTGATCGTTCTTATCATGTTTACGGATCTTCTGATGATAATTGAGTATTGATTCCGAAGTTGAGGTTGATATTGTGGAACCAAATATTGTAGTAAGGATTTTACTTGTTATTCTATCTCCCTGCTATTATTTGTTATTGCATTATGGTAATGGAGAGTGTTAATGCACGAAGGGTGATGCTGTGCCATATTGTGAGTGTTAATGCACGAAGGGTGATGCTGTGCCATATTGTGAGTGTTAATGCACGAAGGGTGATGTCGTGTAGTATCTATTGATTTATTTTGTGAGTCTGAGAGTAAAAGCATGAAGGGTGATGCCGTGCAATTTTCTTCATTGTGTTTAGTTGTTTTTCACTGGTTAAAAGCATGTCAACTGTTATGGTTATCATTTCCGCTGTATCTCCTATATCCTGTGCCCATTTAGCATGTCCCCCTCCCAATAGTACATGTTTAGCTGTTATTATTATTTTCTTGTACATATACTGTTATCTGCATAGGTTCATTATGTGGGTGTCTTGTCATAGCCTCGTCATTACTTCGTCGAGGTTAGGCTCGATACTTACCAGTACATGGGGTCGGTTGTACTAATACTACACTCTGCAGTTCCTGTGCAGATTTTGGTATTAGTCCCAACTGATCGAGAGGCGTAGCAGCCCAGACCGGTTCATCGGAGATTCAAGGTAGATTTGTTGGCGTTCACAGACCTTGAAGTCCCCGTCTATAATTTCAGTTTTCTTTTTACTGTTTTTTTCGTTCAAATAGTTGTATTTATTTTGTTCAAACAATTGTATTTCTTTTCGACTTTTACTTGTAGTAAAATCCTAGCAGTTCGTGAATTGTGACTCCAGATCCGGGTAGTTGTGTATATGTCACGACCCAATTTCACCTATAGATCGTGATGGCGCCCAACACTACAGCTAGGCAAGCCAACTAATAAATTAAACTTATATTGATTAAACTTTTAATCCAAGAAAATAATAAAATACCAAATTCTACCAATGTGTATGTATCAAGACCTGGTGTCATAAGTGTATGAGTATCTAGTAGATTATACAAAACTTCAAATACTGTCTGAAATAAAAATAGACAGAATGAAAAAAAAACACAAGGAGAGACACTGGTAGCTGCAGAATGGCTCAGAAATGTAGCTCACCACTATGCCCCTGTTTAATATGGGTGTAAGACGGTAGATCTCCCACTAGTACTTGCCTCAGGTCCTGCACAAAAAGTGCATCAAGTGTAGTATGAGTACGTAAACAACGTGTACCCAATAAGTATCAAGCCTAATCTCGAAGTGGTAGAGACGAGATGGCCGACTTTGACACTCACTACGGGTCAATAATAATAATTAAAATAAAACTAGAATATATAATTCAGCATGATTCACAGAATATAACAATAATTTATTTAACCAGCAGAAATAATTAAATTCCTTCAAATGCAACAATTCTCAGTATATTAACTAAATTCTTTCAATTCCAATAAATTTTCAGTTTATCAATTAATCTCATTTACAGGAATAACAATAATTCCTTAGCTAACGGGGATAATAATCCTTAAATTTCAAAGATTTCCAAATTTATCAATTAGCTTCACAAGCTACAATAAACTATCAAAGTATCGTGTAATTATTATTATTAAGCACGATTTCTGCCGAGGTCATTCGGCCCGATCCAGAATATTGTGTACACTGCCGAGGGACGTGCGGCACGATCCATAGATGCATCTATCCTGCCGAGGCGTTCGGCCTGATCCACAAGAAAGGAGGACATTTTCTTATGTACCTCCGGAATAAGAGTATTTATAGAAAAATTTATTCGAGAAGATAACAATTTATTTCAATAATTAATTAATCTAAACAGAAATTAAGCATATGAAAATTTCATATTTTTTTACTTTTCATAACAATTCACAATATATACATAAAATATTTTAATTAATAAAGAATATAATTTACACAAGTAATTCATGCTTTGAGTCCTAAACTACCCTGACTTTAGCATTAATATTAGCTACGCACGGACTCTCGTCACCTCGTGCATACGTAGCCCCCGCGATTAGCAATAATTATTTAATTTAATCACATATGGGGTAAATTTCCCTCTCACAAGATTAGACAAGAGACTTACCTCAATTTGCTCCAATTTAGTCCACTAGAAGGCCCTTTCCTCGATTATCCAACTTTGATTGACTCGAATCTAACCATAATTATTTCGATACAATCACTAAAATTTATAGGAATCAATTCTATAAGAAATACTATATTTTTAATAAAAATCCCGAAATTAATTCGTCCGTGGGGCCCACATCTCGGAATTTGTCAAAAGTTATGAAATCTAACAACCCATTCAATTACGATTCCAACTATACTAGTTTCACTTAAATCCGACTCCGAATCGATACCGAAATCTCAAAAATTCGTTTCTATGAGATTTCTAAAATTTTCTAAATTTCAATCTCAAAACACTAATTAAATGGTGAAAACAATGATATATTTGTGTATATAGACCAAATCCGAGTTTGAATCACTTACCCCAAATGTCTTTCCTTGAAAATCTGTGAAAATTTGCCTCTCCTCAAGCTCAAGTTTGTCAAAAATGGCAAATGGGTCGAATGCCTCTGTTTTTATAACTTACAGATCTGTCCAGTCCGATCAGGGAGCTCGATCAGGGGAGCTCGATCAGGGGAGCTCGATCTCGGAAGCTCGATCTTGGAAGCTCGATCTTGGGAGCTCGATCATGGGAGCTCGATCACATCCCAGAATTTCCAGCAGAAAAGAAAAATTGCAGCAGCTTTTTAAGTCCAATTTTTGATCCGTTAACCATCCGAAACTCACCCGAGGCCCTCAGGACCTCAACCAAATATACCAAGAAGTCCTAAAACATCATACGAACTTAGTCAAACCTCTAAATCATATCAAACAACGCTAAAACCACGAACCTTACCCCAATTCAAGTTTAATGAAACTAAGAATTTTTAACTTCTACATTCGATGCCGGAACCTATCAAATCAAGTCCGATTGACCTCAAATTTTGCACACAAGTCATAAATGATATAACGGAGCTGTAAAAATTTTCAGAACTGGATTCCGACCCCGATATCAAAAAGTCAACTCCCCAGTCAAACTTCCAAACTTTAAATTCCTATTTTAGCCATTTCAAGCCTAATTTTATTACGGACTTCCAAATAAAATTCCGATCATGTTCCTAAATCCAAAATCAACATACGAAGCTGTTGGAATCATCAAAATTTTATTCCAGGGTCGTTTGCACATAATTCGATATCCGGTCACTATTTAAACTTAAACTTTTAATTTTCTATTAAAATTTTATATCTTGGGCTAGGGACCTCGGAATTTGATTTCGGGCATATGCCCAAGTCCCAAATTACAATACGGACCTACCGAAACTATCGAAATACTGATCCAAGTTTGTTTGCTCAAAATGTTGACCAAAGTCAACTCCGTTGAGGTTTAAAGCTCTAATTCACATTTTAATCCATTTTTCACATAAAAACTTTTCAGAAATTTTTTACGGAATGCGCACGCAAGTCGAGAAATAATAATTAGTGCTTTTTGAGGTCTTAGAATACATAATTAATTATTAAATTTAAAAATAATATTTTGGATGATCATAGTATATATATTGAGGCTGCTTTAAATTTCCGCACTTATTTTAACTAGTTATAGCTTAGTTGTTGTTATTTACTAAAATGTATAATAATTGGCTTGATGAATTCTCTAACGTTGGCTTGTCTAGCAAGTGAAATGTTAGGCGCCATCACGGTCCAGACGGTGGAAATTCCGGGTCGTGACATGTTGGCATCAGAGCACTAGGTTGCCTAGGTCTCACAATTCACGAGCATGCTTAATAGAGTCTGGAGGATCGGTACGGAGACGTCTGTACTTATCTTCCAGAGGCTATGAAGTTTAGGAACAAATTTCACTTCTATTCTTCTCTGTCATGCTATTTTTATTTTCTCAATACTGATTGAACGCTTCTACTCTTATTCTCTCATAGATGGAGAGAACACGCACCTCTTCTTCAGCTGAGCAGCAGCCCAGACTCCTACTACTCACACTCCGGAGCAGATGGCTCCCCAGTATCAGACTTCAGCAGCTCATCCAGTCAGAGTAGTTCAGCCGGTTATTGCGGCATAGACCGGTGATGGGTCAGCTATGTCTTCTGAGGCTTTGTGGAGATTGGAAAGGTTTACCAAGCTCTTTCCAGTTCACTTCAGTGGTGCACCTTTAGAGGATCCCCAGGAGTATCTTGACAGCTGTCATGAGGTGCTACGGAACATGGGTATAGTGGAGACCAATGGGGTCGACTTTGCTGCATTTCAGATGACTGGTTCCGCCAAGAAATGGTGGAGAGATTATTTGTTGACCAGACCAGCTGGGTCGCCTGCTCTTACTTGGGACCAGTTCTTTCAGCTCTTTCTAGAGAAGTTTCTCTCTATCACACTGAGAGAGGAGCACTGTCATCAGTTCGAGCGTCTCCACCAGGGTAGTATGATTGTTACTCAGTATGAGACCCGTTTTGTAGATTTGGCCCGTTATGCTCTTTTTCTGCTTCCTACCGAGAGAGAGAGAGGGTGAGGAGGTTTATTGACGGACTTGCTCAGCCTATCAGAGTGCGAATGGCTAAGGAGACCGGGAGTGAGATTTCTTTTCAGGCGGCTGCCAATATCGCCAAGCGAGTTGAGATAGTTCTTGCTCAAGGAGGTCAGGGGTCTGACAAGAGACCACGTCATTCCAGTGGGTTCAGCGGTGCCTCATTTGGAGGCAGGTGTACTTTTGGTAGAGGCCATCCTCCCAGGCCATTTCATTCGGCACTACAGGCATCCTAAGGTGCCTCAGGTAGTCGTGGCCCTCATATGCCTTATTCCGACCAGCTAGCCTACAGTGCACCACCAGCTCATATTAGTGCACCTCCGCTCCAGAGTTTTCAGGGTGGTTACTCGTGTCGTCAGGGTCAGTTTTAGGGTCTGCAGTCATAGCAGCCGAGGTCCTGTTATACTTGTGGTGATCCGAGGCACATTTCTAGATTTTTCCATCGGGCATCGAGCATCTCACAGCATCAGGGTGCTCGTGCCATGGTTCCAGCAATAGTTGCTGCACCACCTGCTCAGCCAGCCAGAGGCAGGGGTCAGGCAGCCAGAGGTAGAGGCCAGACTGTTAGAGATGGAGGTCAGGCCGTTAGAGGTGGAGGCCAGCCAGCTAGAGGCCGTCCCAGGGACGTAGTTCAGGGTGATGGGCCCCAGCCCCGGTGTTATACTTTTCCAGTCAGGCCTAAGGCTGAGTCATCTGACGCTGTTATCACAAGTACTATTTCAGTTTGCAATAGAGATGCTTCAGTTCTATTTGATCCGAGTTCTACTTATTCCTACATGTCGTCCTATTTTGCTTCATATTTGGTTATGCCTCGTGATTTTTTGAGTGCTCATGTGTAAGTGTCAACACCTGTGGGGGATGCTATTGTTGTAGACCACGTTTATCGTTCATGCGTAGTCACCATTGGGTGTCTTGAGACTAGTGTAGACCTTCTACTTCTCGATATGGTTGATTTCGATGTCATTTTGGGATGGATTGGCTATCACCTTATCACACTATATTGGATTGTCATGACAAGACGGTGACCTTAGCCTTGCCGGGGTTTCCTTGATTAGAGTGGAGAGGGACTCCTGGCCATTCTACCAGCAGGGTTATCTCTTATATGAAGGCTCAACGTGTGTTCGAGAAGGGGTGTCTAACTTATTTGGCTTATGTCCGCGATTCTAGTGCGGAGGTTACTTCCATGGATTCAGTACCCGTTGTCCGTGAGTTTCCAGAGGTGTTTCCTGCAGACCTGCCGGGGATGCCACCCGACAAGGATATTGATTTCTGTATTGATTTGGCTCCGGGCACTCAGCCAATCTCTATTTCACCATACCGTATGGCCCCGCCAGAGTCGAAAGAATTGAAGGAACAGTTGCAAGATTTGCTTGATAAGGGTTTCATTAGATCTAGTATCTCACCCTAGGGTGCACCTGTGTTGTTTGTGCAGAAGAAGGATGGATCGATGAGGAAGTTGAACAAAGTCACCATCAAGAACAAGTATCCATTGCCGATGATTGACGATTTATTTGATCAGCTTTAGGGTGCCAAGGTGTTTTCGAAGATTGATTTGAGATTTGGCCACCATCAGTTGAGGATTAGGGCATCCGATATCCCTAAGACAACTTTTCGGACTCGTTACGAGCATTATGAGTTTCTGGTGATGTCCTTTGGGTTGACTAATGCTCCAGCAACATTCATGGATTTGATGAACTGAGTGTTCAAGCCTTATTTAGACTCCTTTGTGATCATGTTTATTGATAATATCTTGATCTACTCCCACAGTCGAGAGGAGCATGAGCAGCATCTCAGGATTGTACTTCAGACTCTGAGAGCTAGCCAGTTATATGCTAAATTTTCAAAGTGCGAGTTTTGGTTGGATTCAGTCTCTTTCTTGGGGCACGTTGTATCAGCAGAGGGCATTCAGGTAGATCCTAAGAAGATTGAGGCAGTTCAGAACTGGCCTAGACCCACTTTAGCTATGGAGATCAGGAGTTTCTTGGGTTTGGCGGGCTATTACCGTTGATTTATGGAGGGGTTTTCATCTATTGCAGCCCTGTTGACCAGGTTGATCCAGAAGGGTGCCCCGTTCAGATTGTCAGACGAGTGTGAGGCGAGCTTTTAGAAGCTCAAAACTGCTACGTCATTGTTGCTGTTGCCCACAGGTTCAGGATCTTATACGGTATATTGTGATGCATCTCGTGTTCGGCTCGGTGCAATATTGATGCAGGAGGGAAGGGTTATTGCATATGCGTCGCGGTAGTTGAAGATTCACGAGAAGAATTACCATGTCCATGACTTAGAGTTGGCAGCCATTGTTCACGCGCTGTAGATTTGGAGGCACAATCTTTACGGCTTGTCATGTGAGGTCTTCACAGATCATCAGAGCCTCCAGTATTTGTTCAAGAAAAAGGATCTCAATTTGAGGAAGAGGAGGTGGTTGGAGCTATTGAAAGACCACGATGTCACCATCTTGTATCATCCCGGGAGGGCCAATGTGGTGGCCAACACATTGAGTAGGAAGACAGCGAGTATGGGCAGCCTTGCATTCATTCCAGTCGGTGAGAGGCCGCTTGCATTAGATGTTCAAGCTTTGGCCAATCAGTTCGTGAGGTTGGATGTTTCTGGGCCCAACCGTGTTCTAGCTTGTACAGTCGCTTGGTCTTTGTTGTTTGAGCGCATCAGGGAGCGGCAGTATGATGACCCTTATTTGCTTGTCCTTAGGGACATGGTGCGGCACGGTGATGCCAAGCAAGTTACGGTTCGAGATGATGGAGTTTTGAGGGTGCATGGTCGCGTTTGTGTACCTAATATGGATGGACTTCGTGTGCTGATTTTAGAGAAGGCCCACAATTCCCGGTATTCTATTCATCCGGGCGCCGCCAAGATGTATCAGGATTTACGGCAACATTATTGGTGTATGAGGATGAAGAAGGATATAGTTGCATATGTAGCTCGGTTTTTAAATTGTCAGCAAGTAAAGTGCGAGCATCAGAGACCTGGTGGTTTGCTTTAGAAAATAGGGATTCCTGAGTGGAAGTGGGAGCATATCGCTATGGATTTCGTTCTTGAACTCTCACGGACTCAGAGGAAGTTCGATGCCGTTTGGGTCATTGTGTACATGCTGACTAAGTCAGGGCATTTTATCCCTGTGGTAGTTACCTATTCTTCGGAGCGGTTGGTAGAGATTTACATCCGCGAGATCATCCGTCTCCACAGTGTGCCTGTGTCCATCATTTCTGATCGAGGTACGTAGTTCACCTCGCACTTTTGGAGAGCAGTACAGATTGAGTTGGGCACACGAGTTGAGTTGAGCACAACGTTTCATCCTCAGACGGACGGGCAGTCCGAGCGCACTATTTAGATCTTGGAGGATATGTTACGCGCATGTGTTATAGACTTCGGAGGATCGTGGGATCAGTTCTTACCCCTTGCAAAGTTCGCCTACAACAACAGCTACCAGTCGAGCATTCAGATAGCTCCCTATGAGGCATTATACGGTAGGCAGGTCCGGTCGCCAGTTGGGTGATTCGAGTCGGGGGAGGCTCGGTTATTGGGTACAGATCTAGTACAGGATGCCTTAGATAAGGTCAAGTTTATTCAGGATCGACTTCGCATAGCTCAGTCCAGGCAGAAGACTTATGCCGACCGTAGAGTTCATGATGTTGTATTCATGGTCGGAGAGAGAGTGTTGCTTCGAGTATCACCCATGAAGGGTGTAATGAGATTCGGAAAGAAGGGCAAATTGAGCCCTAGGTATATCGGGCCAGTTGAGATTCTGGAGAGAGTAGGCGAGTTGGCTTACAAACTCACATTGCCACCTAGTTTAGTAGTTGTTCATCCGGTATTCCATGTGTCCATGCTCTGGAAGTATCACGGCGATCCATCCTATATGTTAGATTTCAGCTCTGTCCAGTTGGACAAGGATTTAACTTACGAGGCGGAGCCGGTGGCTATTCTAGCTCGGCAGGTTCGACAGTTGAGGTCTAAGAGTTATCCTTCAGTTCGAGTACAGTGGAGAGGTCAGCTCGTTGAGGCAGCTACTTGGGAGTCCGAGTCAGATATGCGGAGTAGATATCCACATCTTTTCACCAGCCCGGGTACTTTTCTATGTCCGTTCGAGTACGAACGGTTATTTTAGAGGTGGAGAATGTGATGACCCGATAGGTCATCTTATATTTTAAAACCTAATTCTGTGATTCGAAGCCTTAAAAATCTCATTTTTTACCCTTCTTGAGTTGCGTGCGCAGTCCGAGCGTGTTTCTAGAAAGCTTTTATGTTAAAAACTGTGAAAAATATAAAATTTTGCTTTGAAAAGTATTTGAGTTGATTTTGGTCAATAGTTTGATAAACGGACCTGTATCCATATTTTGACGATCCCGGTAGGTCCGTATCGTAATTTAAGACCTGGGCATATGCCCGAAATCGAATTCCGAGGTTCCTAGCTCGAGATATGGAATTTTGATGAAAAATTAAAAGTTTGAAAGTTTGATGGTTTTAAGAATTGAGTGATGTTTGGTCTTGTTGATACCGAGTCCATGTTTTGGTTCCGGAGCCCAGTACTGGTCCACTATAATATTTATGACTTGTCTGTCGAATTTGGTGAGAAACAGAGTTGATTTGACATGATTCAGACGTTCGGTTGTGAAAATAGAAGTTTTAAAGTTCCTTGAAAATTTCCATTTGATTTGGTATCCGATTCGTAGTTCTAGGCATTATTTTGGTGTTTTGGTCGCGCGTGCGAGTTCGTATGATGTTTTGGGACTTGTGTGCCTGTTTGGTTTGGAGCCTCGAGGCTCGGGTGAGTTTCGGATAGGCTACGGGATGATTTGAACTTAGAAATTCTGATTTTCTGGAGTTTGAGGTGCCTTCTGGTTTCATTCTTCGCATTCACGAAGGCACTCTCGCGAACGCGATGTGTGAACTGGGCTGGGTGGGTTTTTCTCCTACGCGAACGCGAGACTACTATCATGAACGTGGAGCATTGGGGGGGATTGCTCTACGAGAACGCGAATAGTCACGCGGGAACGCGTAGCAATAGGCACGCTGGGAAGGGAATAAGGGGTGACTCTATGCGAATGTGAGCCCTGTCTCGCGAACGCGAAGGTAAGGCGGGCTATACTTCGCGAACGCGTTGAGTCTCCCGCGATTGTAAAAGCCATTAAGGCTCAGCTCTTCGCGAACGCGTCATGTTTCACGTGAACGCGATGAACACCTGACGCCAGTGACTTAAAACAGTCCCAATTAAGGGATTTCGCCATTCTTTCAAAAATTTCAAAACTAGAAGACCTAGAGGAGATTTTCCTAAAAGATATTTTTCCCCAATTTGTTGGTGAGTAATTCTAATCTACTTTCTTTCAATTACCCTTTACATTTCATGAGTTTTCAACCTAAAATCTAGGATTTTCATGGTGAAAATTGGGGGTTTGGGTAGAATTAGGGATTTTTGCATAATTGGAATTTAGACCTTGAATTGAGGTCAGATTTTGAAATAAATTATATAATCGGACTCGGGGCTGAATAGGTGAATGGATTTTGGTCTCAACCTCGAGTTTTGACCAAGCGGGCCCGGGGTCGATTTTTGACTTTTTGGGGGAAAGTTTGGGACATCTAAATTTATGCAATGTAATTGATCTCTTTAGCAATATTTGATATTATTGAGTCGTTTGTGGATAGATACGAGTGGTTTGGAGGTGGATTCTAGAGAAAAAGCGGTAATTGAGCATTGAGTGGCCTTTGGAGCGAGGTAAGTGTTGTGTCTCTAACCTTGACTTGAGGGAATATGACTTGTTTGTCTATTTGCTACATGTTTAAATATTGGGAAACAACGTATATGTGAGGTGACGAGTACTTATGCGTTGTAGTCGGGTTAAAGTACGCGGGCGGGGCTTAGTTTCTTGCAATTATACCTTCCTTTGTTCATGTTATCCATGCTTAGACTAGTATTGTTAAATTGATCGTTCTTATCATGTTTACGGATCTTTTGGTGATAATTAAGTATTGATTCCGAAGTGAGGTTGATATTGTGGAACCAAATATTGAAGTAAGGCTTTTACTTATTTTTCTATCTCCCTGTTGTTATTTGTTTATTGCATTATGGTAAGGGAGAGTGTTAATACACGAAGGGTGATGCCGTGCCATATTGTGAGTGTTAATGCATGAAGGGTGATGCCGTGCCATATTGTGAGTGTTAATGAACGAAGGGTGATGTCGTGACATGTTATGAGAGTTAATACACGAAGGGTGATGTCGTGCCGTATCTATTGATTTATTTTGTGAGGCTGAGAGTAAAAGCACAAAAGGTGATGCCGTGCAATTTTCTTCATTGTGTTTAGTTGTTTTTCACTGGTTAAAAGCATGTCGACTGTTCTGGTTATCATTTTCGATGTATCTCCTATATCCTGTGCCCCGTTAGCATGTCCCCCTCCCAATAGTACATGTTTAGCTGTTATTGTTGTTTTCTTGTACATATACTTTTATCTGCACATGTTCATCATGTGGGTGTCTTGTCATAGCCTCGTCACTACTTCGTCGAGGTTAGGCTCGATACTTACCAGTACATGGGGCCGGTTGTACTGATACTGCACTTTATACTTTCTGTGTAGATTTTGGTATTGGTCCTAGCTGATCGAGAGGCGTAGCAGCTCATAGCTGTTCATCGAAGACTCAAGGTAGATCTGTTGGCATTCGCAGACCTTGAAGTACCCGTCTATCATTTCAGTTTTTTTTTTACTGTTTCTTTCGTTCAAACAGTTGTATTTCTTTCAGACTTTTACTTGTAGTAAAATCCTAGAAGTTCGTGAATTGTGAGTCCAGATCCGGGTAGTAGTGTATATATATTGAGGCCGTTATAAATTTTCGCACTTATTTTAACTCGTTATAGCTTAGTTGCTGTTATTTACTGAAATGTATAATAATTGGCTTGATGAATTATCTAACGTTGGCTTGCCTAGCAAGTGAAATATTAGGCGCCATCACGGTCCCGATGGTGGGAATTTTGGGTCGTGACAATACATCATCCTGAAACATAAAAAGTAAGCAGGGCCCTGGAGGGGGCCCCCTAAGGGCTGAGTACACCATAACGGTACTCAATAAGTGTCATAGACTCTTTCTAACTTAAGTTCTTGGGTCAAACTTTTTTAAAAATAATGCACCAATATTTGATATAAGACGATAAGAAATTTTATCAATTCATGACCCTTGTTATTTTAAATAACAACCAAGTGAAATATAACCCATAATATAAACTTTTAAAACATTTACATCAATCCAAGATTTTGGATAAAATCATGCAAAATCATTCCATTTGCTTTAAGTCATCAAAATCACTTTTGGCTCCTTAGGCCTAAACATAAGGAAATCATCCTTACCTTTCACCGGGAGAACTATACCATCACCGACATAAGAAGGTCAACTAGGTTATGTACCTAGCGGCAAGTATCATATACCCTACTTGCTCAAGTCGTCTCATCATAGTGCCGTACGAATCGACTCAGCCATGCTAATAATAGCACAAAAATAGTACTCTCGAGAGAGAGAGCACTCTGCCGTAGTCTATACCACAAAGTGGCCATCTACGCCTACACAGACACGTGTAGTTTTATGACAACGAACACAATATATCCGAAGTCAATCTCGGTGAACATAAGTAACTCCCAAAATATTTGATACTTCAAAAATAGATTCATAGCATAGTAGCTTGAAAGTTTCAGGATCTATTTTTATCAATTCATATCATTTATAAAAAATCTAAATCATTTGAACAAAAATTAAATAAACAACCCTTTACATGCTAATGCCTTTAGCAATCTAACATCAATCTATACTATATTAAAAGCACGAAGGCCCTTAGCGAAATGTCGTTCGCCTTTTTTACCCTTTAAAATTAGATTTCACATTGGACAAAATAGTCATTTAAATTATTTTCCTAATATTTAGGACTTTGAAATCACCTAAAATTTTGCTTATTAAATGTTTCTTTATTTGAATTATATAGAAAATCCTAATATTTAGGACTTTAAAATCAATTAAAATTTCGCCTTATATAAATTCTTTTATAATAATGTAACATAATTATTTTCTTATATAAGGAAAAAAATTGAAACCACAAAGAGGAAATGATAGGAATAACGAGGATTACAAACTAATAATAACTGTGACTTGGTTTTGTTTGTCAAGTTCTGCATTACTACTTCACCTTCTTATTTTTGATCTTATTTGAGAATGAAGATTTATATAAAAACATTTATGGTCATGACTATTATATTAAAATTTCTCCCAAATATGATGTTTCATTATATTACATATATTCACCGAGTTAGGAAGATTAAATAACCCTAGATAACAATGAATAAGGCGTAACGACCCGATCAGTCGTTTTGCTTTCTAGAACCCCATTCCCCTAAATAAGATTTCACATACGTGCTTTTACTGTTTTATGACTTGGGGGGATGGTTAGCTCGGGATTTGGAAGGGTTCAGATTGAAATCGGAACACTTGGTTCTGTAAGGTTGGCTTAAAAGACTAAGTTTGACTTCGGTCAACATTTTGAGTAAACGACCTCGGAATCAGGATTTAACGGTTCCAATAGGTTCGTATAATGATTTCGGACTTGGGCGTATGCTCGGGTCGGGTTTTGGATGATCCGGGCGTATTTCGGCGCCTAATAATGAAAGTTGGCATTTTGGGTGAATTTCATAAGTTTGGGTTGAAGTGGATCTTTAAATTATAGACGTCCATTTGGGATTCTGAGCCTGAGAATAGCTTTGTATGGTGATTCTGGACTTAGGGGCGCATCCAAAAGTGGATTTGGAGGTCCGTAGGTCGTTTCGGGGTCATTTGGCGAAAAATGAAAATTTGAAGTTTTTGGAAAGATTAACCGAGGGTGGACTTTTTGATATCGGGTTCAGCTTCCGGTTCTGGAAGTTGGAGTAGGTCCGTAATGTCATTTTAGACTTGCACGCAAAATTTAGCGTCATTCCGAGTTGATTTGATAGGAATCGGATGCGCGGGGGTATTTTTAGAAGTATTTGAGTTCATAAGTTAATCCATGCGATTTAGGGTCCGATTCGTGTTTTTTAATGTTATTTCAGTGTTTCGATCACTCGAGCGAGTTTGTATGATGTTGTTAGACTTGTGTGATTTTGGTGTGGGGCCCCGAGGGCTCGGGTGAGTTTCGGGCGTTCGGGAGGATGAGAAAAACTTTAGTTTTTCTGGTGTTTCTTGGCAGTTGCTGCAGGTCTCGCAAATGCGGGAATTTGTTCACATTTGTGAACCTCGCATTTGCGAGGAAGGCTTCGCTATTGCGAAGAAGCTTGGGCTGGGCAGTTTTTGCATTTGCGACACTTTGGTCGCATTTGCGATCTCAACAGTGTTCGCATTTGCGACTCCTTGGTCGCATTTGCGACTTTGGCAGTAGAAGCCCAGGTTCACATTTGCGATGGATTTGTCGCATTTGCGACCTTCGCATTTGCGAACCAGGTGTCGCAAATGCGACATCTGAGACCTGTGCACAACTTATTAAATGCGGGACTTAGGCCATTTAGCTCATTTTCTTTCATCTCTTAGGCGATTTTGGAGTTCTTGGAAGGGAGGTTTTCACCTAGCACTTTGAGGTAAGTAATTTCTACACAACATGAGTTAAATACATAGATTATGGGTAGATTAATATGTAAAAATTTGGTAAAATCAAGGGTTTAGATGAAAACCTAGATTTTGGATAAAAATGGGATTTGACCACGAAATTGATTATGGAATTAGATGAAAATCATATATTTGAGTTCATGAGGTTATGGGTAATAATTTTCATAATTTCCGGATTCCGGGCATGTGGGCCCTGGGTGAATTTTGAAAATTCTTCAATTGGGGTTGGGTAATTGCTTTAATAGTTAGAATATGAACTTTTGAGCTTATATTGACTATTTTATATAACATTTGACTAGTTTCGAGTCATTTAGGCACTAAATACAGGGTTTGAGCACAAATCTTGGATCAGAATTAGGCTTGAGACAATGTAGGTCTCTTTTCTAACCTTGTAAGAGGGAATTAACTCCATAGGTGAACTTAATTCATATGTGATTCTATTTGTGGGGGGCTACGTACGCGCGAGGTGACGAGAGTCCATACGTAGCTACTACTCATGATTATGTCCGGGTAGTTTTAGGTTTCACCATATTTTATGGACACCGTTATTTGATTATGCTTATTAATTGTGTTGAATAGAGTTGAGGTTGAGGATATCAAGATTTTAAGAGTTTCTAGCTGGATTTCTTAGTTTGGAAAGAATTGAGGGATATTATGATAACTTGATAAAAATCTATGTTAAACCGCGTCGTAAGTATTTTCTGCGAGCGGGGTAAATTTTCACTACTCTCATGGGAGTGGGCCATTCGCCTCGGCAGGTTAATAGATGCATCTATGGTCCGTACCGTTCGACCCTCGGCAGTGCACACAATTTATATTTATATATATTTGGATCGGGCCGTACGTCCTCGGCATAATTCGTGCGTGATGATACTGAAGCCCTCTTATATTTGATATCGTTTTATTGACTTGAGAGGTTAAATAGTTAAATTGAGGGAAAAGATTTGGTTTTTACTATGGTCAAAGTATTGTTTAATTATTCTTGCTCCAAGTTCTATTGTCATCTATATATATCATCTTTAATTAGAATTTCAGAGTATATTATATTGTTGGCCCATAGTAAGTGTCGAAGTCGACCCTCGTCACTACTTCTTCGAGGTTAGACTAGATACTTACTGGGTATATGTTGTGTATGTACTTACACTATATTTTTGCACTGAATGTGCAGGATCTGAGGCAGGTGCATCTGGATATCAGTCCAGTGCGCACACTTGATTACCACTTGGGGATTCACGGTGAGCTGCCTTCTGAGCCCGTTCTGCAGCAGCCAGAGTCTCTTTTTTTTATTGTATTTTTCTGCCTATTTCACTTCAGACAGTAGACTAGTATTCTTTTGTATATTCTACTAGATGCTTATACACTTGTGACACTAGGTCTTGGCACACACTAGTAGACTTGAGATTTTGGTTTTATTCTATGATTATGATTGCACACAATTGCTTTCGTGTTATTTATTTTGATATGTTATTTCTCAAATCCGTTTAATTTAAGGAAAGTTTAATTACTTGGAAAAGAATTTGCTAAAAGGAGGAAATCATGTGACTAGTTCACAGTTGGCTTGCCTAGCAGCGACGTTAGGCGATATCACGACCTACTATGAAATTGGGTCATGACAACATGGTATCAGGGCACTAGGTTCACGTAGGTCTCACAAGTTATGGGCAAGCCTAATAGAGTCTTGCGGATCGGTACGGAGACGTCCGTACTTATCTTCGAGAGACTATAGGGTGTTTGGAAACTACTCTTCATTCATCTCCTATTGTACAGTTGATGGTGTACTAAGTTTCTTCTCTTATTCTCTCATAGATGGTGAGAACACGCATGGTGGGGGTTCCAAACCCGGGAGGGGCTACTCCCCCTATTGCTAGAGGCCGAGGCAGAGGTCGGGGGAGGGCACCTGCCCGAGGTAGGGGACGAGGACGTCCTAGAGTTTCCCTAGTTGCACCACCAACGGATCCAGTGGAGGAACCCATTATTGAAGAGCAGGGCGAGATGCCCACAGCAGAGCCAACCCCGGTTGATTTCATGTCAGTACCGGTTGGTTTATTTCCAGCAGACCCAGCCACATCTCAGGCGGGAGGGGGAGCACAGACCCTACTGCTCAGGCTCCAGGACATGCAACTGCCTTATATCAGACCCCGAGCACACTACCCGTGGGCAGATCCCTGTCAGTTGCAGCAGCTGTACCTGATCCTAGACCAGCTGCGACCGGCGAGCTGCAGAAGCTATTGGATAGATAGACCAGGCTTCATCCTCCTGTCTTCGGGGGTGAGCGACATAAGGATCCCCAGGACTTCATTGATAGGTGCAGGGACAGACTGCACAACATGAGTATATTAGAATCTCATGGGGTGGATTTTACTACTTTCCAGCTGGAGGGCAGGGCCCGTAGGTGGTGGCAGTCTTATTTTCTTGGCAGGCCGGCAGGTTCCCCTCCCTTAACTTGGGACCAGTTTACACGCCTATTCTTGGACAGGTATATTCCACCCTCTGTGAGGGAAGAGTTGCAGTTTCAGTTTGAGCAGCCCCAATAGGGTCAGATGTCAGTGACCGATTATAAGGCGAGATTCTCTGAGTTGTCTCGCCATGCACTTATGATACTTCCTATTTAGGTGGAGCGAGTGCGGAGGTTTGTTGCGGGGTTTCACTCAGGTATTCAGGCTACTATGGCCCAGGAGGTTGAGATGGGGACTTCTTATCAGCTAGTAATGGAGATAGCTCAGAGGATTGAGGGTTACCGTCAGAGAGGTAGAGAGCAGATGCATAGGGACAAGAGGGTTCGTTATTATGGGGAGTTTAGAGGTGTCCCGGCAGGGGGCCGAGGCCAATTTGGGAGGGGTCATCCTAGCAGGCCAACATATCCAGCACCACCACCTCCTCGGGGTGCTCCGGTAAGACCCTATTTCAGTGCCATACTTGAGAGTTCTTACCGTCCACCAGCTATTCAGGGTTCTTCCGGTGGGTATTCAGGCCATCAAGGTCAGACTTTAGAGAAGCAGTCCACCGCTCCGAGGGGTTGTTACGAATGTGGAGATCCTGGTCATATGAAGAGATTTTGTCCAAGACTCCGGGGCAAGGCGGTGCAGCAGAGTCAGCAACCCATGATTTTAGCACCAGTAGCCGCACCAGCCGTCCGGCCACCCAGACAGGGAGGGCAGGTGGGTAGGGGCCGTTCTAGAGGTGGAGGCCAGGCAGGAGGAGGCCAGCCAGGTGGCACTCCATCTAGGTTCTATGCTTTCCCGGCCAGACCAGATGCAATGGCCTCAAATACCGTGATCACAGGTATTATTTCTGTCCGCGGTAGGGATGCTTCGGTATTATTTGATCCAGGGTCCACCTATTCATATGTGTCATCCCCGTTTGCTCATTTCCTGGATATTCCTCATGAGTCCTTGGGCACTCCAATTTATATGTCCACTCCTGTGGGCGATTCTATTGTTGTGGATCGGATCTATCGGTCTTGTGTGGTCACAAACTGTGGATACGAGACTAGAGCGGATCTTCTGTTACTTTATATGACCGACTTTGAGGTCATCCCGGGCATAGACTGGCTATCCCCATATCACGCCATCCTTAATTGCCATGCCAAGACTGTTACCTTGGCGATGCCAGAGTTGTCTATATTGGAGTGGAAGGGTTCGTCTGTCAGTGCATCTAGCCGGGTTATCTCTTTTCTAAAGGCTCGACATATGGTCGAGAAGGGTTGTTTGGCTTATCTAGCTTATGTTCGGGATAATAACACAGAGATTTCAGCGATTGATTCGGTGCTAGTAGTCCGGGAGTTCTCCGATGTGTTTCCTTCTGATCTTCCAGGCATGCCAACAGATCGTGATATCGATTTCTACATCGACTTGGCTCCAGGTACCCAGCCTATATCTATCCCACCATACCATATGGCTCCGAAAGTGTTGAAGGAGTTGAAGGAACAACTTGAGGAGTTGCTAGCAAAGGGGTTCGTCAGACCAAATATATCTCCTTGGGGTGCACCAGTTTTATTTATGAAGAAGAAAGATGGGACTATACAGATGTGCATTGATTACCGCCAGTTGAACAAGGTCACCATCAAGAACAAGTACCCGTTGCCGCATATTGATGATTTGTTTGACCAGTTGCAGGGTGATAGGGTGTTCTCTAAGATCGACTTGAGATCAGGGTACTATCAGTTGAAGATGCGGGACTCGGATGTTCTGAAGACTGCTTTCCGTACTAGATATGGAAATTATGAGTTTCTAGTGATGTCCTTCGGTTTGATTAACGCCCAAACGGCGTTTATGGATTTGATAAACAGGGTGTTCAGGCCATATATTGATTCGTTTGTCATTATCTTCATTGATGACATTTTGATCTACTCGCGTAGCATGGAGGAGCACAAGCAGCATTTGAGAGTGGTGCTTCAGGCCTAGCGGGAACAGAAGTTATATGCTAAGTTCTCCAAGTGTGAGTTTTGGCTAGATTCTGTCGCATTCTTGGGGCATGTTATATCAGGCGAGGGTATTAAGGTAGATCCCAAGAAGATTGAAGCATTTCAGAGTTGTCCTCGTCCCACTTCGGTGACTGAGATTAGGAGCTTCTTGGGGTTAGCATGTTATTATCGCCAGTTTGTGGAGGGCTTCTCATAGGCTTCTCATATATTACAACACCTTTGACTAGATTGACCCAGAAGGGTGCTCTATTTCGTTGGTCCGATGATTGTGAGGCGAGCTTCCAGAAGCTCAAGACATCTTTGACTACAACATCGGTCCTAGTGTTGCCTTCCGGTTCGGGGATGTGTACTGTGTATTGCGACGCTTCACGTATTGGTTTGGGTTGAGTATTGATGCAGGAGGGGCGAGTTATTGCATATGCTTCACGTCAGCTGAAGCCCCATGAGAAGAATTATCCTATGCACGGTTTGGAGTTGGCCGCGATTGTTCATGCTCTTAAGATCTGGAGGCATTATCTTTATGGGGTGTCCTATGAGGTTTACACTGATCATCACAGCTTCCAGCATTTGTTCAAACAAAGGGGTCTCAATTTGAGGCAGCGCAGATGGCTTGAGTTACTGGAGGACTATGACGTCACCATACTTTATCATCCGGGCAAGGCGAATATAGTCGCGGATGCCTTGAGGAGGAAGGCAGAGAGTATGGGTAGCTTGGCCTTCATTTTAGAAGAGGAGCGGCCACTATTTTTGGACATTCAGTCCTTGGTTAACAGACTTGTGAGGATGGATATTTCAGAGCCCAACTGAGTTCTTACATGCGTCGTTTCCCAGTCTTCACTATTGGAGCAGATCAAGGCTCGACAGCTTGATGATCCGCACTTGTTGGTCCTCAGAGCGACGATACTACAAGGTGGTGCCAAAGAGGTTACTATCAGCGAGGATGGTGTTCTGCGACTCTAGGGTCGTCGATGTGTTCTTAATGTCGATGGCGTGAGGGAGAGGATTTTAGAGGAGGCACACAGTTCTCGATATTCCATTCACCCAGGTGCTACGAAGATGTATCATGACCTGAGGAAGCATTATTGGTGGCGGCGGATGAAGAAAGACATAGTTGAGTATGTATCTAGGTGCCTAAATTGCCAGCAGGTTAAGTATGAGCACTAGAGGCCAGGTGGCCTACTCTAGTAGACGACTATACCTGAGTGGAAGTGGGAGCGCATTACTATGGATTTCGTAGTTGGGTTGCTACGGACCTTGTGGAAGTTCGATGCAGTGTGAGTCATTGTTCACCGATTGACCAAGTCGGCACACTTCATTCCGGTTGTGACTACGTATACTTCAGAGATGTTGTCCCAGATTTATATTCAGGAGATAGTTCGGTTGCACGGTGTGCCAATTTCCATCATATCAGATAAATGCCCTCAATTTACTTCACATTTTTGGAGAGCAGTACAGAGTGAATTGGGGACTCGTGTAGAGCTCAGCACATCTTTTCATCCGCAGACCGACGGGCAGTCGGAGCGGACAGTTCAGATTTTTGAGGATATTTGCAGGGCATGTGTGATTGACTTCGTAGGTCAGTGGGATCGTTTCTTGCCTTTGGACGAATTTGCTTATAACAATAGTTACCAATCCAACATCGAGATGGCTCCATTTGACGCTTTGTATGGTTGGGGATGTTGTTCGCCCATCGGATGGTTTGAACCCGGTGAGGCTAAGTTATATGGTACTGATTTGGTGAAGGATGCCTTAGAAAAAGTAAAGTTGATTCAGGAGCGACTTCGTACAGCACAGTCCAGACAGAAGAGTTACGTGGATCAGAAAGCACTTGATTTATCATTTATGGTGGGTGAGAAAGTTCTCTTGAAGGTTTCGCCGATGAACGGAATCATGAGATTTAGGAAGAAGGGCAAGTTAAGCCCAAGGTTTATAGGCCCATTTGAGGTGTTGACACGAGTTGGGGAGGTTGCTTACGAGCTTCCCTTGCCTCCCAGTTTATCGGGAGTTCATCCGGTTTTCCACATATCTATGCTCTGAAGGTATCATGCTGACTTGTCACATGTGTTAGACTTCAGCACAGTTCACCTAGATAAGAGCTTGGATTATGAAGAGGAACCGGTTGCCATTGTTGATAGACAGGCTCGCCAGTTGAGGTCCAAGGGAATTTCCGTGGTAAAGTTTCAGTGGACGGGCCAACCAGTCGAGGAGGCGACATGGGAGTCAGAGGAGGACATGCGGAGCAGATATCCACACTTATTCAGCACTCCAGGTATGATTCTAAACCCGTGCAAGGACGAACGTTTGTTTAAGAGGTGGAGAATGTAATGACCCGACCTGTCATTTTGCTTTCTAGAACCCCGTTCCCCTAAATAAGACTTCCCGTACATGCTTTTACTGTTTTATGACTTGTGGGGATAGTTAGCTCGGGATTTGGAGGGGTTCGGATTAAAATCGGAACACTTGGTTCTGTAAGGTTGGCTTAAAAGGCTAAGTTTGACTTCGGTCAACGTTTTGAGTAAACGACCTCGGAATCGGGATTTAACAGTTCCAATAGGTTTGTATGATGATTTCGGACTTGGGCGTATGCTCGAGTCGGGTTTTGGATGACCCGAGAGCATTTCAGCGCCTAATAGTGAAAGTTGGCATTTTGGGTGAATTTCATAAGTTTGGATTGAAGTGGATCTTTACATTATAAACATCCATTTGGGATCCCGAACCTGAAAATAGCTCCATATGGTGATTCTGGAATTAAGGGCGCATCCAGAAGTGGATTTGGAGGTCCGTAGGTCGTTTCGAGGTCATTTGGCGAAAAATGGAAATTTGAAGTTTTTGGAAAGTTTGACCGAAGGTGGACTTTTTGATATCGGGTTTGGATTCCGGTTCCGCAAGTTGGAGTAAGTCCGTAGTATCATTTAAGACATGCACGCAAAATTTGGCATCATTCCAAGTTGATTTGATAGGAATCGGACGAGCGAGAGTATTTTTAGAAGTTTTTGAGTTCATGAGTTAATCCATGCATTTTGGCGTCCGATTGATGGTTTTTGATGTTATTTTAGTGTTTCGATCGCTCGAGCACGTTTGTATGATGTTGTTAGACTTGTGTGTGTATTTGGTATGGAGCCCCGAGGGCTCGGGTGAGTTTCGGACGTTCGGGAGGATGAGAAAAACTTTAGTTTTTCTGGCATTTCTTGGCAGTTGTTGCATATCTCACAAATGTGAGAATTTGTTTGCATTTGCGAACCTCGCATTTGTGAGGAAGGCTTCGCAATTGCGAAGAAGCCTGAGCTGGGCAATGTTCGCATTTGCGACACTTTGGTCACATTTGCGATCTCAATAGTGTCCGCATTTGCGACTCCTTGGTCGCATTTGCGACCTTGGCAGTAGAAACCCAGGTTCGCATTTGCGATATCTGAGACCTGTGCACAACTTATTAAATGCGGGATTTAAGCCATTTAGCTCATTTTCTTTCATCTCTTGGGCGATTTTGGAGCTCTTGGAAGGGGAGTTTTCACCTAGCACTTTGAGGTAAGTAATTTCTACATAACATTAGTTAAATACATAGATTATGGGTAGATTAACAAGTAAAAATTTGGTAAAATCAAGGGTTTAGATGAAAACCTAAGTTTTGGATTAAAATGGTATTTGACCACGAAATTGATTATGAAATTAGATAAAAATCATATATTTGAGTTCATGAGGTTATGGGTAATAATTTTCTTCAAATATTTCCGAATTTCGGGCATGTGGGCCTAGGGGTGAATTTTGGGAATTCTTCAATTGGGGTTGGGTAATCGCTTTAATAGTTAGAAGATGAACTTTTGGGCATATATTGACTATTTTATATAACATTTGACTAGTTTCGAGTTATTTTGGCACTAAATTGAGGGTTTGAGTACAAATTTTGGATCGGAAGTAAGTTTGAGACAAGGTAAGTCTCTTTTCTAACCTTGTAAGAGGGAATTAACCCCATAGGTAAACTTAATTCATATGTGCTTCTATTTGTGAGGGCTACGTACGCGCGAGGTGACGAGAGTCCGTACGTAGCTACTACTCATGCTTATGTCTGGGTAGTTTTAGGTTTCACCATATTTTGTGGACACCGTTATTTGATTATTCTTATTAATTATCTTGAATAGAGTTGAGGTTGAGGATATCAAGATTTTAAGAGTTTCTAGTTGAATTTCTTATTTTGGAAAGAATTGAGGGATATTATGATAACTTGATAAAAATCTATGTTCAACCGCGTCGCAAGTATATTCCGCGAGTGGGGTACATTTTTACTACTCTCATGGGAGCGGGTCGTTCGCCTCGGCAGGTTAATAGATGTATCTATGGTTCGTGCCGTTCGACCCTCGGCAGTGCACACAGTTTATGTTTATATATATTTGGATCGGTCCGTACGTACTCGACATAATTCGTTCGTGATGATACTGGAGCCCTCTTATATTTGATATCGTTTCATTGACTTGAGAGGTTAAATAGTTAAATTGAGGGAAAATATTTGGTTTTTACTACGGTCAAAGTATTGTTTAATTATTCTTGCTCCAAGTTCTATTGTCATCTATATATATCATGTTTAATTAGAATTTCACAGTATATTAATATTGTAGGCCCATAGTAAGTGTCGAAGTTGACCCTTCGTCACTACTTCTTCGAGGTTAGACTAGATACTTACTGGGTACATGTTGTTTATGTACTCACGCTACACTTCTGCACTGAATGTGCAGGGCAGGTGCATCTGGATATCGATCCGACGCGCACACTTGATTGCCACTTTGGGGCTTCACGGTGAGCTGCCTTCTGAGCCCGTTCTGCAGCAGCCTGAGTCTTTCTTTTGATTATATTTTTCTGTCTATTTCACTTCGGACAGTAGACTAGTATTCTTTTGTATATTCTACTAGATGCTCATACACTTGTGACACCAGGTCTTGGCACACACTAGTAGACTTGTGGTTTTGGTTTTATTCTATGATTATGATTGCACACAGTTGCTTTCGTGTTATTTATTTTTGATCTATTATTTCTCAAATCCTTTTAATTTAAGAAAAATTTAATTACTTGGAAAAGAATTTGTTAAAAGGAGGAAAACACGTGACTAGTTCACAGTTGGCTTGCCTAGAGGCGGCGTTAGGCTCCATCACGGCCTACTATGAAATTGGATCGTGACATAAGGCTTATTCGCCGGGGAGAAAAGAATTATACCTATATCAACATCGCACTCTCTAACAAGTTCACTAGCTTTATTATATAAGCTAGAATGACGTTTAGAAAATGAGGCATAACGATCACCTTTTTTACCCTTTAAAAATAGATTTTATACTAGACAAAATAGTCATTTAATTATTTTTTTATATTTAGGACTTAGAAATTTATTGAAATTTGATTAATAAATCTTTCCTTATTTTAATTATGTACCTAAAATTTAGGTTTTTCGAACCAATTACAATTTTGTATTAACTAAATCATTTAAAAAGTCAACTATTTGAGACGTTTGTACAAAAATTGAATACGCCCTTTTGCAATTGTTCTATATAATAATTTTTTAAACATTTATGAATAACTAAATCTTTTTTACACAACTATTTGAGACGTTTGTACAAAAATTGAATACGCCCTTTTGCAATTGTTCTATATAACAATTTTTTAAACATTTATGAATAACTTTTTTGAAGAACAATTTTACTCACACTTAATATTTCAATAAATTACATTAATACTCTGATTATGTGGTAAATTCATGTGAGACTAATACTAAAAACTACTAAATATATAAGCAAATTCGACTCTCTTTTTTTAAAAAGTTTGTCTTCTTTATTCAATCAATATTATTATAAAAGCACAAAACTTCAAAACTAAATTAATCGACCTTTTATCATTTAAAAATAAATGTTATATATTTGATTAGTATTTTCTAATATTTAGGACATAAAATTAATTAAAATTTTGAATATTATATCTTTCCTTTATTTGAGCTATATATAAACTCCTAATATTTAGGAATTTACCTACCAAAATAAGTTATGTAAGTCAAGTAAAATTATTTTCAAAAGAATTTATAATTTTAAAAATGATTTCTTTCGGAACAATAATAATCCAGGTGATATTAAAAGTTTTCCACTTTGAGATACCATAAACTCGAGCTGCAAGTCAATTGTAGAAGAAAAGGACATAAATGTAAAGCAAATTATACAGAAATCATACTCAAGAGTTCATAGATTATTTTCAGATTGCTAATGTCTATTGCCGACTCAAGCGATTCTTTTTAAAGAAAATGTTAATAGAATTTTCGTAGTTTGTTCTACTATCGATAAATCCATTTAGCCTATAACTATTGCATGTAACAAGCAAATATTAGAGTAGTGATATGTGGCTGACTAATATTACTTATCACTATTGAACTAAAGAAAGTAAGAGCATTTATATGAGCATGTATAATCTCTTTATTATGATAATAATAAAAACCTAAAGCTATCCCTAAAGAAAGTCCAAATAATAAAGTATACAAGGACTTTCGTAGAATAGAGATCTTCTTTTATTCAACGAAAAAGGGCCAGATATGCCAGTGAACTATGCGAATTAGGACAAATATACCCGTCGTTATTAGTTTGGCACAAATATGTCCAAACCGTCCAATACTTGCTCATTCATGCCCTTAGTTAGACGAAGCCCACTATTTTATCTTTCTTAAATAATTAATAACCGAACCCAATCAAAATCTACTGACCCGATCCTTTATGAGCCGACCCACTAGTTATTCCCTTATTTCTAGCCCTTCCTTTTCACATTCTCTCTTCATGAGGATGACTCCTTTCTAAAATCCTCAATTAGGGTTCAATCTGCTCGCTATATTGAGTTTATTCTAAAGCTAAACTACTTTTTGTAATCATTTATTTGGATTCAAGATAAAAGGAGGAATGAAGTTCACTTGATATCTTAACTGCTTTGAAGTTTCTTTTTGATTTTCATGATTGTAAATGCTATAAAATTTGGCCTTTCTTATTTCTGTCTCTCGGTTGGTAAGGGTGCTTTGAAGTAGCATTTTGTTGGAGAAATATAGTGATATTTTTCAGGACATAAAGCTATGTTTTAGAATTTGGTTCAGGATTACTTTCCCATTTGGCGCCATCTTCTTTATCTTTTTTCTTGCGTCAGCTTGGAGCTGGCTTGAGAAGAGTAATCTGATTGTTGTGTTGTGACTTGAGAAGAGTAATTCGATTGTTGTGTCTGTGTTTTAATTTCAGATTCAAAGTCCAACCAATCATCTTCAGTACTAAGGGCTAGAAATAAGGGAATAACTAGTGGGGTCATATATATAAGAGTGGGCCAGGTCATAACGGATTGGGTTAGTATATTTTGGTTGGGTCAAGTTATTAATTATTTAAGAAAGACAAAACAGTGGGTTCCATCTAACTAATGACATAAATGAGCAAGTATTGGACAGTTTGGACATATTTGTGCCAAACTAATAACGACGGGCATATCTATCCTAATTCGTATAGTTCACTGGCATATATGACCCTTTTCCGTTTATTCAGTTTGAAAAATAAGGATTAATGTTCATTATTGCTGTAGGGACTCAATTGTTTTCTTTAATTTTTATTTAATAAAAAATTAAATTTCTACATAGTTTTTATAAAAATTATATTCATTGATACGAGATACACGAGCAACGCACGTACTATAAGACTTGTCTTTAAAAGATACCACATGTGCTATTCTGTTCGTCAATTTCCAAGAGAAATACTTTCCATGAAAACTTATCTTTAGCACTCGAATATATATATTCTTGTCAATACGTAAGTTTTGATAAAAACTTATAATATTAACCTTGAGTGTCATTTTGCCAACAAAATTTAAAATAAAATCTTATAAAACGGCATGACACTACATATGCAATATAATATTCTAGTACATGGAGACATCCGTACTTTTTTGTCCCCACAAGCATGAGAGCACATTTGTAAACAACTTAAGTATTAACTCAAAATATGCTTTTAGAGAAAGTCCCTCAAGCAGAGTAAGTTTTAATCAACTTACCTCGCTTTCGCTTTATTAACATTCACAAGCTTTCAATCCTCCTCCATTATTCTAATGTTGATTAAAATGCTCAACATCACCAACAAGTCGATATCTACAATTAGATATCCTAATTACATCAAAACATGACCTAAGATATTGATCAACATCCATATATGGCTCATAAGTTGGCTACAAGGCTCCAACAACTCAAATCGCCAAATAGATTTACAAGCTAGACCATTCAACTTCATTCTTATATTTTAATACCCGTTCGAAGTCATTAATGATACTACATCAATTGTCCATTGCCACCAAGTTACTATTCATCGTCTTCCATAATCAACACTTGCAAAATATACAATTAGGGTGATTACTTAGTTGATCACTTTCAACTTTTGCTAACAAATAACTCCATAGGTTCATTGTATTCATTAATTTCATCGCCAAGATTACTACTCATCTTCTCTCTTATTTTCTCAAAAGTACTATTCATGCCATGAATTAGAGTTTTATAATCCAATCTTTCAACTATTAAAACTTGTAACAAATACTTCTAACTACTCATAATAAACGAATTTGAAGCATTGAAATTACCTCTAGTAGATCAATCTTGAAAGATCACAACTTTGGTGATTTTTGTGTTCTTGAGAATTTGATGATAAAATCTAGTATTTTGATGTAAGAATGATATTAGAAATCATGTATATTGAGTAAGAATCAACCCAAAACATCATTAACAACTTACCTTAGTTGATTGGACTTGATTTGAGCTCAAAATCATCTCTTCACCATCAAGAACCCTAACCCCCAATACATAAAATACTCTTTTCCTCCGATTTTGTATTTATAAGCCCGGATTTCTGGGTTTTAGATGCTGCCCTGGATGCTTTGCATCCCCACTTCACTCTTCTTTGAAGCTTAGATACGGACCTGGATGCTATGGCAGCACTTCACTGCCAACCTTTCTTTTGGACGCGGCCTCGGATGCTTCGCATTCGCAGACTCATCCGCCAACCTTTGGTAATTTGGTCATAACTTCTTGTAGGAATGTCCAAATGACAAACAGTTTGAAGCGTTAGAAACTAGACTAGAAGAGCTTTCATTTGATAGGTTGTCTATCACATAACTCCATATATATATATATATATATATATATATATATATATATATATGCTCGTCCAAACTTTGGTCTTGTGCGTACTCATTTGAAACTTTAGTCTATCATGTAATTTCCAACTTGACTTAGACTTAGGGCTCTCCTTAGACCCACGTCACTTATAATATACCTCGTACACTTATTATCATATTCAATTAATATCTATCATATTAATAGTCCTTGTCAGTACACAAAATAATATAATTAGCACATATCAACTATTTTAATAACGCTTAATTACTTTGAAATTTTTCGGGGTGCTACAGAAACATTCATCAGCCTTTTACCCTTTGAATCCTTCTTTATTTTAAAATATGTTGGAAGTTTGGAGCTCGGGAAGAGGCGATTTTTGGGAGATTTTCAAGAAAAATAATGGGATAAGTATTCTTAACTCAATATTGGTTAAATTACCCGAATCCGTGGTTATTTTTAACATTTAATTGGTGAATTAAGTTGGAAAATTTAGAAAACCCTCTTGGTTTAATTTGAAGATTTGAGGCTCGAGTTGATGTCGGAATTTGGTAAAATTTGTATGGTTGGACTCGTGGTTGAATGAGCATTCATATTTTGTAATTTTTGTCGGGTTCCAAAAATGTGGGCCCCACAGATGAATTTTGAGTTAAATTTCAGATTTTGTTGGAAACTTTGTATTTTCATATGAAATTAATTCCAATAATTTGTATTGACTGAATCGAATTAATTGTGACTGGATTTGAGGCGTTCAGAGGCCAATTCGTGAGGCAAAAGCATAGCGGAATAAATAATTACACGGTTTGAGGTAAGTAACACTTCTAAACTTGGTTCTGAGGGTATGAATCCCCGAATTTGGTATTGTATGTGAATTGTATGAAGGTGACGCACATGCTATGTGACGAGTGTGTGGACGTGCACCATAGAAATCGTGAATGGAATAAATTCTTTGGACTTGTAAAAATTAAATAATCATGTTATTATCCGCATATTCTCTATGTGTTAGAGAAATTGAACAGAGACTCGTATTAAAGATCATGTTTAGGCTACATGCCGATATTTTGGGACCCATAGGGTCGTGTTGTCGTTGAATTTAATTGTTTAAAAATGTTCATTTCATACTCAACCATGTTCATCCATTGTGAGATTAGTTATGGGATCGGGGCTGCCCGCCTGCGACAGGCCATATTGGCTTTATATATATTATTATTATATGGATCGGGGCTGCCCGCCTTTAGCAGGAGATATCCATTGTGAGAATAGAGTTTTGATGATTCCAATAGCTTCGTATGGTAATTTTGGATTTAGGAGCGTGTTCGAAAAATTATTTGGAAGCCCGTAGCTAAATTAAGCTTGAAATGGCTAAAATAGAAATTTAAGTTTGGAAGTTTGACCGGGGAGTTGAATTTTTGATATCGGGGCCGGAATCCTATTCTGAAAATTAAAATACCTCCATTATGTCATTTATGACTTGTGTGCAAAATTTGAGGTCAATCGGACTTGATTTGATAGGTTTCAGTGTCGAATGTAGAAGTTAGAAATTTTTAGTTTTATTAAGCTTGAATTGGGGTATAATTCGTAGTTTTAGCATTGTTTGATGTGATTTGAGGCTTCGCCTAAGTTCGTATGATGCTTGAGGACTTGTTGATGTATTTGGTTGATGTCTCGGGGGCCTCAGGTGAGTTCCGGGATTGTTTCGGATCATTTTTCCTTGTTTTCCAACTGCTGGAATTGGTGTCTGGTGTTGTTCTTCGCGAACGCAAAAGGGTCTCACGTGTTTGCGAAAAAGGATTTTTGGGCTGCCGGGATTTTCCCATCGCGAACTCCATGAAGAAGACGTGAACCCAAAGAAGAGGCTGGGGAAGACTACGCGAACGCGAAGAGGAAGGGGAGCTGGGGGACTGCCTGGCGTTAAGCCTTCGCGAACGCGGCTTGTGGCTTGCGAACGCAAAGGGAAGGGGTCGGAAGGCTTCGCGAATGCGACGAGGAGGTTGTGAATGTGAAGGAGAAAAATTTTGGTAGCATTTTTGTGCTTCACGAACACGAAGCAAAGGCCGCGAACGCGAAGAAGGAATCGCTGGGCAGAAAGTTTAAGTTCCCATTTTTGACAAATTGGAGCTCGGGAAGAGGCGATGTTCGGGAGATTTTAAAGGAAAATAATGGGGTAAGTGTTCTTAACTCAATATTGGTTAAATTACCCGAATCCATGGTTATTTTTAACATTTAATTGGTGAATTAAGTTGGAAAATTTAGAAAACCCTCTTGGTTTAATTTGAAGATTTGAGGGTCGAGTTGATGTCGGAATTTGGTAAAATTTGTATGGTTGGACTCGTGGTTGAATGGGAGTTCATATTTTGTAACTTTTGTCGGGTTCTGAGATGTGGGCCCCTGTAAAGACCCGACCGGTCGTTTTGGGCATTTACACTCCTTTCTACTATTTGAAGTCTTGAATAGCTTCATACGTTGTATTATGACTTGTGTGAATTATTGTTGGTTTTCAGGTATTTTGGAGTTAGTTGGGAAGAATAAAATTCAAGGTTTAAAGCGTAAGTTGAAAAGGTGGATCGGATATTGACTTACATGTAAACGATGCCGGAATAGAGTTTTGATGATTCCAATAGCTCCGTATAGTGATTTTGGACTTAGGAGCGTGTCCGGAAAATTATTTGGAAGTCCGTAGTTGAATTGGGCTCGAAATGGCTAAAAATAAAAATTTAAGTTGGAAGTTTGACCGGGGAGTTAACTTTTTGATATTGGGATCGAAATCTAATTATGGACATTGGAATAGCTTCATTATGTCATTTATGACTTGTGTGCAGAAGTTGAGGTCAATCGAACTTGATTTGATAGGTTTCGGCATATAATGTAGAAGTTGGAAATTGATATTTTTCATTAGACTTGAATTGGAGTGCGATTTATATTTTTGATATTGTTTGATGTAATTTGAGGGCTCGCCTAAGTTCGTATCGTGTTTTAGGAATTGTTGGTACATTCGGACGGGGTCACGAGTGGCTCGGGTGTGTTTCAGAGTGAGTTTTGAGCGAGTCTGGGCATTTCAGCACTCTGATGTTGTTTTGAAACTTTGGAAGTGCGGGGGGCACATTTTGGGGTGCTGAGGCAGAGGAAAAGTGCGGACCTTAGAGGAAAAGTGCAGACCGCAGTTGAAATTGTACAGATCGCAGAATTCCTCTCACCGCCGCAGAAAGGAGATTCTGCAGATTTGATGGTCCGACTTCGGAAGCTTATATCTTTTATACTACAATGAATTTAGAGAGGATTCAAAAACAAAAGTTGTAGACCTTTGAATCTAGTTTCCATAAAGGTATACCATTGATCATTTAGATATTTGTAGAGAAAGTTATGGTCAATTTACTGAAGCCTAGTAGTGCAGAGCTGCTGAAGTGCGACCGCACAATTTGGATTGCTGCCGCAGAACCTGGGATGTGCGGCCGCACAAAAAAATATGCGGTCAACACAATGGGAGGTCAGATTTGTTTGTACTTTATAAGTGAGGGTTAGAGTATTATTTCATATTTGGACTTTGGGAGCTTAGTTTGTGCCGAACTTTCGTGGGATTTTCAAGAAATTCATCGGGGTAAGTGATTCTAACTCAGATTTAGTTAATGTACATGAATATATCATTGTTTTCATCAATTAATCAGTATTTTGAGATGAAAATTTGGGGAAAATTATAGAAATTTTGATAAAATGAATTTTTGGGATTTGAATGTCGATTCGAAGTCGGATTTGAGTGAAATTGGTATGGTTGAACTCATAATTGAATGGGTTGTCAGATTTTGTGAGTTTCGTCGAATTTAGAGACATGGGCCCTACTACCGACTTTTCGAACGTAGTTAGAAATGTTTATAAATTGTTAAATTGTAAGCACTAGAGTATATTTTGAGTTATATGCACGTTGTTTTACTAGTTTTGAATCGTTTGGCTTAGAATTGAGGAGATATGAAGGCATTCAGAAGTTGATACGCGTGGAATGAATTTCCAGAGTATTGTTTAGCTTGCTCGGTATTGGATTCGGCTTGTTCGAGAAAACTTGAAGTTGAGGGTATGAACCCTGATTATATGTGTTATGTGAATTGTTTGGAGGTGACACATATACTAGGTGACGGGCGTGTGGGCATGCACCGTAAAAATTGAGACTCAGTTGATTCAGTAGAGCTGTATAGTCCATTAACTTGTATTTTCCGTGTATTTTTATGCGTTAGAGAAACTGAGCTGTGACTCATGTTAGAAATCATGTTTAGGCAAATGTTGGTATTATTAGGACCCACTGAGGTCAGTTCTGCTGTCGAAGTGTATGTTTAAATTGTAATTTCGTACTCAGTCATATACATTCATTGCATATCATATCTCAGTCTCTGTTGTTATTTATTGATACATCATATCATTATTTTGGGCTAGTTTCACGACACTGTGAGCCCGAGAGATCGGAGAAATTGATGACTGAGTGAGGCCGAGGGCCTGATTTTTGAGATATTGATACTATAGCACGTGAGTTGTACGTGCAGCACGTGAGTTGTCCATGCGGAGCCAGATATTGATACTATAGCACGTGAGTTGTCCGTGCAGATCCAGATATTGATACTATAGCATGTGAGTTGTTCATGCAGCACGTGAGCTGTCCGTGTAGATCCAGATATTTATACTATAGCACATGAGTTGTCCGTGCGGTTTATAGCGTTTGGGCTGAAGGAGCCCCTCCGGAGTCTGTACACAACCCAGTGAGTGCATATACCTACTGAGTGCGAGTGTTAAGTGACTGGGAGGACTGAGTGACTGAGAGAACTGATTAAATTGATATTCTGAGAGTATGCACATGGTTTTATCACTGAGTTGTATCGCATTGACATGCACACTTGGCATACAAGCATAGAGATGCATGTTCCTCATGTTGTACGATATGGCATCATTCATACTCCATATATTCATTGACATGTAGGCATAGAGATGTATTTTCTTCATGCCATTTAAAAATGAAACATCCTATCTGTTGTTGAAAAGTTTTTAGGAAAATTATAGTTTTTACAAAACATACTCATATTTTGGTGATTTCGGTAAAAGATTTGGGTTTTCACTGATATACTTGAAAAGCAGGCCTATTTTTCTGTAACTGTGAACGAGTTGAGCATTTTATCTCTGAGCTACTTCTTTTATTACTTTCATTATATTGTTATGAACTGATGTTGGTTATTGGTGTTGGACCCCAACCTGTGTTCCAGCTCATCACTACTTTCAACCTAAGTTTAGGTTTGTTACTTATTGAGTACATGGGGTCGGTTGTACTCATACTACACTTTTGCACCTTGCGTGCAGATTTTGAATGTTGATGTTGTTGTACATGGCGCGAGCTGGATCTGAAAATGTACCTGCGTTCCAATCATTGCTGCCTTTTGTTCATGGTAGCTTTATAATTTTAATCTGTTCATGTATATTTTAAACAGATGTTGTATTTCATTTTATACCAACTTTGAAAATACTAAATCTTAGAAGCTCATGATTTGTACTACCAGTCCTTGGGGAATGTATTAGATTAAGTTAAATATTATTTTAATCAGATATTTGTAAATTGGCTTACCTAACGAGTTGGGTTAAGTTCCATCACGGCTAGTTGGATTTTGGGTCGTGACAGCCCCACGAGCGATTTTTGATTTAAATTTTGGATTTTGTTAGAAAATTTGTATTTTCATATGGAATTAATTCCAATGATTTGTATTGACTGAACCGAATTAATTGTGACTAGATTCGAGGAGTTCAGAGGCCAATTCGCGAGGCAAAGGCATAGCGGAATAAAGAATTACACGGTTTGAGGTAAGTAACACTTCTAAACTTGGTTCTCAAGGTATGAATCCCCGAATTTGGTATTATATGTGAATTGTATGAAGGTGACGCACATGCTAGGTGACGAGCGTGTGGGCATGCATCATAGAAATCGTGACTTGAATAAATTCTGTGGAGTTGTAAAAATTAAGGAATCATGTTATTATCCGTATATTCTCTACGTGTTAGAGAAATTGAGCAGAGACTCGTATTAAAGATCATGTTTAGGCTACGTGCTAATATTTTGGGACCCATAGGGTCGTGTTGCTGTTGAATTTAATTGTTTAAAAATGTACATTTCATACTCAGCCATGCTCATCCATTATGAGATTATTTATGGGATCGGGGTTGTCCACCTACAGTCGGCCGTATTGGCTTTATATATATTATTATTATATGGATCGGGGCTGCCCACTTTCAGCATGCCATATGGACTTTATATCACGCTTGGGCTGATGGAGCCCCTCCGGAGTCTGCACCCCCCACAGTGAGCATAGATGATTTATATTCGGGATGGACTTACCAGGGCATGGACTTGCCTTGCTTATTTATATTTGTGATGAATTTCCATGGACATGGATCTTGTCTGAATCATTTGCATTTGGGGATAAATTACCCAAGGCTAGATTGGCCTTATACGGTACTGAGTGACTGACTTTTAGTTGATGTATATATATACGGGATGGAATTTTCCTCGACTGGATTGTCCATATACAGTACTGAGTTTAACTGTTGAACTTGAAAGCATGCCTACATTTATGTACTGTTATTTCTATACTAGACTGTACCTGCTGAGCTCGTCACTACTTTCAGCCCAAAGGTTAGTCTTGTTACTTATTAAGTTGGTTGTACTCATACTACACTCTGCACCTCGTGTGCAGATCCAGGTGCTTTCGGACACGGCGACAATTAGATCTCATAGTGCTACCAGTTGGAGACTATCAAAGTAGCTGTCTGGCGTTCGCTGACCTTGACTCTCTTTCTTTCAGTTATTTTATTGTTCTATACTTTCAGACAGTGTTTTATAAGTCAGATTTGTATTCATATTAGATGCGCATGTCCTCAGTGACACCGGGTTTTGGGAGTGTTTATAAATGTATTTGTGAGATTTCTTCTGCTGAATTTAAATATTATGTTTTCAAACTTAAAAGATATGGTTGTTTATTGAGATTGTCGGCTTGCCTAGTATTGAGATAGGCGCCATCACGACAGGTGAGATTTTGGGTCGTGACTAGTTGGTATCATAGCCTAGGTTACATAGGTCTCACAAGTCATGAGCATGTTTGGTAGAGTCTTGAGGATCGGTATGGAGACGTCTGTACTTATTTTCGAGAGGCTGCCAAACCCTTAGGAAAATTTCACGTCCTTCTATTCTGTCGTGCTAATTTGTTGATTCCGAAAACTAAATTTCTGTTATTCTATTCTCTCACAGATGGTGAGGACACGTACTACAGGATCAGATGGTCAGCCACCAGTGACACCAGTTAGGGCCGCGAGAGGGCGGAGCCGTGGTAGAGGGCGTGGTCGAGGTAGAGGTCAAGGTGTAGCTCGTATAGCAGTTGGAGCAGCACCACCAGTTGCTCCAGCTCAGGAGCAGATTCCAGACATAGTTGAGCTGACAGGACCATCTCACGCACCAGTTGTGCCTATTGTGATTCCTGGCCTTCAGGAGGCTCTAGCACAGATATTGACAGTTTGCACTGGCCTTGCTCAGGTGGTTTCAGCTTAGGACGCACCGGCCACTTCTCAGGCCGGGGGAGGTACTCATACCCCTGTTGCCCGTACTCCAGAGCAAGTAGTGCAGGAACTTCAGATACTGGGGGCACCACCAGTCCAGCCGGTTGCAGCTACTCAGGCCTAGGTGATCCCCGTTATGGCCGATGATGAGCAGAGGAGACTTGAGAGATTTGGGAGACTAAGACCTCCATCATTTAGCGGTGCTGAGTCAGAGGATGCTCAGGGTTTTCTGGATAAGTGCCAGCGGATGCTTCAGACAGTGGGTATTCTGGAGACCAGTGGGGTTTTGTTCACTACTTTTCAGTTTTCTGGTGCAACCTTCAGATTGTGGGAGACTTATGAGAGGAGCAGACCAGTTGGTGCAACACCACTTTCATGGCATGAGTTCTCCATATTATTTATGGAGAAGTTTGTGCCATAGACCCGTAGAGAGGAACTACGCAGGCAGTTCGAATATTTACGTCAGGAGGACATGTCCATGACTCAGTATGAGATGCGATTTTCAGAGTTGCCCCGTCATGTAGTTTGGTTGGTTCCTACTGAGAGCGAGAGGACCAGGAGGTTCATTAATGGCCTCAACCAACAGTTCTTTTTTGTTATGACTCTGGGAATGTATTCGATACTAGATTCGATGAGGTGGTTGACAGTGTTCGACGGCTAGAGATGGTCCGTACACAAGAGCGTAAGGAGAGGGAGGCCAAGAGGCCTTGTGGTCCGGGTAATTCTAGCGGTGTTCCTTCTGAAGGAAAACCCTATCACAGCAGGGGTTATCCTTATACGCCCGCTCAGATGGTTTGTTCAGCTCATCATGGCGCATCAGCTAGACATGGTCTATACAGTGCTTGACAAAGTCACTCTTCTCTTGGTGCACTTCTAGCTCAGAGTTCATCTCGTGCACCATTAGTTCAGGGTTCATCGGTACTAGTATCTTCTTGTAGTTATTCTAGTTCTCGAGGTCCGCCTCAGAACTTGCCACCATTTTTCGAGAAGGATTGCTATGAGTGTGGAGAGCTGGGTCATGTGATAAAATATTATCCCCGCTTTTCGCGAGGTTCGGTTCAGCATAGGAGTCAGGCTACATCTCCTTCACCAGTTGCTCCACCACCCGCTCAGCCATCTAGAGGTGGGGCTCAGTAAGCTAGGGGTCGCCCAAGAGGGGGAGGCCGATTAGGTGGCGGTCAGGCCCAATACTATGCTTTTCCTACAAGGCCAGATGTTGTTGCTTCAAATGCAGTGATCACATGTATTGTCTCAGTGTGCCACAAGGAAGCTTCTATATTATTTGACCCTGGTTCCACATATTCGTATGTTTCATCATAGTTTACTCATTATCTGGATATGCCCCGCGAGTCCTTAGTTTCACATGTTCGTGTATCTACGCCGGTGGGCGATACTATTATTGTGGACCGTGTGTATCAGACATATGGGGTAACTATTGGGGGACTGGAGACTAGAGTTGATCTATTATTGCTTAGTATGGTTGATTTCGATGTAATCTTGGGTATGGATTGGTTGTCTCCATGTCATGCTATTCTGGACTGTCACGCAAAAACTGTGACGTTGGCGATACCGGGATTGACGAAGGTCGAGTGGAGAGGTTCTCTAGATTATGTTCCTGGCGGGGTAATTTCTTACTTGAAGGCTTAACGTATGGTTGCTAAGGGGTATTTGTCATATTTGGTCTTTGTGAGAGATGTTGATGTAGATACTACTACTATTGATTCTGTACCGGTAGTGTGAGACTTTCTGGATGTATTTCCTACAGACTTGCCGGGTATGCCACCCGACATGGATATTGATTTCGATATTGACTTGGTGCCGGGCACTCAGCCCATTTCTATTCCTCCGTATCGTATGGCACCAGCTGAATTGAAAGAATTGAAAGACAATTTCAGGAACTTCTTGATAAGGGGTTTATTAGGCCTAGTGTGTCACCTTGGGGTATGCCAGTTCTATTTGTGAAAAAGAAAGATGGTACTATGCGGATGTGCATCGACTACAGGCAGTTGAACAAAGTTACAATCAAGAACAAGTATCCTTTGCCACGTATTGATGATTTATTCTACCAGCTTCAAGGAGCGAGGGTATTCTCCAAAATTGATTTGAGATCCGGGTATCACCAGTGGAAAATTCGGGATTCAGATATTTTAAAGACGATATTCAGGACCCGTTATGGACATTATGAATTTATCGTGATGCTTTTTGGGCCGACCAACACCCCAGCAATATTTATGCACTCGATGAATAGTGTATTCCAACCATATTTTGATTTATTTGTCATAGTATTTATTAATGATATCCTGGTGTACTCATGTAGCCAGGAGGAACATGCACAATATTTGAGTATTGTACTACAGAGGCTGAGGGAAGAGAAACTTTATGCCAAATTCTCTAAGTGTGAGTTCTGGCTTAGTTCGGTGGCATTCTTGGGACACATAGTGTCCAATGAAGGGATTAAGGTGGATCCGAAGAAAATAGAGGCAGTCCAGAGTTGGCACATGCCATCTTCAGCTATTGAGATTCAAAGTTTTCTTGGCTTGGCTGGGTATTATAGTCGCTTTGTGGGGGGCTTCTCGTCTATTGCATCGCCCTTGACTAAATTGACCCAGAAAGGTGCTCCATTCAGGTGGTCGAATGAGTGTGAAGAGAGCTTTCAGAAGCTCAAGACTGCCTTGACCACAACTCCAGTTCCAGTTTTGCCTTCAACTTCAAGCTCTTATACGGTGGATTGTGATGCTTACCGGATTGATATTGGGTGTGTCTTAATGTAGGAGGGTAGAGTGATTGCTTATGCTTCACGTCAGTTGAAGCCACTTGAAAAGAACTACCATGTTCATGATTTGGAGTTGGCAGCTATTGTTCACGCATTTAAGATTTAGAGGCACTATCTCTATGGTGTGTCTTGTGAGGTATTTGCATATCATCGGAGTCTTCAGCACTTATTCAAATAGAAGGATCTAAACTTGAGGTAGCGGAGATGGTTGGAGCTGCTGAAGAATTATGATATTACTATTTTGTATCATCCCGGGAAGGCCAATGTGGTGGACGATGCCTTGAGTATAAAGGCGGTGAGTATGGGTAGCCTTGCATTTATTCCTATTGGTGAAAGGCCTTTTGCAGTTGATGTTCAGACCTTGTCTAATCAGTTCATGAGGTTAGATATTTCGGAGCCCAGTCGGGTTCTAGCTTGTGTGGTTTCTCGGTCCTCCTTATATGACTGCATCAAAGAGCGCCAGTATGATGACCCCCATTTGCTTGTCCTAAAGGATACAATTCTGCACGGTGATGCCAAAGATGTTACTATTAGAGAAGATGGGGTATTGAGAATGTATTATCGGATTTGTGTGCCAAATGTAGATGGGTTGCCTGAATTGATTCTTGAAAAAGCCCACAGTTCGTGGTATTCCATTCATCCGGGTACCGCAAAGATGTATCAGGACTTGAGACAGCACTATTGGTGGAGAAAAATGAAGAAAGATATAGTTGGGTTTGTAGCTGGGTGTTTATATTATCAACAGGTGAAATACGAGCATCAGAGACCAGGCAGATTGCTTCAGAAAATTGAAATTCTGGAATGGAAGTGGGAGCGTATTACTATGGACTTCATAGTTGGACTTTCACGGACTTTGAGGAAGTTTGATGTTGTTTGGGTAATTGTAGATCGGTTAACCAAGTCCGCGCATTTTATTCCAGTCGGTACTACTTATTCCTCGGAGCAGTTGGCTGAAATATATATCCGCGAGATTGTTCGCCTACACGGTGTGCCAGTGTCTATCATTTTAGATCGGGGCACGCAGTTTACATCATAGTTTTGGAGAGCAGTACAACGAGAATTAGGTACGCAGGTTCAGTTGAGTACCGCATTTCACCCTCAGATGGATGGACAGTCTGAGCGCACTATTCGGATATTGGAATATATGCTACGCGCTTGTGTTATAGATTATGGAGGTTCTTGGGATCAGTTTCTGCCACTTGCAGAGTTTGCTTACAATAACAGCTACCAATCGAACATTCAGATGGCTCCGTATGAGGCTTTATATGTTTGAGCTGGGTGAGGCTAGGCTATTGGGTACTGACTTGGTTCAGGATGCTTTGGAGAAGGTTAAATTGATTCAGGATCGACTTCGCATGGCGCAGTCTAGAAAGAAGAGTTATGCTGACCGGAAGGTTCGTGATGTTGCTTACATGGTAGGAGAGAAAGTACTACTCCAAGTTTTGCCTATAAAGGGTGTTATGAGGTTTGGGAAGAAGGGCGAGATGAGTCCTAGGTATATTGGACCTTTTGAAATACTTAAGAAGATTAGAGAGGTGGCTTATGAACTTGCATTGCCGCCTAATCTATCGGGTGCTCATCCAGTGTTTCATGTATCTATGCTCCGGAAGAATGTCAGAGATCAGTCTCATGTTTTGAATTTTAGTACACTGCAGTTGGATGGTAATTTGACTTATGATGTGGAGCCGGTGGCTTGGCCATTTTAGACCAACAGGTTCGAAAGTTGAGATCAAAGAACATAACTTCAGTGAAAGTGCAGTGGAGAGGCCAGCCAGTCGGAGAAGCTACCTGGGAGATTGAGTGGGAGATGCGGAGCAAATATCCACACCTATTTGAGACTCCAGGTATAATTCTAAACTCGTTCTAGGATGAACGTTTGTTTAAGAAGGGGAGAATATAACGACCCGGCCGGTCGTTTTGAGTATTACAACCCCTTTCCCCCATTTACTGCTCAATTTATGCTTTACAATTGTTATGTGACTTGTCGGGGTGATTGGTTTGGGTCTCGTGAGGTTTTGGAATGAATTGGAACACTTAGTTCTAAGGTTGAAATCATAAGTTAAAATAGTGACCGGATGTCGACTTATGTATAAACGACCCCGGAATAGAGTTTTGATGATTTCAATAGCTCTGTATGGTGATTTTGGACTTAGGAGCGTGTCCGAAAAATTATTTGGAAGCCCGTAGATAAATTAGGCTTGAAATGGCTAAAATAGAAATTTATGTTTAGAAGTTTGACCGGGGAGTTGACTTTTTGATATCAGGGCCGGAATCCGATTCTAAAAATTAGAATACCTTTGTTATATCATTTATGACTTGGGTGCAAAATTTGAGGTCAAACGGACTTGATTTGATAGGTTTCGGCGTGGAATATGGAAGTTGGAAATTTTTAGTTTCATTAAGCTTGAATTGGGATATGATTCGTGGTTTTTGCATTGTTTGATATGATTAGAGGTTTCTACTAAGTTCGTATGATGTTTGAGGACTTGTTGGTGTATTTGGTTGAGGTCCCGGGGGGCCTCGGGTGAGTTCCAGGATGGTTTCAAATCATTTTTCCTTGTTTTGCAAATGCTGAAACTGGTGTCTGGTGTTGTTCTTCGCGAATACGAAGGGTCTCACGCATTCGCGAAGAAGGATTTTTGGGCTGCTGGGATTTACCCATCGCAAACACGATAAGGAAGACACAAATGCAAAGAAGAGGCTTGGAAGCCTACGCGAACGCGAGTGAGCAGACGCGAACGCGAACGCGAAGAGGAAGGGGAGTTGGGGGCCTGCGTGGCGTTAAGCCTTTGCGAATGCAGCTCGTGGCTCGCGAACGCAAAGGGCAGACATCGGAAGGCTTCGCGAACATGACGAGGAGGTCGCGAACGCGAAGGAGAAAACTTTTGGCAGCATTTTTGTGCTTCGCGAACGCGAAGCAAGGGCCCCGCGAACGCGAAGAAGGAATCGTTGGGCAGAAAGTTGTAAGTTCTGAAAATGGGACGTTGTCCCATTTTCTATTTTTGACAAATTGGAGCTCGGGAAGGGGGGAGTTTCGGGAGATTTTCAAGGAAAATAATGGGGTAAGTGTTCTTAACTCAATATTGGTTAAATTACCCGAATCCATGGTTGTTTTTAACATTTAATTGGTGAATTAAGTTGGAAAATTTAGAAAACCCTCTTAGTTTAATTTGAAGATTTGAGGGTCGAGTTGATGTCGGAATTTGGTAAAATTTGTATAGTTGGACTCCTGGTTGATGGGCATTCATATTTTGTAACTTTTGTCGGGTTCCAAGATGTGGGGCCCACAGATGATTTTTGAGTTAAATTTCGGATTTTGTTGGAAAATTTATATTTTCATATGGAATTAATTTCAATGACTTGTATTGACTGAATCGAATTAATTGTGACTAGATTCGAGGCATTCAGAGGCCAATTCGCAAGGCAAAGGCATAGCGGAATAAAGAAATACATGGTTTGAGGTAAGTAACACTTCTAAACTTGGTTCTGAGGGTATGAATCCCCGAATTTGGTGTTATATGTGAATTGTATGATGGTGACGCACATGCTAGGTGACAAGTGTGTGGGCGTGCACCATAGAAATCATGAATTGAATAAATTCTGTGGATGTAAAAATTAAGGAATCATGTTATTATCCGCATATTCTCCTTGTGTTAGAGAAATTGAGTAGAGACTCGTATTAAAGATCATGTTTAGGCTACGTGTCGATATTTTGGGACCCATAGGGTCGTGTTGTTGTTGAATTTAATTGTTTAAAAATGTACATTTTATACTCAGCCATGTTCATCCATTGTGAGATTAGTTATGGGATCGGGGTTGCCCGCGTGCAGCAGGCGATATCGGCTTTATCATTATATGGATCGAGGCTGCCCGCATGCAGGAGTCCATATCGGCTTTATTTCACGCTTGGGCTGAATGAGCCCCTCCGGAGTCTGCACCCCCCACAGTGAGCGTAGATGATTTATATTCGGGATGGATTTCCCAGGGCATGGACGTGCCTTACTTATTTATATTTGTGATGAATTTCCCTGGGCATGGATCTAGTCCGAATCCTTTGCATTTGGCGATAAATTACCCTAGGGCTGGATTGGCCTTATACGGTACTGAGTGACTGAGTGTGAGTTGATATATATATATATATATATATATATACGGGATGGAATATCCCTGGGCATTTGCCATATACAGTACTGAGTTTAACTGTTGAACTTGAAATCATGCCTGCATTTCTGTACTATTATTTCTATACTGGACTGTATCTGCTGAGCTCGTCACTACTTTCAGCCCAAAGGTTAGTCTTGTTACTTATTGAGTTGGTTGTACTCATACTACACTCTGCACCTCGTGTGCAGATCTAGGTATTTTCGGACACGGCGACTGTTAGATATCAGAGTGCTACCAGTTGGAGACTATCAAGGTAGCTGCCTGGCGTTCGCGGACCTTGACTCGCTCTCTTTCAGTTATTGTGTTGTTCTATACTTTTAGACAATGTTTTATCAGTCAGATTTTTTATTCATATTAAATGGTCATGTACTCAGTGACACTGGATTTTGGGAGTGTTTATATCTGTATTTGTGAGATTTCTTCCGCTAAATTTAAATATTATGTTTTCAAACTTAAAAGATATGGTAGTTTATTAAGATTGTCGGCTTGCCTATTATTGAGATAGGTGCCATCACGACAGGTGAGATTTTGGGTCCTGACACTCTACAACAAAAACAAGTATATAAAAGAAAAAAGAGACTGATGAGAGAGAGAGAGAGAGAGAGAGAGAGAGAGAGAGAGAGAGAGAGAGAGAGAGAGAGAGCCAAATAAGACAATCAAATAACTTCGATAATTTTCGAAAATACGATCACAATAAGTTATATTAATTTATTTATCGAGCTAGCTAAATAGGGTAAGTGTTCATAATTTTTAAGAACTTATATATAATGCAAACATATTATTTAATAATATTTATACGATTTCTTAAACAGTTAAAAAGTTGTATACTCACTGACATGGGTACACGCGCAAAGCGCGTACCAGAAAACTAGTATGAAAGAATAAAGTATAATTTGGGAATAACTAAGCTGAAGCTTACTTAGGGCCCGTTTGGCTATAAAAGAAATTCTTTTTTTCTGAAAAGTATTTACTTTTTTTTCGGAATCATTGTTTGGCCATAAAAATTTCAAATTTTACTTGAAGCTGAAATTTGAAAAACTCCAAAAAGCTATTTTTCAAAAAATTTACTTTAAGTAACTTAGAAAAAATTCAAAAACAACTCCAAATTATATTCATTTCCAGACTATAATAATTTTCAAATACTATTTTCACTTAATTTTTTGCTTTCGAAATTTCACGCCCAAATAATTATTAGTCTTTAACTTGAGAGAATAGCTAGTATCAACCCCTTATTTATAATAGGAATAGCAAATAAAACCCACACTAAAAATCTTATTTTGGTATTAAATAAACTAGCAAATATATTATACCATATACAGTCAACCATCTCTATAACAATCTCGTTTGTTCCGATATGTTTTGGCTTTTATAGTGAGTGACTATTATACACCTATAACAATATTTGATGCTTAAATATTTTTTGGTTGTTATAGATAAAATTATCCAAAAATCAATTATTTTTTCTTTTTTAATATTACATATAAAAGATAAAAAAAATTTATTCAAATTTAAAATCTCAAAAGATATGCATATTTCATTAGTTATATTAAATATTGAAGAAAGCTAATACATTATTAATAAATTTATAACTAAAGTCACCGCGATTTTGGGTACTATAGGCGCACCAAGGTTGAGGAGGTCGTGGGGGCTATGCGTAAGATGAGCAGGGGCAGAGCAGGTTTGGAGTGATTGATTGGGTTGTTTAATGTTATTTTCAGGACGAAGAGGATGTCGGATGAGTGGAGGTGGAGTACGACGGTTCCGTTGTACAAGAACAAAGGTGACATCCAGAGTTACAACAACTATAGGGGTATCAAATTATTGAGTCATACCATGAAAGTTTGGGAGAGGGTGGTAGAAGCGAGGGTAAGGAGGACGATGTTTGTATCAGACAACCAGTTCGGGTTCATGCCAGGTCATTCTACTACGGAAGCTATCGACCTTATTAGGAGGTTGGTGGAACAGTACAGGGATAAGAAGAAGGATCTGCACATGGTGTTTATTGATTTGGAGAAAGCGTATGACAAGGTTCCTAGAGAGGTTCTTTGGAGATGCCTTGAGGCTAAAGGTGTGCCGGTTGATTACATTAGGGCGATTAAGGACATGTATGATGGAGCTAAGACTCGGATTAGGACAGTAGGAGGCGACTCTGAGCATTTTCTGGTTGTTATGGGGTTATACCAAGGATCTGCGCTCAACCCATTCGTATTTGCCCTGGTGATGGACGCACTGACACACCATATTCAATGAGAGGTGCTATGGTGTATGTTGACGAGACGCGGAGTAGCGTTAACGAGAGGCTGGAGGTTTGGAGACAGGCCCTTGAGTCTAAGGATTTCAAGTTGAGCAGGACGAAGACAGAATATCTTGAGTGCAAGTTCAGTGCCGAGCCAAGGGAAGCGGGCATGGACGCGAGGCTTGGATTGCAGGTCATTTCCAAGAGAGGCGGTTCCAAGTATCTTGGGTCGGTTATCTAGGGGGATGGGAGATCGATGAGGATGTCACACACCGTATAGGGGTGGGGTGGATGAAATTGAGGTTAGCATCTAGAGTCTTGTGTGACAAGAAAGTGACACCGCTACTCAATGGTAAGTTTTATAGAGCGGTGGTTAGACCGGCCATGCTGTATGGGGCTGAGTCTTGGCCAGTTAAGAACTCACATATCCAGAAGATGAAAGAAGCAGAAATGAGGATGTTGAGGTGGATGTGCGAGCACACTAGGATGGATAAGATTAGGAATGAAGATATTCGGGAGAAGGTGGGCGTGGCTCCCATTGATGACAAGATGTGGGAAGCGAGGGTCAGATGGTTCGGGCACATACAAAGGAGAAGCTTGAATGCCCCGGTAAGGAGGTGCGAGCGGTTGGCATTGGTGGGTACAAGGAGAGGTAGAGGGCGGCGTAAGAAGTATTGGGGGGAGGTGATCAAGCGGGATATGGCGAGGCTTCAGATCTCCTAGGACATGACACTCGATAGGAAGCGGTGGAGGTCGAGCATTAAGGTTGTAGGTTAGGAGGTAGTTGAACATATTTAGTCTACCAGTGTGAGGCTAGACTGATAGGATTTAGTCTTAGACTGCTAGTGGTCAATGTTGTGTTTACATTACTCTTCCGTTTTCATAGTGTCGGGCCTTATTTACTGGTTATTATTTCTGCTTTCCATCTATTTACTGGTTCTTGTGATGTTATTATTTTCATGATTTTTTGTTGATGGTACTGATATATTGTCTCTTTTTATACTGAATGACTATTATAAAGGGACATTATTGTAGAAGTTATCACTGTATATATACAAAATAGGAGTATCAAACTAAACCCAAACCCAATATACTTTGAGCAAGCGGTCATCAAGTCCAGTTCCGATCAATTCCTCGTAGTGTTTTAGCTAAAGTGATACATAAAGTAAAAAATTCCTTAAGTTTGTTCTCGTTGTAGTAAAGCATATTGTTACGTAACATTGAAGAAGAAGAAGAGAAGATGGTGGCTGTGGCTCCGAACAACGCCACCAGGAACAGGGAGGAGATGAAGACGAAGAAAATTTTCAGACAGGTTCGACGCTAACAAAGATCGGCATCTCAACCTGACGGAGCTGGTGACGTGGATCACGGCTGTGGAACCCCTATTGAGTATTAAAAGGATTATAGATTAGAATACCTCCGGCGCCGTTACAACTTTTGTGTATTTGGTTCCCGAGGCCTAAGCTATAGTGGCTTCAACCTAATTTATGAGTACAAAAAACGTGACCTTGATCGTGACTTGGACACCCTCGCCCAATTCCAGCAAGAAAAAAGCAATGTTTACGCAACTCAGCAGCAGGTTTAATTCTTCAATTAGTATAATTCCTTGAGTTTTTAGCCTTTTAATCAAGACTCTACTTCCACTCCAAATTAATATTCACTTACTTTATATTTGTGGTAGTGTTCAAAGAGGCTCAGTCTATCACCCACAAAGACAATAATAGAGAAGAAGAAGAAAACGAAACACCAAGTTCAGGCAAGTATTTTGCCAAACTCCAATCTTAAATAATCATTTTGAATTGTATTTTTGTTTGTTAATAAGTTTGATCTTTTTATAAAAAAATTATTTGAGGGGGGAAAGCATCATCATTAAGCGTATTTAGGATTTCTTGAATACGCGAGCACCACTGAAAAAGTATAAAAAATACTATTAAGTGGGGATTGATCCATGTTCCTCTAGGTGAAAAACTCAATATTCAATCAAGTGCATAATTTAGTCTTTTTGGGGCATGGGTATCAACACATAATATTAGACAAATTCTAGAAAATATGTGCATAAAATACCTAGTTTGTCGGAAAGATCATGGCTTTACGTGCCCCATAATTTGGACTATACATCCGCCCCTGATTCAAAATCATATCATTTGGACTATATATATATATAAGCTCCAAAGTGGAAATTGAATTACCAAAATATCCATCAAAAGTTGAAAGATCATCTTACCCTTCTTTTAAACAATACAATTCCTATAACGGTTATGTACCAAAAAGTAAATTTATATTTTAATAAATAATAAATATATGTAAAAGTAAATTTAATTATTCTTTCAAAAAGTATATATGAACTTTACACCTTATTGAACTCAAAATGTGGTGTGCTCATTTAATATAAAATTATTTGGCGAACCATTACTCCTATTTGGAGTTTTTATTCATCTTTTTTTTCTTGTATTTGATGCATAATATATACAATGCTCATTTCTAATACACAAATAAATTTTATTTATAATGTATATGGTAATTCATGATGAACAACCTACATGGTAGGATAAGCAAGAAATTTATATTTACCTTAGACTCGAATGCATAAATTATGACTTTTCAGATTCTCTTTAGACCTTACTCCCTTCCTCTTCAAACGAATAATGTTGCAAAATTGAATATCACAATAATAATATTGTAATAATTAATACTGTATTAATGTTGTAAAACTCCTCCACTACTTTTGATTAATTTTCCTGTCTCTTCCTCTTTCTTTTTCATATACCTCCACTACTCTTGATTAATTTTCCTGCCTCTTCCTCTTTCTTTTTCCTATATCTCCACACTACATAAGCATAGATTCTTTTCCAAAACCAATGCTTTGTCACTCTCTAACGAACTATATATAGGATAAAGAGGAGTAGCCATATAAACTGCACAAAAAATGGTATCATGCCTTATCTTTTACATTTCAATTTACGTTATGTGATTTTCTTCTTTTCTTTTCCATTGCAAAATATGATCTTCATGGTAATTAGGTTTTACTATTGCAGCATATTTCTTCTCTTCTTGCACATGTACTCGCGACGTATAAAGATGAGTAAGATATGATATCTCTCTAAGTTTTGAATTTCATGTATATCTATGTCACGACCCGAAATTCTCACCTTCGGATCGTGATGGCGCCTAACATTTCACTTGCTAGGCAAGCCAACGTTAGAATAATATTATCTATTTTTAAAATAATTTTTAAATTTATTAATAACAAAGAACAATTGCGGAAGTAAATTCTGAAATATAGTGAATAATCTATAAAAATAACGGTGTCTAAATACCATCCCAGAATTGGTGTCACAAGTGCACGAGCTTCTAAAATAAATACAAATAAAGGTCTGAATAAAATAAAGCTGTCTGAAAACAAACGCACAACTAAAATAAAATAGACGGGGATTTCAGAACTGCGGACGTTATGCAGTTATACCTCAAGTTTCTACCGAGTAGCTGAAATCCGAGCAAGTCTATAGTACGCCGCTGGGACCAACTCCGAAATCTGCACAAGAAGTGCAGAGTGTAGCATCAGTACAACCGACCTCATGTACTGGTAAATATTGAGCCTAACCTCGACGAAGTAGTGACAAGGCTAAGGCGGGTCACTTACATTAACCTGTACGAAATATTAGTAATAACAAAAAATAATAAAAATAAATCAGGTAACTCATTTATAATAATTGAAGCCAACTCAGCAGTCATAACCAATTATCATTTCCATTAATTTCTGTTGCAACATGCAACCCGCTCTCACAATATATTCACATTCAATTCTATTGCGGCGTGCAACCCGCTCCTCCAATATATTCATTTTAATCAAGTCTGTTGCGGCGTGCAACACGAACCCCAATATATATATATATATATATATATATATATATATATATATATATATATATATATATATATATCGACTTTTAAATAAGTCTGTTGCGGCGTGCAACCCGATCCTCCATATATATATATATATATATATATATATATATATATATATATATATATATATATATATATCGACTTTTAAATAAGTCTGTTGCGGCGTGCAACCCGATCCTCCAATATGAACTTTTAATAAGTCTGTTGCGGCGTGCAACCCGATCCTCCAATATATCCATTTCAATCAATTATGTTGCGGCGTGCAACCCGATCCTCCAATATATCCATTTACCAATTCTTATAAAAGAAATTTTCCCAATAAATACAACAATTAATATAAAATTATAAGACAACAAGCATACAATAATTATGATTTAATTATAAAACAAACAATGACAAATAGCAAATTGTTATGGAAATCAGGGAGAAAATAGGCTGTTTAATATTTAATATGCTAAATGTCAAATAACAATTAAGACACATAATTCAAATAGCATGTAACAATTAATGCAGGAATTCAAAAATTAATATTTGACAAAGAATAGGAGAGAAATAATTATTATAATAATTAATTCATGATTTAAAACGATTTATGATTTTTCAAGTAATTATGCAAACAATTAATTTGACGACGTATACACACTCGTCACCTCGCCTATACATCGTTCACATGCATTTCACATAAAAAATAGTTTAAGGATTCTATTCCCTCAAGTCAAGGTTAACCACGACACTTACCTCGCTTTACAAATTCCAATCAATTACTCGACCACTACTTTTCCTTTCAAATTTGTCCCAAAAGCTTCAAATCTATCCATAAACAATTCAATATACCCAATATGAATCATATGAATTAATTCCATATGAATTTACTAATTTTTCGGATAAAAATCTAAAATTCATTAAAATATTCGACAGTAGGACTCACTTCTCAAATCTCGAAAAAACTTACGAAATCCGAACACCCGTTCCGATACGAGTCCAACCATACAAAATTTATCAAATTTCAATGTCAAATGGACTTTCAAATCTTAAATTTTTATTTTTGGAAGAGTTTATAAAAATTTCAATTTCTTCCATCTAAATCTAAAATAAATGATGAATATAGACTTAGATTTATGAAATACAATTACTATATGATAAAGAACACTTACCCAATTCGAAATCGTTAAAAACTCCTTTGAAATCGCCCCTAAACCGCGTTCTAATTAAGGGTTTGTGAAAAAAAAATCCCGTTTTGGTTCTGTTTTAAGTCTCAGGCGTCAGGCCTTCTTCGCATTCGCGAAGGGCCTGTCGCGTTCGCGATGTGTAACAGCCCGTGGCTTTCGCGTTCGCGAGTCCTCCTTCGCGTTCGCGAAGGCTTTTTCCCCCTGGGCTTCACGTTCGCGTGCCAGTGCTCGCGCTCACGTAGAAGGACGACTGACCCCTCCTTCAGGCCTCTAAAGCTTCGCGTTCGTGTTGAGCTGGTCACATTCGCAAAGGATAATCCCGTATCCTATCTGAAACTCACACGAGCCCTCGGGGCTCCAAACCAAACATGCATACAAGTCCTAAAACATCATACGAACTTGCTCGCGTGATCAAATTGCCAAAATAACACCTAGAACTACCAATCGGACGCTAAATCAAAGGAAATTTTCAAGAAAACTTTAAAACTTATATTTTTACAACCGGACGTCCGAATCACGTCAAATCAACTCCGATTCTCACCAAATTCGGCAGACAAGTCATAAATATTATTGTGAACCTTTACCGGGCTCCGAAACTAAAATACGGACCCGGGGTCAATAAATCCAACATCAGTAATTTCTTAAAAATTATTAAACTTTCAAGCTTTTAATTTTTCATCAAAATTCCATATCTCGGGCTAGGGACCTCGGAATTCGATTCCGGGCATACGCCTAAGTCCCAAATCACGATACGGACCAATCAGAATTGTCAAAACACTGATCCAGGTCCGTTTACTCAAAATGTTGACCAAAGTCAACTTAGTTGAGTTTTAAAGCTCTATTTCATATTTTAATCCATTATTTAGATAAAAACATTTCGAAAAATTGTACGGACTGCGTACGCAAGTCGAGGAATGATAAATGGTAATTTTTGAGGCCTTAGAACACAGAATTACGTATTAAATTTAAAGATGATATTTTTGGTCATCACATTCTCCACCTCTAAAACAAACGTTCGTCCTCGAACAGAGTTAGAAAAAAGTACCGGAGCTGGTGAATAAGTATGGATATTTACTCCGCATGTCCGACTCAGACTCCCAGTTAGATGCTTCTACCGGCTGACCTCTCCATTGCACCCGAACTGAAGGATAACTCTTAGATCTCAACTGTCGGACCTACCGAGCTAGAATAGCCACCAGCTCCTCCTCGTAAGTCAAATCTTTGTCCAATTGGACTGAGCTGAAATCTAACACATCCGACGGATCATGTCACGACCCAAAATTCCCTCATTCGGACCATGATGGCACCTAACATTTCACTTTCTAGGCAAGCCAATGTTAGAATAATATTATCCATTTTTAAAATAATTTTTAAATTTATTAATAACAAAGAACAAATGCGGAAGTAAAGTTTAAAATATAGTGAATAATCCATAAAAATAATGGTGTCTAAATACCATCCCAGAATTGGTGTCACAAGTGCACGAGCTTCTAGAATAAATACAATTAAAGGTCTGAATAAAATAAAGCTATCTGGAAATAAACACACAGCTAAAGTAAAATAGACGGGGACTTCAGAATTGCGGACGCCATGCAGTTATACCTCAAGTCTCCTCCGAGTAGCTGAAATCCGAGCAAGTCTATGGCACGCCGCTGGGACCAATTACGAAATCTGCACAAGAAGTGCAGAGTGTAGTATCAGTACAACCGACCTCATGTACTGGTAAGTGCTGAGCCTAACCTCAACGAAGTAGTGACGAGGCTAAGGCGGGTCACTTACATTACATGTACGCAATATTAGTAACAACAACAATAATAGAAATAAATCAGGTAACTCAATTATAATAATTGAAGCCAACTCGGTAGTCATAACCAATTATCATTTCCATCAATTCTGTTGCAGCGTGCAACCCGCTCTCACAATATATTCAAATTCAATTCTGTTGCACTGTGCAACCCGCTCTCACAATATATTCAAATTCAGTTCTGTTGCGGCATGCAACTCGCTCTTCCAATATATTTATTTTAATCAAGTCTGTTGCGACGTGAAACCCGATCCTCCAATATGGACTTTTAATAAGTCTGTTGCGGCGTGCAACCCGATCCTCCAATATGGACTTTTAATAAGTCTGTTGCGGTGTGCAACCCGATCCTCAAATATATTCATTATAATTAATTCTGTTGCGGCGTGCAACCCGCTCGTCCAACATATTAATTTATTAATTCTTATAGAAGAAATTTCCCCAATAAATACAATAATTAATATAAAATTATAAGACAATAGGCATACAATAATTATGATTTAATTATGAAATAAACTAAAGCAAATAGCAAATTATTATGGAAATCAGAGAAAAAATATGCAGTTTAATATTTAATATGCTAAGTATCAAATAATAATTAATGCACATAATTCGAATAGCATGTAACAATTAATGCAGGAATTCAAAAATTAATATTTGACAAAGAATAGGAGAGAAATAATTATTATAATAATTAATTCATGATTTAAAATAATTTATGATTTTTCAAGTAAGTAGGCAAACAATTAATTTGCTGACGTATAGACACTCGTCACCTCGCCTATACGTCGTTTACATGCAATTCACATAACAAATAATTTGAGGGTTCTATTCCCTCAAGTCAAGGTTAATTACGACACTTACCTTGCTTTGCAAATTTCAATCAATTACTCAACCACAACTTTTCCTTTTAAATTTGTCTCCGAAAGCTTCAAATCTATTCGCAAACAATTCAATATATTCAATACTAATCATAGGAAATTAATTCCATATGAATTTACAAATTTTCCGGATAAAAATCCAAAATTCATTAAAATATTCGACAGTGGGACCCACGTCTCGGAAAAACTTACGAAATACGAATGCCTGTTCCGCTACGAGTTCAACCATATAAATATTATCCAATTCCGATGTCAAATGGACCTTCAAATCTAAATTTTTCGTTTTTGGAAGATTTTTGAAAAATCTAATTTTTCTTCCATAAATTCACGGATTCATGATATAAACGAGTATGGAATCATGAAATATAATCAATATAGGATAAGAAACACTTACCCCAATGTTTCCCGTGAAAATCGCCCAAATATTCGCCTTAACCGAGCTCAAAATAACCAAAATGAGTAAAAATATCGGACTTTTTGATATATACACTGCCCAGGCATTTCCACACCTGCGGTGCCTGGACTCGCACATGCGAGCTCGCATCTGCGAGAAAAATCTCGCATCTGCGAAATGGGGCTGCCAGGCGAGGCCTCGCACCTGCGGAGGAAAAATGCGCACCTACGCTGACCTCCGCTTCTGCGATTATTGTGTCCGCTTCTGCGGACGCGCGGGTGCGTGTAGGTTTCCGCACCTGCAGAATTTTGCCCAGCCACGCCCGGGTTCATCTACGATCGAAGGCTCGCTTCTGCGAGCTCGCACCTGCGGTAAAAAAACCCGCAGGTGCGATTACACTAGAAGGCCAAATTTTAGAATTTTGCTTAAGTTCAATTCTTGTTCCGATTTCGATTCGAATCACACTCGGGGTACTTGGGACCCCGTCCGAATATACCAAAAAGTCTCATAACATAATACGGACTTACTCGAGGTCAAAAATCACGTCAAACAACGCTGAAATTACAATTCACACCCCGATTCGAACTTTGAGTTTTAAACTTTTTCATTTGTAAATCTCGTGCCAAAACATATTAAATGAATCCAGAATGACTTTAAATTTGGCACACAAGTCCTAAATGACATAACGGAGCTATTCAAATTTTCAGAATCGAATTCTGGCTCCGATATCAAAAAATTAACCCCGTGGTCAAACTTGGAAGTCTTTAGCCTTTAAATTGCTAGTTCCGTTAAATGGTCATAACTTGAGCTAGGAACCTCCAAATTAAATTTTGGGCATACGCCCAAGTCTCAAATTACGATACGGAGCTACCGAAACTGTCAAAATACTGTTCCGGGTCCGTTTGCTAAAAATGTTGACCAAAGTCAACTCAGTTGAGTTTTAAAGTTCTATTTCATATTTTAATCCATTTTCACATGAAAACTTTTCGAAAAATTTTACGTACTGCGCACATAAGTCGAGGAATGATAAATGGTACTTTTTGAGGTCTTAGAACACAGAATTACTTATTAAATTTAAAGATGACATTTTGGGTCATCACATTCTCCACTTCTAAAACAAACGTTCGTCCTCGAACGGAGTTAGAAGAAAGTACCTGAGCTGGTGAATAAGTGTGGATATTTACTCCGCATGTCCGACTTAGACTCCCAGGTAGATGCCTCTACGGGCTGACCTCTCCATTGCACCCGAACTGAAGGATAACTCTTAGACCTCAACTGTCGGACCTGCCGGGCTAGAATAGCCACCGGCTCCCCTCGTAAGTCAAATCTTTTTCCAATTGGACTGAGCTGAAATCTAACACATGGGACAGATCACCATGATATTTTCGGAGTATAGACACATGGAACACCAGATGAACCGCTGATAAACTAGGTGGTAATGCAAGCCTGTAGGCTACTTCACCCACCCTTTCAAGAATTTCAAAGGGTCCGATATACCTAGGGCTCAACTTGCCCTTCTTTCCGAACCTCATTACACCTTTCATAGGTGAAACTCGGAGCAATATTCTTTCTCTAACCATGAATGTAATATCACAAACTTTTCGATCGGCGTAACTCTTTTGCCTAGACTGAGCTGTGCGAAGTCGATCCTGAATAATCTTGACCTTATCCAAGGTATCCTGTACCAAATCGGTACCCAACAACCGCGCCTCTCCCGGTTCAAACCAACCAACTGGCGATCGGCATCACCTTCCGTATAATACCTCATATGGATCCATCTGAATGCTTGACTGGTAGCTATTATTATAAGCAAACTCCGCAAGTGGCAAGAAATGATCCCAAGAACCTCCAAAGTCTATAACACAAGCGCGAAGCATATCTTCCAATATTTGAATAGTGCTCTCTGACTGTCCATCTGTCTGTGGATGAAATATTGTACTCAACTCCACCCGCGTGCCTAACTCACGCTGTACAGCTCTCCAGAAATGTGAGGTAAACTGCGTACCTCGATTTGAAATAATAGACACGGGCACACCATGAAGGCGGCCAATCTCACGAATATAAATTTCAGCTAACCTCTCTGAAGAATAGGTAACTGCCACTGGAATGAAATGTGCTGACTTGGTCAACCTGTCCACAATGACCCAAACTGCGTCAAATTTTCTCTGAGTCCGTGGGAGCCTAACAACAAAATCCATAGTGATACGCTCCCACTTCCACTCAGAAATTTCTAACTTCTGAAGTAAACCACCAGGTCTCTGATGCTCATACTTAACTTGCTGACAATTCAGACACCGAGCTACATATGCAACTATATCCTTTTTCATTCTCCTCCACCAATAATGTTGCCGCAAATCTTGATACATTTTGGCGGTACCTGGATGAATAGAATACTTGGAACTGTGTGCTTCTTCAAGAATTAATTCACGAAGCCCATCCACATTAGGCACACAAATACGACCCTGCATTCGCAGAACCCCATCTTCCCCCACAGTAACCTGTTTGGCATCACCGTGCCGCACCGTGTCCTTAAGGACAAGTAAATGAGGATCATCATACTGCCTCTCTCTGATGCGCTCATATAAAGAAGACCGAGCGACTATGCAAGCTAGAACCCGACTAGGTTCTGAAACATCTAACCTTACGAACTGATTAGCCAAAGTCTGAACATCTGCAGCTAATGGCCTCTCACCAACCGGAATATACGCAAAACGGCCCATACTTACAGCCTTTCTACTCAAAGCATCGGCCACCATATTGGCCTTTCCGGGGTGATACAAAATGGTGATATCATAGTCTTTCAACAACTCCAACCATCTTCTCTGCCTCAAATTAAGATCTTTTTGTTTGAACAGATACTGAAGGCTACGATGATCAGTAAATACCTCACACGAGACACCGTAGAGGTAATGCCTCCAAATCTTCAGCGCATGAACAATGGCTGCCAATTCTAAGTCATGAACAGGATAATTCTTCTCGTGAACTTTCAACTGCCGCGACGCATATGCAATTACCTTGCCATCTTGCATTAATATTGCACCAAGCCCAATGTGAGATGCATCACAATATACCGTATACGATCCTGAACCTGTGGGTAATACCAACACTGGCGCCGTAGTCAAAGCGGTCTTGAGCTTCTGAAAGCTCAACTCACACTCGTCTCACCATCTGAATGGGACACCTTTCTGGGTCAATCTGGTCAACGGGCTTGCTATAGATGAAAACCCTTCCACGAACCGATGATAATAATCTGCTAAACCCAGAAAACTCTGGATCTCTGTAACTGAATTAGGTCTAGGGCAATTCTGAACAGCTCAATCTTCTTAGGATCCACCTTTATGCCTTCTGCCGATACAACATGCCCCAAAAAGGCAACTAAGTCTTACCAAAACTTACATTTTAAAAACTTGGCATATAACTGATTATTTTCAAGGTGTGAAGCACACTTCGTAGATGCTGCTCATGTTCCTCTCGACTGCTGGAGTAAATCAAGATATCATCAATGAATACAACCACAAAAAAATCTAAATAAGGCTTGAACACCCAATTTATCAAATCCATAAATGCTGCTTGGGCATTTGTCAACCCAAATGATATCACTAGGAATTCGTAATGCCCATACCAAGTTCGAAAAGCTATTTTAGGGACATCAGATACCCTAATCTTCAACTGATGGTAACCAGACCTCAAATCGATCTTCGAAAATACCTTAGCACCCTAAAACTGATCAAATAAGTCATCAATTCTTGGCAGCGGATATTTGTTTTTGATAGTGGCTTTGTTCAACTACCGATAATCTATACACATCCGCATAGAGCATTTCTTCTTTACAAATAATACTGGTGTACCCCAGGGCGAGACTCTGGGTCTAATGAATCCCTGATCAAGCAAGTCTTGTAACTGTTCTTTCAATTCTTTCAACTCCGGCGGGGCCATACGGTATGGTGGAATAGAAATGGGCTGAGTGCCGGAGCCAAATAGAAGTCAATATCTCTGTCGGGTGGCATCCCCTGCAAATCTGCAGGAAATACTTCTGGAAATTCATGAACAACTAGTACTGAGTCCATGGAAGGAGCATCCGCACTGGGATCGCAAATATAAGCCAAATAGGCTAGACACCCTTTCTCTACCATACGCCGAGCTTTCATATAAGAAATAACCTTGCTGGCAGAATGACCAGGAGTTCATTTCCACTCTAACCGAGGTAACCCCGGCATGGATAGGGTCACTGTCTTGGCATGAAAATCCAATATAGCATGATAAGGGGACATCAAATCCATACCCAAGATGACATCAAAATCTACCATATCAAGAAGTAGAAGATCCAGACTAGTCTCAAGATTACCAATAGTAACCACACACGAATGATAGACATGATCTACTACAATAGAGTCTCCACCGGTGTAGATACACACACAGAAGCACTCAGAGAATCACAAGGCACAACCAAATATGAAGCAAAATAGGAGGACACATAGGAATAAGTAGATCCTGGATCAAATAGAACTGAAGCATCTCTATGGCAAACTGGAATAATACTTGTGATCACAGCATCAGATGACTCGGCCTCAGGCCTAGCTAGAAAAGCATAAAATCGGGGTTGGGCCCCACCACTCTGAACTACGTCCGTGGGACGGCCTCTAACTGGTTGGCCTCTACCTCTAACGGTCTGACCTCCAACTCTAATGGACTGACCTCCACCTCTAGCTGCCTAACCCCTACCTCTAGCTGGCTAAGCAGGCAGGGAAACAACCGGTGCCGGTATGATGGCACGAGAATCTTGCCGAGATCTGTTACTCGCCAATCTAGGGCAATACCTCCTGATGTGACCAATGTTTCCACACTTATAACACTCATCCTGATGTCGTGGTTGGTGAAGCTGACCCAAATGGGCCGGATAACCGTTGTAGTAACTTTGGAGTGGTGATGCACTGATAGGAGCTGAATGTGCACTGAATACTGGCTGCCCAGAGTAAGGCATAATAGGACCGTGACTCCTTGAAGCACCGGGAGATGCATGAAGTGCTGAATGAAACGGTCTGGGAGGATGACCCCTACCAAAATTACCCCTACCTCCAGACGAGGCACCACTGAAGCCACCGAACTGACGAGGCCTCTTATCAGACCTCTTCCCTCTCTCCTATGCAAGAACTATCTCGATCCTTCTCGCGACATTAGCATCCGCCTAAAAAGAAATCTCACTTCCGGTCTCCTTGGCCATCTGAAGCCTGATAGGGTGAGTGAGTCCCTCAATAAACCTCCTCACTCTCTCTCCCTCAGTAGGTAGTAAAAGGAGAGCATGATGGGCCAAATCTACAAAACAGGACTCATACTGAGTAACAGTCATACTGCCCTGCTGTAGATGCTCAAATTGCTTGTGGAATTCCTCTCTCAGTGTGATAGGAAGGAACTTCTCCAGAAATAGCTAAGAGAACTGCTCTTAGGTAAGTGCAGGCGATCCAACTGGTCTGTTCAATATATAATCTCTCCACCATCTCTTGGCGGTATCCGTCATCTAAAATACAGCAAAATCAACCCCATTGGTCTCAACTATACCCATGTTCCGCAGCACCTCGTGGCAGCGTTCAAGATAATCCTGTGGGTCTTCAGAAGGTGTACCACTAAAGGGAACTGGAAAGATCTTAGTAAAATTATGCAGTCTCAATAAGGCCTCAAAAGACATGGAGGGCCTATCACCGATCTATGCCGCAACAACTGGCTGAACTACCCCAACTGGCGGGGCTGCTGGAACCTGATTCTGGGGAGCCATCTACTCCAGAGCGGGAGTAGTGGGAGTTTGTGCTCCTCCTCCAGCCTGTGAGATGGCTGGTGCCACTGGAAATGTACCATTCTGGGCCACGCCCTTCATAAGATACCAAACGGACTAGAGCGTCCTGAAGTAATAGAGTGGCTATGAATCCTTCCGGGACCTGAACTGGTCCAATTGGTACATTCTGAACTGGAACTTACTCCTGAAGATCCATCTGAGGTTCTATAACAGGTGCAGCTGCTCGAGCTCTGGACTGAGCTCTACCTCGGCCTCTAGCACGACCTCGACCTCGACCACTACCCCTGGCCATAGTTGTCACCGGGGGTTCTGGTCCCTATTCATCGGTAGAGGTATTACGTGTTCTCACTATCTGTGAGAGAATAAGAGTAGAATAATTCAATCATCGATGATAGAATAAATTCGCACGACAAAATAAGAAAGAAGTGATATTATTCCTAAACTTTATAGCCTCTGAGAGATAAGTACAGACGTCTCCATACCGATCCATCAGACTCTACTAAGCTTTCTCGTGACTCGTGAGACCTATGTAACCTAGTGCTCTGATACCAACTGTCACGAACCGAAATTCCCACCTTCGGACCGTGATGGCGCCTAATATTTCACTTGCTAGGCAAGCCAACGTTAGAATAATATTATCCATTTTAAAAATAATTTTTAAATTTATTAATAACAAAGAACAATTGCGGAAGTAAATTCTGAAATATGATGAATAATCCATAAAAACAACGATGTCTAAATACCATCCCGAAATTGGTGTCATAAGTGCACGAGCTTCTAGAATAAATACAAATAAAGGTCTGAATAAAATAAAGTTGTCTGGAAACAAACACACAGCTAAAATAAAATACACGAGGACTTTAGAACTGCGGACGCTATGCAGTTATACCTCAAGTCTCCTTCGAGTTGCTGAAATTCGAGCAAGTCTATAGTACGCCGCTGGGACCAACTCCGAAATCTGCACAAGTGCAGAGTGTAGTATCAGTACAACCGACCCCATGTACTGGTAAATGCTAAGCCTAACCTCGACGAAGTAGTGACAAGGCTAAGGCGGGTCACTTACATTAACTTGTACGCAATATTAGTAACAACAACAAATAATAGAAATAAATCAGGTAACTCATTTATAATAATTGAAGTCAACTCAACAGTCATAACCAATTATCATTTTCAATAAATTTCGTTGCAGCGTGCAACCCGCTCTCACAATATATTCACATTCAATTCTGTTGCGGCGTGCAACCCGCTCCTCCAATATATTCATTTAAATCAATCTATTGCGGCGTGCAACCCGATCCTCCAATATATCCATTTATCAATTCTTATAGAATAAATTTTCCCAATAAATGTAACAAATAATATAAAATTATAAGACAACAAGCATACAATAATTATGATTTAATTATAAAACAAACAATGACAAATAGCAAATTATTATGGAAATCAGGGAGAAAATAGGCAGTTTAATATTTAATATGCTAAATGTCAAATAATAATTAAGACACATAACTCAAATAGCATGTAACAATTAATGCAGGAATTCAAGAATTAATATTTGACAAAGAATAGGAGAGAAATAATTATTATAATAATTAATTCATGATTTAAAAAAATTTATGATTTTTCAAGTAATTATGCAAATTAATTTGACGACGTATAGACACTCGTCATCTCGCATATACGTCGTTCACATGCATTTCACATAACAAATAGTTTAAGGGTTCTATTCTCTCAAGTCAAGGTTAACCACGACACTTACCTCGCTTTGCAAATTCTAATAAATTACTCGACCACGTCTTTTCCTTTTAAATTTGTCCCGAAAAGCTTCAAATCTATCCATAAACAATTCAATATACTCAATATGAATTAATTTCATATGAATTTACTAATTTTTCGGATAAAAATCCGAAATTCATTAAAATATTCGACAGTGGGACCCATATCTCAAATCTCACAAAAACACTTACAAAATCCGAAAATCCGTTCCGATACGAGTCCAACCATATAAAATTTATCAAATTCCGATGTCAAATGAACCTTCAAATCTTAAATTTTTGTTTCTGGAAGATTTTATAAAAATTCCAATTTCTTCCATCTAAATCCGAAATAAATGATGAATATAGACTTAGATTTATGAAATACAATCACTATATGATAAAGAATACTTACCCAATTCGAAATCGTGAAAAAACTCCTTTGAAATCGCCCCTAAACCGAGTTCTAATTGAGGGTTTGTAAAAAATGGGAAAAATCTCGTTTTGGTTCTGTTTTAAGTCACATGCGTCAGGCCTTCTTCGCGTTCGCGATGATTAGCGGCCAGTGGCTTTCACGTTCGCGAGTCCTCCTTCGCGTTCGCGAAGGCTTTTTCCCCCTGGGCTTCGCGTTCGCGTGCCAGTGCTCGCGCTCGCGTAGAAGGACGACTGACCCCCTCCTCCAGGCCTCTAAAGCTTCGCGTTCGCGTTGAGCTGGTCGCGTTCGCGAAGGGTAAAGTCCCCATAGCTTCGCATTCGCGACCCAATCTTCGCATTCACGAAGAAGGAAAATTCAGCCAGCCCAGTTTGCTCTTCGCGTTCGCGAGAGTACATTCGCGAGCGCGATGAAGGAAATACCAGAAGCCTGAAGTTACAGAAAACCAGATTTTTCTAAGTTCAAAATCATCCCGTATCCTATCCGAAACTCACCCGAGCCCTCGGGGCTCCAAACCAAACATCCACACAAGTCCTAAAACATCATACGAACTTGCTCGCGCAATCAAATTGCCAAAATAACACTTAGAACTACCAATCGGACGCCAAATCAAAGAAAATTTCAAGAAAACTTTAAAACTTATATTTTTACAACCAGACGTCCGAATCACGTCAAATCAACTCCGATTCTCACCAAATTCGGCAAACAAGTCATAATATTATTGTGGACCTTTATCGGGCTCCGAAACCAAAATACGGACTCGGGATCAATAAATCCAACATCAGTAATTTCTTAAAAATTATTAAGCTTTCAAGCTTTTAATTTTTCATCAAAATTCCATATCTTGGGCTAGGGACCTCGGAATTCAATTTTGAGCATACGCCCAAGTCCCAAATCACGATACGGACCAACCGAAATTGTCAAAATACTGATCCGGATCCGTTTGCTCAAAATGTTGACCAAAGTCAACTCAGTTGAGTTTTAAAGCTCTATTTCACATTATAATCCATTTTTCACATAAAAACTTTCCGAAAAAATTGTACGGACTGCGCACGTAAGTCGAGGAATGATAAATGGTACTTTTCGTGATCTTAGAACACAGAATTACTTATTAAATTTAAAGATGACATTTTGGGTCATCACAATCTATTTTTTAAAACATAATTTAACTTTTATTTTATAACTAAAAAATATTTTCTAAAAAATATTTATGTGATTCTTAAAAGTTTATGCTCATCGTCATCGATATGAGGTACACGCGCAACGCACGTGCCTGGGTACTAGTTACAGAAACACAGTGCAATAAGTGGTACAAATACCTCATCTGCTTGTATTACTATTCGACAACATTTGATAATGTTGCTTGTTAAGCCATAATCTAGACATAAATGACGACAAAATATTTACTAAACTCCAATTGTAAATAATCTTTAATCTTCTCCTTACAAGGCCAAATTGACTATAGATGAGATTCTATATAAAAGAGGTAGACTTTACTGTTATAGTAAATAAAGTTCATTAATCATAGCGAATATGTACAAGACTCCTTCACCTAGAACTTTTGATTGCTGCATCCAAGAAAAAGTCAGTGGGGAGGATAAAGCTGAATCTAAATGCTGGTTATACATACTATTTGGTGCTGACTTTTACCCCTATTTGTACTGAGTTGAGACTTTAAGACCTTTTATAATATTCTCAAATTTAATTATTCTTTCAATAAGTATATAAGACCTTTACACCTTATTGAACTCAAAATGTGGTGTGCTCATTTAATATAAAATTATTTGGCGAACACTACAAGAAAAGCACTGGATTTTACTTGGGATTTTATTCGCAGATTATACCTGCGGATTTTCATGGGAAACATTAAAATTTCTAAATTTAAAATATTTTACCTGCGATAAATATTTTTATAGGAAACTCCATAGGTAACTTTGGCGCCATTATGCGCCAAAATATTACCTTGGAAATTACCTACGAAAATAAGCCGGCAAGTACATTTCCGTAAGAAAATCCGCAGGTAAAAAAATAAAGAAAATGGAAAAAAATTCTATGTTAATCCGAAGGAATACCCCTAGGTAATTCTACATGAGAATTTAGTTGGGTATATTTTCTTGGGAATTTGCTTATTCGAAAAATAACCTGAGGATATTATTGTTGCGGTTTTAGTTGGAGATTTGTTCTTGGAGATTTACCTGGAGAATTACCTGGGATGTTATTGCTACAAAGTTAGTTAGAAATATTTTCTTGGGGATTTACCTGTGAATTTTCTTACTTTGAAAATTACCTAGAGATTTGGTTGATGTGAATTTAGTTAGAATTTGTTTTCTTGGGATTTACTTATTTGGTAGAATTACATGGGGATTATATTATTATAATTTTTGCTAGAAATTTATTCTTGGTATTATAGCTTGGGATTTACCTAAAAAATTTATTACCTAAGAAATTAGCTAGAGATTATTTGTGTGGTTTTAAACGAAAATTGTTTCTTGAGAATTTACTTGATTATTTCATTATATAGTTTTGACTGGGGATTTGTTCTTAGGATTTAGCTAGAAATTTTATTGTTGTTGTTTTACTTAGATATATAGTATTTGAAAATTTACATGAGGATTTTATAACTACATATTTAAGTTTAAAATTCTTTAAATAATTTTAAAAATATTATTTGAATTTCTAAGACGATGTTATTTTTTAATTTAAAATTATATTTTTTTGAAAGTTACAAGAACTTGATATAAAAGAATTCTTTAAATAATTTGAAAAATATTATTTAAAAGTACAAAATATCATCAGAAATTCAACTAATATCATCAGAAAATATACTAAATATAACTAAATGATTGATACCTAATTATGTTTATGTATACGGAGAAAAGCGAGCTCATGGTGCATCCTAGCCTCCGACAAGATAAGTCAGGCTCGAGGTATGGCAATAAGAGACCGGAACCGAGCCTAAGTCTCACCGGATTAGAACCCGGGGGAATGATGCCTGCCTTCGAGGATATCGAGGTCATAATCCCGGAATCGATCCTAGCCTCGAACGACTTCGAAGAATATTGTCAGACGATCCAGCATAGCCAATAGAAGGCTGAAATATTCGTGACTGGTCGAATATTACGGTGGGAATCTCGGCACGTATCGAGAAGGAACCAGCAATCAGCGAATCAGAAGATCGTTTACCTTTTATAAAGTTGTACCTAAAATAGGACTCCCCTACTATATAAAGGGGGCCTAACAATTCATTTGACACACGATAACACACACTAAAAAGCAATACATTGTTATTTTCTCTGTCTTTAAGCTCTTGTTCTTTTTTATCGGCACAGGTTATGGTGAGCCCGGCTCGAAAGCGACTATTCCATCAAAGCTGAAACTATCCAACTCGTGTGGTTCAAATTTAGTTTATCTTTATCTATTCAATAGAAACTTAATTTATCGCTTTGTGTCAAGTTAATCTGCGTATCCTTAAAACCACCTAAAAATTTAATTGTTATCCGATTTTGAGGGTAAACAGTTTGGCGCCCACCGTGGGGTTGAGGATAATAGCGGCAATTTGATACAAATTCCCGTAACGCACCCTATTTTACATTTGTTCTTTGAAGTTTTTTTTATTCCAGGTTAAAATCGAAATTTCAAACCCACAGTTTGCCCCTCTAAACACGGACACGGAGTCCAGCAACCATGGATAGAACAACAATGCAGCACCCAGTAACGAGGTGCCCCTAGTCAATCTCGGCGGAGTCTCGGTGGTGGACCCCATCGACACCAGTTCGCATGTGGCCATCAACACAAATTTGCCTACTGATCCCGAAAATAGCGTATGTAGAAAAGTCCGATCAATTGCCTAGAATACGCACATCGGTGAAAACGATGGGATCAACTTGCGAGTGATTTTCGAAATATTACAGGCTCAACAGGCGGCGATAGTTCAGTTGCAGAACCAAAGCCGAGCACCGAACAGGGTTGATCCCGAGCCATCCCGGGAAGTCACCTGTAGAACTGAACCGATCACGGAGAGGACGAATGAAAATGAATCGGGGACTAACCCCGTGATCATAAAAATGCTCGAGGAGTTGACAAAACGGATAGAATCAGGGGAGAAAAAAATCGAAGCCAATGACAAAAAGGTGGAAACCTATAACTCCAGGGTCGACCAAATCCCAGGAGCACCTCCGATATTGAAGGGCTTGGATTCCAAAAAGTTTCTTTAAAAACCTTTTCCTCCGAGCACAGCTCCGAAGCCGATCCCGAAAAAATTTCACATGCCTGAAATTCCTAAGTACAATGGAACAACCGACCCAAATGAGCATGTGACCTCCTACACATGTGCCATCAAAGGGAAGAACTTGGAAGATGACGAGATCGAATCTGTCCTGCTGAAAACGTTTGGTGAAACTCTATCCAAGGGAGCTATTATATGGTATCACAACCTACCTCCTAATTCTATTGACTCGTTTGTTGTGCTTGCAGATTCATTTGTAAAAGCACATGCCGGGGCTATCAAAGTGGAGACCAGAAAGTCAGACCTTTTCAAAGTGAAGTAGAGGAATAATGAGATGCTTAGGGAAATCGTGTCCCGGTTCCAAATGCAACAGATGGATTTGCCTCCAGTCGCAGACGATTGGGGCGTTCAGGCCTTCACCCAGAGACTCGATGCTCGAAGCTCGTTGGCTTCATAGTATTTGAAGAAACATCTGGTGGAATACCCGGTTGTCACTTGGGCTAACGTGCATAATTGGTATCAATCAAAAATCAGGGTCGAAGATGATCAACTCGGGGCCGCTTCTAGGTCTGTTTATCCCGTTAGATCAGTTGGCAGAGTCAAGAGAGATATCGATCGTGAACCACTGTCGAACATGTATCAGTATCAGCCATACAATGGAGACCGAAGAGGTGGTGGATCTGGGAAAAATCCCGTGAAAAGTGAAAGAAGTCCCATCAGGCGGAAAGAAGCGCCAAGATTATCGGAGTACAACTTTAACGTCGCTGCCGCCGCCATCGTATCCGCCATTGGACGTATCAGAGATACCAAATGGCCTCGACCTTTACAGTCCGATCCAGCCCAAAGGGATCCTAACCTAATGTGCAAATATCATGGAACTCACGGTCACAAGATAGAAGATTTCCAACAATTGAGGGAGGAAGTAGCCCGACTATTCAATAACGGGCATCTCCGAGAGTTCCTGAGCGACTGAGCGAAGAACTACTTTAGGAACAGAGATTTTGGTAAACAGACCGTACATGAGGAACCTCAGCACGTCATCAACATGATCATCGGTAGGGTCGATATTCCCCAGGGGCCGATGCTGAAGCGCACCAAAGTATCTATCACAAGAGAAAAATGAACTCGAGATTATGTATCGGAGAGAACCTTGTCCTTCAATGACGAAGATGATGAAGGGATCATACAGCCCCACAACGATGCACTGTTAATATCAGTACTTATAAATAAATCTCGAGTTAAGCGTGTATTAATTGATCCAGGTAGCTCGACCAACATCATCAGATTGAGGGTCGTGGAACAGCTCGGCATGCAAGATCAGATTGTGCCCGTGGTCCAAGTCCTAAACGGGTTCAACTTGGCATGTGAGACCACTAAAGAAGAGATAACATTACCGGTAAACACCATCGGGACCATTCAGGAAACAAAGTTCTATGTGATCGAAGGGGACATGAGGTACAATGCTTTGTTCGGGAGACCATGCATTCACAACATGAGGGCGATACCATTCACTCTGCACCAGTTGTTGAAGTTCCCGATGCTAGGAGGAATAAAAATAGTTTACGGAGAACAACCGGCCACAAAAGAGATATTCGCAGTCGGTGAGGTGGTCCCGATATCCGCACTTTCAACACTGAAGGAGCTGGGTCCAGTCACCAAGGGAGAAACCAAATAGCAACTACTGACACCGACTCTGTCCCAACCGAAGAAACATGAGATGGGCGAAGATGACGACTACATGGTTCCCAGGTCTTTCATAGCTCCCAATGAGTCCGACGCTACCAAATAGACGATCGAGGAACTGGAGCAAGTCATATTGATCAAAGACTTGCCCGATCGGAAGGTATACCTGAGCACGGGGTTGAATCCCGAGCTCAGGAAAAAACTCATTCAATTTCTTATAGCTAGCAAAGATTGTTTCGCTTGGTCCTACCTTGATATGATACGGATCCCGCCGGAAATAACCACTCAGAGGCTAAGTTTGGACCCGAAGTTTCCCCCGGTCAAGCAGAAGAGGAGACCCCAGTACGAGGTCAAACATGCTTTCATCAAGGACGAGGTATCTAAACTCCTTAAAATAGGATCCATTTGGAAAGTAAAATACCCGAACTGGTTAGCAAACGTAGTAGTAGTCCCCAAAAAAAGGAACAAATTAAGAATGTGTGTGGATTATAAAGATCTGAATAAAGTGTGTCCCAAGGACTATTTCCCCTTGCCTAACATCGATCGCATGATCAATGCGACGGCCAGCCACGAGATCCTCAATTTTCTCGACGCCTACTCCGGGTACAATCAAATTCGGATGGACCCAGGTGATTGGGAAAAAACTTCCTTCATCACCAAGTATGACACCTACTACTATAACGTGATGCCGTTCGGACTAAAAAACATCGGCGCCACTTACCAACGCCTAGTAAATCGGATGTTCGAAGAACAAATAGGAAAATCAATGGAAGTTTACATTGATGATATGTTGGTTAAATCCCTGCGAGCAGAGGACCATTTGAAACATTTTCAGGAAACCTTTAACATATTGAAGAAATACAATATGAAGCTGAACCCGGAGAAATGTGCATTTGGAGTCATGTCCGGTAAATTCCTCGGATTCATGGTGTCCAGTCAGGGGATCGAGATCAATACCGATAAGATCAAGGCCATCAAAGATATCATTGTCGTGGACAACATGAACGTCATACAAAGGTTAACCGGACGCATAGCCGCTTTGGGACGATTTATCTCGAGGTCATCCGACAAGAGCCACCGTTTCTTCTCACTGTTGAAGAAAAAGAATAATTTCTCATGGACCCCGGAATGACAACGGGGCTTGGAGGAGCTCAAGCGATATCTGTCGAGCCCGCCGCTGCTTCACACACCGAAAACAGATGAACTATACCTATACCTGACAGTATCAGAGATAGCGGTAAGTGGAGTCCTGGTCCGGGAAGAGAAAGGTACGCAATTTTCAATTTACTATGTTAGTAGGACCCTTAGTGAGGGCGATACTAGGTACCCTCATCTAGAAAAGTTGGCGCTCGCTTTGCTAAGAGCCTCCAGGAAGCTAAAACCGTACTTCCAATGTCACCCCATATGTGTCGTAACCACTTACCCATTGAGGAATGTAATCCATCAATCCGAGCTCTCGGGACGGTTGGCCAAATGGGCCGTAGAGATCAGTGGACACGACATCGAATATCAGCCTCAAACTGCCATTAAGTCTCAAATTTTGGCAGGCTTGTGTCAACTTTACACCGGCCTTAATACCCGAGGTCGAAAGAGAGTTGTTATTGAACTCGGGGACCTCTTCGGGAATCTGGACACTCTTTACGGATGGCGCCTCAAACGTGAAGAGGTCCGAACTTGGGATTGTATTGAAACCGCCCGCAGGTAATATAGCTAGACATGATTGCAGGTCTCGAACTGGCCAAAAGCCTGGGGGCAGAGGTGATCTAAGCTAAGTGCGACTCCCTTCTTATGGTGAACCACGTTAATGGGACCTTCGAAATTAGAGAGGAACGAATGCAAAGGTACCTGGATAAACTGCAGGTAATGTTGCACCGGTTCAAAGAATGGACCCTACAACACGTGCCTCAGGAGCAAAACAGCGAGGCCGATGTCCTTGCTAACTTGGGGTCATTGATCAATGACGATGAGTTCAACTTGGGAGCGGTCGTGCAACTCATGAGATCGGTAGTGGAAGAAGGTCACGCCGAGATAAACTCAACAAGCCTAACTTGGGGCTGGAGAAATAATTATATAGAATAATTCAGGATCAAAAAATTGCCTTTGGACCCTAAGGAATAAAGGACTCTGTGTACGAAGGCAGCCCGGTTCAACTTGTCCGAAGATGGTACATTGTTCCGGAGAACGTTCGATGGCCCACTCACAATATGTCTTGGACCCAGAGACACCGAGTACGTTCTGAGGTAAATACACGTAGGCACTTGCGGAAACCATTCGGGCGCCGAATCATTAGTTCAGAAAGTAATCAGGGCCGGCTACTATTGGATCGACATAGAAAAAGATGCAAAGGATTTCGTACGAAAATGCGACGGATGTCAAAGGCATTCTCCGATGATTCATCAGCCCGGGGAGCTACTGCATTCAGTCTTATCACCTTGGCCATTCATGAAATAGGGGATGGACATCATTGGCCCCCTTCCATGGGCAACGGTAAGGCTCAAATTATATTGTTTATGACTGACTATTTTTCTAAATGGGTGAAAGCCCAGGCGTTTGAAAAATTCAGGGAGAAGGAAGTCATTAATTTCATCTGGGACCACATAATATGTCGGTTCAGAATGGCAGCCGAGATCGTGTGTGACAATGGAAAGCAGTTTATCGGCAGTAAAGTAAGCAAGTTTCTCGAAGATCATAAGATCAAAAGAATACTGTCAACACCCTATCACCCTAGTGGGAACGAGCAAGCGGAATCCACGAACAAAACCATACTACAGAACCTCAAAAAGTGATTGACCGACGCCAAAGGAAAATGGAAAGCAATCTTGCCCGAAGTCGTATGGGCATACCGCATGACCTCGAAGTCCAGTACCGGAGCCACCCCATTCTCATTAGTTTATGGTGTGGAAGCCCTAATACCGATCGAAGTAGGAGAACCATGTCTCGGGTTACGATATGCAACCGAAGAATCGAACAACGAAACCATGAACACGAGCCTAAAACTGTTAGACGAATGGCGTGAAGCCGCCCTCATCTGAATGGTCGTCCAAAAATAACAGATCGAGAGGTATTACAATTGAAGATCCAACCTTCGACACTTCAATGTCGGGGATTTTTTCTTGATGAAGGTCACATTAAACACCCAGAACCCGAACGAAGAAAAGTTGGGACCGAACTGGGAAGGTCCATATCAAATTATCGAGATCACCAAAAAAGGGTTGTACAAACTCGAAACAATGAACGGTGGACAATTACCGAACAACTGGAATGTAACTCACTTGAAATGATATTACTGCTAAGGTACGACCCCGATCACTTCTTTTATTTATCTATGTTTTGGACTAACACTTGTAGGTTGCCATCAAAGAACGACACAAGTTTTTAGGCCTGAAAGCACGCGTTGCACTATTTTTCCCTTGAACCAGTTTTGTCCCAAATGGTTTTTTCGGCAAGGTTTTTAACGAGGCAACACTGGATTGTGTTAACTTAGAATCGAAAACCGGTTGCCAACAGTATTTGAGGCTTCTCTACGATCAACCCCGAACACTGGGGGGCATTACTCTTGGAAAACAGTTTTGGCAAGGAAAGAAACTATGTGCTCGAATAGTGTAAGCTCGATCGATAGGATTTACTGTAAGGGCCAAACAGTCAAATGAACCGTGCCCACATAGACCACCCGATCCTGGACACAAAGCTTGAACACATGTGTAAATTTGTATATTACACACAAAATTGAAAGGAAGTTTCTATTGCGGATAAATATTTTGCCATTTGAAAATTTTTCCTTATTACATTCGATTCCCCAAAGACGTCGAGCCCAAGGGACACCTCTCTCGGGGACTGCCGCCCAAGGCAGGTTCAGACATCCCAAGATAATAAAGTCCGGAGGCACAAAGCTTATTTGGAAGTGACCGAACTTTAAAGACTACAACCACCCCATTCGAGAATGGTTATCTCGATTAAGCCTTGATGACTCGGGGTAACAAGCCCACTGGGCAACACCCAAACTAGAAAGGCTACGTCCGTACTAAAATGGCTCGAAGACGTCCGAGACTCGTAACAAAAACAAGGCCTTCAAAATTTCTAAATCGGTTCAAAAGGCTACCCTCGGTAAATTATAATCTAAAAAATTCTAAGTACTTTGGGAAAAGCTCCCGGTCGTACCGAGCCCCCACGAGTCTTAAACAAAATAATATCGAAGGTGAGGCTTGTTTGAACCTCCAAACAAGACCTAATTATTACATGGTAAGGCATTTCGATATCTTTACAATCATAAAGAATAAAGCGAAAGGAAACAAACTTAAAAACTGTCGAAGGGAAAAAAAGGCCTTATATTATATATGAAAAGATCTTTACAAAGTCCAAATGACCTTCACAAAAAAAAGTACAAAAGTATAAAAATACAAAAACAAAGATATACAAGGAACTTAAATGACTTAGTCTTCACCGGATCCCGCCTTGTCACCGGAATCATCGGAGTCTCCTCCGCCCTCGGATCCGCTCGAACCTTCGGAGGCTTCATCGTCCTCGAGATATGCCAATTTCTTGGCCTTGGCTTCGATCTTCTTAGCGCTTTCGATCTCGACCGACAAATCAAAACCCCGAGCATGAATTTTCTTGAAGGCCTCCCTTCGGGACTGCCACTTCACGTATTTGGTGATATTTTTCAGTCGGTCCTGGGCTACCTCTGCATCGGCCTTATACTGGGCCATCATCTCTTCGGCATCAGCTTTGGTTACTTCAACCACCGACTTGGCCGCCTTAAGCTCCTTGGAAAGGGTCTCTCAATCAGAAACAACAGAGCTTAGTTGAGACTGGAGCTCCTCAATCTTTTGGGACCGTGCCTCAGCCTTCTCCCTTGTCGCTCGAAGCTGGACCTCCGCCGAGGTCAACTGCGCTCGGGCAGTCTCTTTTTTCGAGGCCAGGCAGTCCATCCTGCCTCTCCACTCTTTGACCTTGACTGCATCCATCTCGGCTCGGAGCTGGTCGATCGGATTAATCTTCTGTTGAACCTGCGGGTTCCGACCATTAGACATCGTGTCTATCTCATCGTCTGTGATGACCCAAAATGTTATCTTTAATTTAAACATTCATTTATGTGCCCTAGGACCTCGAAAAGCACTATTCATCATTCCTCAACTTGTGGGCGCAGTCCGTAAATTTTTTCAAAAAGTTTTTATGTGAAAAATTGATTAAAATATGAAATGGAGCTTCAAAACTCATTTGATTTTGATCAAACGGACCCGGATCAGTATTTTGATAGTTCTGGTAGGTCCGCATCATAATTTGGTACTTGGGCGTATGTCCGAAATTGAATTCGGAGGTCCCTACCTCGAATTATCACCATTTAACGAAAATTAGAAATTTAAAGGCTAAAGATTTCCAAAGTTTGACCGTGAATTTGACCTTATTGATATCGGACTCGGGTTGAGATTTCGAGAGTTGGAATAGCTCTGTTATGTCATTTATGACTTGTGCACCAAATTTGAAATCATTCCGGATTCATTTAATACGTTTCGGCACGGGTTTAGTAATGTGAAAAGTTTGAAACTCATAAGTCTGAATCGAGGAGTGAATTATAATTTTGACGTTATTTGACGTGATTTGAGACCCCGAGTAAGTCCGTATTATGTTACGAGACTTGTAGGAATATTTGGTTGAGATCCCGAGGGCCTCTGGTGGATTTTGGATGGTTAACGGAGTTTAATTTGGATATTCTAGAATGTTTCGACGTCGTTTCTTAACAAATAAGTGGTATCAAATTAAGAAAATTAGCTCTAAATTCAGTTTTGATTGAATCATTAGATCCATATCGAAATTTTGGAGCCATAGCAAAAAGAATCGTCGAATTCGGACATCGTATGAGAGAGTTATGCCCATTTCCGTGTCGGGAAATATTTCACGTCGTTGTCACCGTCCAGGATAGCGTGGGGCGCTATCCCTGGTGCTGGGACTGCTGGAGGTACTGAAAACGGCGCCACAGGCAACGCCCCACGCCACCTGTGGCACCACGGACATAAAAAATCTCATAAAACGGGGAGTTTTGCCATCTTTACTCATTTTTGCGTTTGGGGAGCTCAGTTTAGGCGATTTTGGGGCGATTTTCACGGGAAAACATTAGGGTAAGTGTTCCTTATCCGATATTGATTATATTTCATGATTCCATACTCATTTATATCATGAATCCGTGAATTTATGGAAGAAAAATCAGATCTTTATAAAATCTTTCAAAAATGTAAAATGAAGATTTGAAGGTCAATCCGATGTCGTAATTAAATACTTTTTGTATGGTTGAACTCGTATCGGAACGGGTATTCGGATTTCGTAAGTTTTTACGGGATTCGAGAGTGGGTCCCACTATCGATTTTTAAAATAAATTTCAGATTTTAACCCGAAAAATTAGGAAATTAATATGGAATTAATTCCTACGATTCGTGTTGAGTATATTGAATTGTTTGTGACTAGATTTAAAAATTTCGGACACGAATTCGCGAGGCAAACGTTTATTTGAATCTTGAAATTGGTTGCGAAACGAGGTGAGTGTCGTGGTTAACCTTGACTTGAGTGAATAGAACCCTTGAATTATTTGTTATATGAAATTCATGTGAACGACGTATAGGCGAGGTGACGAGTGTCTATACGTCGCCAAATTAATTATTTGCCTAATTATTTAAAAATCATAAATTATTTTAAATCATGAATTAATTATTATATTAATTGTTTCTCTCATATTCCTTGCTCAATATCTTGAATCCATGCTATAATTGCTACATGCTTATTTGATTTATGTGACTTAATTGCTACTTGACATTTAACATACTAATTATTAAATTTCTTATTTTCTCCCTAATTTCCATAATTAATTGCTACTTGTCATTACTTATTTTCTAAATAAATCATAATAATTGTATGCTTTGTTGCCTAATAATTTCTTATTAAATGTGGTATTTATTGGAGTATTTTTACATTTAAGAGTTGTTTAGTTATATTGTTGGAGCGAATTGCACGCCGCAACGGATTTATTGAAAGTGTATAATGTTGGAGCGGGTTGCATGCCGCAACGGAATTAAATTGAAAGATTATATTGTTGGATCGGTTTGCACGCCGCAACAGATTTTATTGTTAGAACGGGTTACACGCCGCAACGGAGATTAATTAAAGGTTTATGACTGCTGGATTGACTTCAATAATTGATATGATTTACCGGTCTTACTTCTATTCTTGTTATTATTATTATTATTATTATTATTATTATTATTATTATTATTATTATTATTATTACACACAGGTTAATGTAAGCGACCTGCCTTAGCCTCGTCACTACTTCGTCGAGGTTTGGCTCGGCATTTACTGGGTATATGGGGTCGGTTGTACTCATACTACACTCTGCACTTCTTGTGTAGATACCAGAGTTGGTCCCAGCGGCGTATAATAGATTTGCTCGGATTCAGCTATTCGCATGAGACTTGAGGTATAACTGCATGGCGTTCGCAGTTCTGAAGTCCCATTCTACTTTATTTTAGTTGTGTGCTTTCTTTCGGACAGCTTTATTTTATTCAGACATTTGTTTGTATTATGCTAGAAGCTCGTGCACTTGTGACTCCAGTTCTGTGATGGTATTTAGACATTGCTATTATTATGGATTATTCACTTTATTTCACACTTTGTTTCCGCATTTGTTCCTTTGTTATTAATTAAATTTAAAATTATTTTAAAATGGCTAATATTATTCTAACGTTGGCTTGCCTAGCAAGTGAAATGTTAGGCGCCATCACGGTCCCGAAGGTGGAAATTTCGGGTCGTGACAAGTTGGTATCAGAGCAATAGGTTACATAGGTCTCACGAGTCACGAGCAAACTTAGTAGAGTCTGAAGGATCTGTACGGAGACGTCTGTACTTATCTTCCAGAGGCTATGGAGTTTAGGAACAATTTCACTTATATTCTACTCTGTCGTGCAATTGTATTCTATCATTGATGATTGAACTCACTATTATTGTTCTCTCGCAAATGGTGAGAACACGCACTACGTCTACAACCAGGTAGGATCCAGAGCCCCCAGTGACAGCTATGACTAGGGGCAGAGGCCGAGACAGAGCCCAGCCTTGAAATCGAGAAGCAACACATGTTGCAGGACCTCAAGCGGATTTGGAAGCGGAGGTTCAGGCTAAGACTGTACCTGTTGGACCAGTTCAGGTCGCGGAGGTTCGGGATCTTAGCCTCTCCTTCACGCTGCTCACTGAAAAGTTTGTACGTGTCTCTCTTCTTAGTAAGCTCTCTGACTTCGGCTTCGAGCTGGTTCAGCTCATCCCAGTACCGGAGGAAAGTTTCATGGTGAAGCACCGAGGCCTACAAATACGAAGAAAAATACTAGGATTATTAATGAATTAATTCAAGTATAAAAGGAGAAATTGAAATCATCTAGAGTTATCTAAAGTTACCCGGTTCAGCGCATGTTGTGCTTTGTTGAATAGGCAGGGCGCATCTACCTCGTTCATTTTGGCCTGGTCTTCTTCTGTCACTAGGCACCGGAGGTAACTGGCCATCTCTACGGGGGCGAAAAGAACCTGGGCATCCTATGGAACGGTAATGACAATGGATCACTTCTGATCAGGATCCATACTCGAGGGCACCGTTTGAGCCTCATTGTACATGGACTCAGTGAACGAGGGTGACTCAGTGATGTCTATCACACCGAGTGCTTCCTTTGGGGCATTGTCCGCATCCCGGGAAGCCTCTGTCACGACCCAAAATCTAACTAATCGTGATAGCACCTAACCCCAACTCGCTAGGCAAGCCAATTAACAATATCTAATTCCAATGAAATTAATAAAACAATTAAATAGAAGATATTATCTGAATCTTATACATTCCCCAAGGACTGGTAGTACAAATCATGAGCTTCTAAGAATAGAATTTACAAAGTTGGTATGAAATAAATACATCATCTATTCGAAAAGTACATAAACAGAGTTTTATGAATCTAAGGCTACCATGAACAAGAGGCAGTTGCAACCGGAACGCAGGTACGTCTTCAAGTCCAGCTCCCGTCGAACACAACAACATCATCAGTCAACATCTGCACGCAAGATGCAGAAGTGTAGTATGAGTACAACAGATCACATATACTCAATAAGTAACAAACCTAACCTTAGGTTGAAAGTAGTGACGAGCTAGAACAAGGTCGTGTCCAACACCAATAGCCAACAATAGTTCGTAACAACGTAAAGCAAGTAATAAAAGAAGTAATCCAGAGATGAAATGCTCAGCTTATTCATAGTTTCCCGGAAAATAGTTCTGCCTTTCAAATATATCAGTGAAAACCCAAGTCGTTTACCGAAGTTGCCAAAAGTATGAGTAAGTTTGAAAACAGTAATTTTCCCAAAAATCCTCTCAACAATAAATAAGATGTTTCATTTTCTTTCCAGATAGCCAATGTAAAATGCATCCCTATGCCCATATGCCAATATGTGTGAGAAGTCATGAATGACGCGATACCATACAGTATGAGGAAAATACATTTCTATGCATGTATATCATGTATGCATGTCAATGCAATGTATCTCAGAGATGAACTCATGTACTCACACTCTCAGAGTACTCAATCTTACTGGCTCACACTTTCCACTCATCATGCTCAATCAGTCGGTATTATATATGGCCAATCCGACCCAGGGAAGATCCATCCCGGAATGTATACATCAACTTATCATCAGTCACTCAGTACTGAGTAGGGCCAATCTAGCCCGTGGGGAAGATCCATCCCCGGGTATAAATGCTTCGGACAAGATCCATGTCCAGGAAAGATCCATCCCTCAATATAAATGCTTCGGACAAGATCCATATCCAGGGAAGATCCATCCCTTAATATAAATCAATCACGCTCATTGGGGGGTGTACAGACTCCGGAAGGGCACCTTCAGCCCAAGCATTATCATAAATCAGTATAACCATTGTGGCGTGCAGCCCGATCCCATAATGTCACTCATAATCAGGCCCTTGGCCTCACTCAGTCATCAATCTCTCCAGTCTCTCTCTCGCGGGCTCACAATGTCATGAAACTAGCCCGAAAATGATGATATGATGTATCAATAAATAGCAACAGAGACTAAGATATGATATGCGTATGACTAAGTATGTAATGCAATGAAAGCAAATAACTCAACAAAAAAATGACCTCAGTGGGTCCCAACAGGATAAGCATATAGCCTAGGCATGGTTTCTAACATGGATCACAGCTCAATAGCTCAAGAACTTAGAAATTTTATGGTTATAGGTAAGATCAGATAACTACACAGTACCAAGGAATAACAGAGTCATAATTCACACGGTGCACGCCCACACGCCAGTCACCTAGCATGTACGTCACCTCAACATCGACCACATAACACGTAATTTGGGGTTTCATACCCTCAGCACTAAGTTTAGAAGTGTTACTTACCTCGAACAAGCCAATTCCAATACCGAGCAAGCCAAGCGATGCTCCAAAATTCCATCTCGTGCGTACCGACCTCCGAACGGCTCAAAGCTAGCCAAAAGCAACTCAAATACATCAAATAAAGCCCAAGGAAACAATTCCAAATGATAAAGATCGAATCCTTAATCAAAACCCAAAACCGGCTAAAAGTCTCACCCGGGCCCGCACCTCGGAACCTGATAAAACTCACAAAATCCGACAACCCACTCAATTACAAGTCCAACCATACTAGTTTCATTCAAATCCGACTCTGAATCGGTGTTCAAAACTCAAAAATTCATTTTATGAAACTTTAGGCTAAAACCCACAATTTTTCTTTAAAATTCATCAACCAATTGCCAAAAATAAAGATAGATTCGGGGAATAAGATCAAAACCAAGTGTAGAATACTTACCCCAATCCTTGTGATGAAATTTGCTCCAAAAATTGCCTCAATCCGAGTCCCACATCTCAAAATATGAAGAAAAAACCAAAACCCTCGATTTATAGCTTCTGCTAGCATTTTCGCACCTGCGGCACATTAGCTGCTTATGCGACACAACCTCCTCTCCTGAGGAATCAGCTGAGAACTCGACCCTCGCACCTGCGGAAAAAATATCCACTTCTGCGCCATCGCAGGTGCGAGCCACCATCCGCACCTGCGAAATACCTCGCTTCTGCGCTCCATCACTTCGCACCTGCGCATCTGCATATGAGCCCAAATCTCCGCTTCTGCGGTCTTCCTCACCCAGTACTCACCTCGCCTCTGCGACGCCTTTGTCTCTTCTGCGGCTATCGCACCTGCGCAAAACCAGTCGCAGGTGCGATCACACCAGAACCAGCAGCATTCAGCAATGCACTATGCAACAAAAATAATCTGAACCTCGTTCGAAACTCATCCGAGCCACTCGGGACCCCGTCCGAATATACCAACAAGTCCAATAGCATAACACAGACCTACTCGAGGACTCAAATCATGCATAACAATATCGAATCGACTAATCGCACCTATCTTCAAACTTAATGAACTTTGAATTTTTCAACTTCCAAACCTCGTGTTGAAACATAGCAAATCAATCCGGAATGAACCCAAATTTTGCACACAAGCCCCAAATGACATAACGAAGCTATTCCAACTCCCGAAACCACAATCCGAACCCGATATCCATAGGTCAACTCTCGGTCAAACTTTTGAACTTTTCAAACCTTCAAATTCCCAATTTTTGCCAATTTGTACCGAAACCTTCTAGAAACATCCAAATGCGAATTCGGGCATATGCCCAAGTCCTAAATCACCATCCGGACCGAACGGAACCATCAAAACTCTGTTCCGGGGTCAAATTCACAAAAGGTCAAACTTGGTCAACTCTTTCAACTTAATGCCTCAACAATAAAATTCATTCTTCCAAATCGATTTTGAATAATCTGAAAACCAAAACTAACAATTCACATAAGTCATAATACATCATACGGAGCTACTCATGCCCGTAAACTATCCAGCGAAGTACAAATGCTCAAAACGGTCGGTCGGGTCGTTACAGCCTTGGTCTCCTCATCGATCTCCCTGGCTTGGGTCAGATCTGCCTCACGGATCTCTGGTTCGGAGGCCCCTGCTTTTCGAGCTGCGACGGCTCACGGGCTACTAGAACAAAGGGTTCTTCTCCGGATTCGTCCCTCAGTCGATAGAGTGAATCCGAAGTTAGGGCTCGGGCGTTGGTGCTTTCTTTTGACTTGCGCACCAACCTTCTCCTTGTTTTCTTTTTCTCCAAGCTCGGGGAACTCAGAGCCCTCTTTTTCGGCCTGTCTCGGAGCAGGGGACTCGGTAGGTAAGTCCTCGCTACCGGCTGAAGGCCTCAGCTCGACATCCTTAGATAAACCTGCAAAAAAGAAGTAAAGGGAGTAAGGGCTTAATGTTAAAAGAGAAATCTTCTCACCATGGGAACGGGCCTCCCAACGGCCCTTCGAGAGCTTGCGCCACGAGCGCTCGGAATAGGGCATTTGTGATACGATACCCTCGACCCATTCCTTGAGTCGAGGAACGGCGTTTGGGACCCGAGCGGCAGCTGCACCACCACAAAGCACCAATAAGAAAAAGAGAAGTAAGTTTAAAATCGACATTCAAAAGTAAATCGTACTTACGTGAGGTATTCCACTTCTCGGAGAATGGCCTGCACTCGGCTGGGATTAAGTCTGAAGTACTCACTCGGACAAAACGGCCTTGCCAGCCCCAATCCCGGTCTTCATCAATACTTGAGAACGGGGCTTTACTAGCCCACCGCACAAGCTTTATTAGTCTCCCCCAGAAGATTCAGGGACTGTATAAGCATAGAAAATGGTCGATGGTGAACGATCACCCATCGATTTTGTTCACGAAGAACCGGAGGAGGATCACGATCCTCCAGAGCGATGGGTGAATCTGGCCTAGGCACACGCTGTACCTTCTGCAGAAATCCAAAATGACCGAATCCACCGGATCCAATGTAAAGGGATAAGTGTAAACACTTAGGTATCCACCTAGGTACTAGTTACAGAAACACAGTGCAACAAGTGGTACAAATACCTCATCTGCATGTAATACTATTTGACAACATTTGATAATGTTGCTTGTTAAGCCATAATCTAGACATAAATGACGACAAAGTATTTACTAAACTCCAATTGTAAATAATCTTTAATCTTCTCTTTACAAGGCCAAATTGACTATAGATGAGATTCTATATAAAAGAGGTAGACTTTACTGTTATAGTAAATAAAGTTCATTAACCATAGCGAAGATGTACAAGACTCCTTCACCCAGAACTTTTGATTGCTGCATCCAAGAAAAAGTCAGTGGGGAGGCTAAAGCTGAATCCAAATATTGGTTATACATACTATTTGGTGCTGACTTTGGATTCTGAATTCATAATTTACTTCAATTTACCCCTATTTGTACTAAGTTGAGACTTTAAGATCTTTTATAATATTCTCAGCGTCCTTTTATACAACTATCACAATGCAGAGTATAATGGCCTGATCCTCAATTGGCTGCTAGTCTTGAAAAGGAAATATTGGATACTAATCCAGGGGTGAGATGGGATGATGTTGCAGGACTTAATGAAGCAAAGCGGCTTTTACAGGAAGTAGTGCAGGAAAATATTTTTCATCATTTTCTGGTGTTCCCAAAGGGGGAAAATGATGTTATTTTCTTTATAACTATGTTAACTTTCACTTCATATTAATCGCTCCAAATAACATTTGGACATTATTATTTAATCTTAGTTACTTACAATATTTCATTAAAATACTTCCGAATTTGCTAATCTGATACAATGGAAGTCACAATGTCTTGCTAATATACAAGTTCTGATTTGCAGCTATGCACAAGTTACACGGCACATTAGTAAAAGAGTGATGAAAACTTATTATGAAGCTTCTATATTCAATGTTACTTGCAGGGAATCAGGAGACCTTGGAGAGGAGTTCTTATGTTTGGTCCTCCTGGCACAGGGAAAACACTATTGGCCAAAGCTGTTGCTACAGAGTGTGGAACAACATTTCTGAATATTTCTTGTTCTTCATTGTTGGGAAAATGGTACGGGGAGAGTGAACGACGGGTACGGTGCTTATTTGATCTTGCCCGTGCTCATGCTCCAAGTACAATTTTCATTTATGAGATTGATTCTCTTTGCAGTGCCAGAGGGTAAGTAATCAGCTCTTCTAAAGTGATTTCATATACATGTGGCGGATGAGGATTTTTTTCATTGTCTTGCTGTTGTGTAAGGTTTATTTTCATCACCATATGTGATAAATTTGACTTCTGGGCATATACATATGTTACGGGTCTACACGTCCTAGTAACTAGACTTCAATCATTTAACAGAACCTGATTGGTGATGGACCGTATATTGACCAGTTTGTTCTTGCTTTTTTTTTTTCCGATTAAATAAGTGAAGTTCCTCTACTAATCCAAAGCTTTGTATAGGAGCTGCAGAGAGCAGAGAAGATTAAAACAAACTTAAAACCTTAAGAGAATACCGAGTAGGAAAGAAATTAGAAGCTCTTGTGTTTGCATACATCTCACAATGACATTTATGCATCGGCTTAAAAGTCAACATTAATTTGAGCCTTAATAGTTCTTAGGTGTGTTATACCTTATAATTTCTTAGTTTTAATTCTAGTGGTAAAACTTCATCAACTCTGAACCTGTTCCTTAGGGCTTCTGGAGAGCATGAAGTATCCCGAAGGGTGAAGTCTGAACTTCTAGTTCAGATCGATGGGTTAAACAACTCCACTAATAATACAGCAGGCAAACCGGTCACAGTTTTTGCAGCAACAAATTTTCCCTGGGGTCTTGATGAGGCACAAGGTTAACTTTACTTCTAAAATCTCTAGTCATTATTAGTTTTTTTTTTTTTAATTACTCTGATTTGTGTTCTATTTCATCTCTGGATCTTGTCTAATTGGTGATTCACTGTACTACTGTAGGAGGAGGCTAGAAAAGCGGATTTACATCCCGCTTCCTGATTTTAAGAGCCGAAAGGAGCTTATAAAGATAAACTTAAAATCAATCGCGGTAAGCTCTAATTATTGTTGTCTGCTGGTTTTTTAGTTCGAAGGTACTGTGTTTCGTTTTTTCGTAAGAAGTTCATCTGCTGTATTATCGTCATACGTCTCTACTCAAAAATAGATTCGACGATCAAAGTTAATAAAAAGAATGACTATGATCTCACTGATTATTTTTTTTTCCTTACAAATAAAATAGTACATGTACATAATAATTGAACTAGATGTTATTGCAGATTATAGTTCAGTGGTTGTTAATATTACAATGAATACAATATTGGGAGATATAAAAGAGAAAATGTATTAAAAATTTGAAGCTAATAATAAGAGACCTTTTGGTTATATCTCAGTAGAATTTTAAGTGACTAGAATGACAAGGAAGGGTGATGCTGGAAATCTATATGAATTTTATACATAGACTCTGTTACACAGTGACTTGAAAGCAAACTCAAATATTTTCTCAGCTCTTGAGATATGATTGATAACTGCTAATCATCAAAGGCGAATCCAAGATTTAGTGTAAATGGGTTCAAAATGAGTATGATATCAATTATATGTATAAATATTTTAAAATTTTCGCATTCAATGCGGCAATTAAGCCGAAAGGAATTGCACCTAAGACCGTGGCCTAGTGGTCAATGATGTGGGTGAGAACCATGAGGTCTCAGGTTCAAATCCTAGCGGAGACAAAAAACACTAGATGATTTCTTCCTAACTATCCAAACCTTGGTGGATAGAGTTACATGATACCTGTTGATGGTGGGAGGTGGCAAGATACTAATTGAGGTGCGCGCAAGCTGGCCCGGACACCATGGTTATTAATTTTTTTTAGTTCTCTATCTGTTTTGACATTGACGAAAGGTTCTCCATTGGCTTGGTCCTTGAATGTGATTCATATTTTTAATCCCAAAATTATTTATCATGGCTTAGTTTTGCCTCTGCTTTTGGTAGGGATGTAAATGGGGCAGGGCAAACTTTGACCCGCTAAGATTTTGACCCGCCCTGCCCCGCCCCGTTTAGCTTTTTAAAAAACATTTGCCCTGCCCTGCCCTGCCCTATCAAGCCCTGCTCCGCCCGCTCCATTTAATTTTATTTCATTTTTTCCTTTTATTTTTCATTTTGCAGTATGTTACTTAATTGTTTTTTTACTTTTTCAACTTTTATTGAAACATTTAAAATTGACATGTCAATAAGAGTTATTATGTATATTGGTTGAATAAAATATAATTTTTATTAATTTTATATAGTTTATCAATAAATTTCCCTATCATTAATGCTTCAATCTTAGTAAATGGTGAACTGTTTAATTCACTTTTGGGACTGTGTATTTAAAATGTGAAAATCAAGTATTAAATTCCTTCTTATTTGAACTAGGTAATATAACAAATCTGTAAAAGAAATTAATCCTTTCTAAATATTTTCAGTCCAGCAATAGAGTTCTAAATAATTAATACCTCCGGCAAGTGCGTTTACATAGAAGCCAAATAATAGACCACTTTCTCAGTTCTCCCTAAGCAAATTCCAAGTTTTATAACTTACATGTAATAAGAGTATGTATTATTCAGTTTTTTAATTGGGCCTCAGGCTATATAATGGCCCACTATTGGAACTAAAAGCCCACCTGCAACCTGCCCTGCCCCATTGAAATTTTTTAAAAATTAAGTTTTGCCCTGCCCCGCCCTATTTAAGTGTCTGCCCCGCCCTGCCCCAATTGCCATTCCTACTTTTTGGTAGTTCAAGCCTCGCAGTGGAGGTACCGATTCATATAACTGTAATCCAAATGTTTATAACAACGAAATGAATCCATTTTTTGGTATACTTATCACACATATTCCTTTCCATTCTAAATATACTAGATGGCCAACTTTCTGTCTGTTAATTGCACATCTACAAGATTAATGAAAAAAGTTAAACATCAAAAAAAAAATTTAATACTTATTTCAAGCATTTAACAAGATAATTGAAAAAGGAAGCACTATTGTCAAGTTATTAAAACTTTACAACATATTAACACTTAATAATATTTTCATGCATTGAGGAGAGTTCTATATAGTCCAAATGTAACCTACGTCAAACGGCATTTGTAACATCAATCTATTTACTTTGTGGTCTTCATCCAATCTACGACACGTCTAAGAATGCATTATCGTAAAAGTATATCTACAGTCAGAACGGTCCTTGAAGGTTTTCTCACAAACTTTTCGGAGGGATTTCCTGCATCACGAACAAAGTGAGAATACATGGGAAATCTATAACATTGAAAAAGTGATCACAAAACTATAAAAAAACCCACGTAAAAAAAATCCAAAGCAACACTCTAAAAAAAGACAATGTTTTACTTAGGTGGCTCACTTGATAAAATCTCCATCAAGGAACCCACAAAAATCTCTGGCTAGATGAAACAAAGAAGAGCAACTTAAGACACTAAGATTATTTAAATAATCATACCATCATCATCATTATCATCATCATATCATACTATACTAAAAATGGAAAGACCTAGTTGTAAAGTTGAATTACCAAATTATCCATCAAAATCTGACTGACGCTTTTACCGCCTCATCTAAACATTATTTCTATAATATTTTTGTGCCAAATAGTAAATTTACCTTCCATACATTATGCTTGCAAAACAATAGTGTAATATCGATCTGATACATGACCTATCTGAAACCTTTATTTATATTATCATTAATGATGTATTAAAGAAAGGAATTTCATAAGTCAGAAACGTATTGGAAGATAGGGTATGAAGTTGATGATACCACTTTCACCTTCTCCTTGTTCTATAGATAGTTTCAAAATTAAAAAAAAAAATGCTTTCTATCCATTTCAGGAACTGGATGAGTGGATTTGCTCCTCAAAAATAAATTCAGTGTTTCTCATATAAGAATATTAAAAATAAAATGGCACCAACAAAAATAAAATTGTAAACATTTTAACATATGTGTATTTTATTGCAATCTAGAATCTATTCATTGTAAAAATAAAGTAATTTCATGTTTTGTTTTGCAGAAATAGATAATGCAGAAGAAACTCAATTGACAAGGGTCTATGATAAGTCAGTGGAGCATGATTTCAAGCCTTTTCTACGGATATATACATTCATTTATGGCTGGAAGAAATATTTGGACTCGTGTGAGATGTCATGGGCAGAGCAGTTGAGGTATAGAGCCTGCATTACAAATTAAGGTGGAAATGAGTTCCAAGTTTTCCAGCAAGAGATATTTCATCTCTTAACGGCATGCAAAAAGGTATTACTCCGTTGTGTAGATTTTCATGTTAGTCCCACTAATATTGCTGTATTTGTAAATAATAATTCTGAAAAATATAAGTTATCGTAATGAAACAGTAATTAATTCGAGCCCACCGAATTCACAGTGTTTTCTTAAGGAATTTAATCCCCTCCTAGTACCCAAGGTTATGGATTATTTCCTCACAGGATAGAACGAATCACACACTGGTGTAGCGGTACTTCAAAACCCAGTGTTTTAGCGAACAAAAAGTTCGGTAGCAAATCACACTTACAGTTGCTTTGTTTGAAGTTAAAACAATGCAGAACAAAGGAGTAGAAACTCAGAAAATCGTATGGAAATGTTGAGAGGAAGGAGTGCAATGCATAGCCAAAGTTGAGCATTTTCAGTTTTGTGTTGTTGTGTGTCTTTCTTCAACAGCTGCTGCATATATTTATAGCAGTCAGCTTTGAAGATGAACGACTCTCCACCACCATGGTGGAGCATGCACTACCTTGTTTGTGGAGCAAGCACTTACATTAGGCGGCTGCTATTGCAGCTGGTGGTCAATACACGGATTGGAACATATCCGTTACAAATGCGGATAATCTTACGTTAATATTTACTATTAACAAATAAATTTGGTCCAAAAAATTAATCAATCAATCGATCATTTGACAAAATCCGAATCCGAATCTGAAGCCGTAGCCGTAGCCGAAGCCGAGCCGAGCGAGCGAGCGACGACGACGGCGCGAAGCTTGCTTTCTTCTTAACTCTTTAAGAGCTACAAGAAGAGCAATTATATATATACCCACCAAAAACTTTTCCTCTTCCAATATGGGACAATATCTCATTGTCAAGAGGGGAAAACATAAAATTTTACTCAAAAATTTTATTTTTTCCTCCATTTCCCATTCACCCTCATTTTAAGACTATTTCATCTTAAATAAAAAACCTCAACAAGCCCCCACATGAATGGGGAATGGCTATATCACGGAAGTATGCATGAAAAAACTGTATAATTTGCAAATAATGATTAATCGCATCTGGATAAGTAGGTTTCCCTTTGAACTTTCCGTAGTGAACTTATGTCGGATATACTCGGTCAATCGGTAGATTTGATATCTTTGAACCGTCGATCTTTGGTGTATACCTAGACAACCATAAGTCACAAAATCAACCCTTAACCGTCTTTGGTTCTCATTGTTGTGTTCGTTTCAGCCATGAACACCGCGTGGTTTCATAAGTGTGTAGAGAACTGGCCTTACAAAGTTCTCCTTGAAGAGGCTAACACTTCACACTTACATAGGTGATTCCTAAACGTGTCATCTTGTAGATACACTATTTGATATACCCCGTATCAAATTTAGAAATCATTAAAAAGCCTTAATGTTTTATCCTTGGTACTGAACATTGTCTCATCACGAGAACATACTAAACTTTTATTTGACAATGTTGAACCGTCATTAATAACTTTGTTGGATCTCCTTGAACCTAGATCTTGGGATCTCCAGTCTTCTAGGTAGAGTTACCGCCACAATGACTTGTTCTTGGCCATAGCCCCATTCCCCTTGATGATTTCTCAACTACCTCTCTAGTTAGGCCTTTTGTAAGTGGATCCGACACATTATCACTTAACTTTACATAGTCAATCGTGATAATTCCTCTAGAGAGTAATTGCCTAACGGTTTTATGTCTTCGTCGTATATGACGAGATTTACCGTTATACATAACACTCCCAGCCCTTCCAATTGCCGCTTGACTATCACAATGTATGCATATTGGTGCCAACGGTTTGGGCCAAAATGGAATGTCTTCCAAGAAATTCCGGAGCCATTCAGCTTCTTCACCGACTTTATCTAAGGCTATGAATTCAGCCTCCATTGTAGAGCGGGCAATACATGTTTGTTTGGACGACTTCCAAGATACCGCTCCTCCACCAATAGTGAATACATATCCACTCGTGGACTTAGAATAAGTTGAACTGGTGATCCAATTTGCATCACAGTATCCCTCAATCACCGCAGGGAAATTACTGTAGTGCAATTCAAAGTTCTGGGTATGTTCTAAATATCCCAAAACTCGTTTCATTGCCATCCAATGAGATTGGCCTGGATTGCTCGTATATCGACTCAGTTTACTTATAGCACAAGCTATATCTGGTCGTGTACAATTCATGATATACATTAAGCATCCCAACACACGAGCATAATCCAATTGTGATATGCTTTGGCCTTTATTCTTTGCTAATGCAAGATTCACGTCAATTGGAGTCTTTGCAACTTTAAAGCCCAAGTGCTTGAATTTTTCAAGTACTGTCTTAATATAATGAGATTGTGACAATGCCAGACCTTGAGGAGTCTTATGGATCTTAATTCCCAGAATTAAATCAGCAACTCCCAAGTCTTTCATATCAAACTTGCTATTGAGCATACGCTTAGTAGCATTTATGTTGGCAATGTCATTACTCATTATCAGCATATCATCCACATATAGGCAAACAATGACTATGTGATTTGGAACATTTTTAATGTACACACATTTATCACATTCATTTATCTTAAAACCATTTGACAGCATTGTTTGGTCAAATTTCGCATGCCATTGTTTGGGTGCTTGTTTTAGTCCGTAAAGAGACTTAACAAGTCTACATACCTTATTTTCTTTACCTGGAACCACAAACCCTTCAGGTTGTTCCATATAAATTTCTTCCTCCAACTCTCCATTTAAGAAGGCCGTCTTAACATCCATTTGATGAATTTCAAGACCATACACTGCAGCTAATGTTACTAACATCCGTATGGACGTAATTCTTATAACTGGAGAGTATGTATCAAAGTAGTCTAGACCTTCTTGTTGTCTATACCCTTTGACTACGAGTCTTGCCTTGAATTTATCAATAGTGCCATCATCTTTGATTTTTCTCTTAAAAATCCATTTAGAACCCAAAGGTTTATTTCCCGGAGGAAGATCAACCAATTCCCATGCATGGTTGTTCAATATGGATTCTATTTCACTATTGACTGCCTCTTTCCAAAACAATGATTCGGAAGAAGTCATAGCTTCTTTAAATGTTTGAGGCTCATTCTCCAATAAGAAAGTCACAAAATCTGGTCCAAATGAAGTAGACATTCTTTGACGTTTACTACATCTTGGATCCTCCTGATTACATATACTTTCTTTTGTTTCTTCCCGAGGTCGTTTAGATCCTTCACCAAACTACTCACATTCCTTTTTATACGGATATATATTTTCAAAGAACTCAGCATTATCTGATTCTATAACCGTATTATTATGAATGTCGGGATTTTCTAATTTATGAACCAGAAATCGATATGCTTTACTATTTGTCGCATATCCTATGAAAACACAATCAACGGTTTTCGGTCCTATCTTTACCCTTTTGGGTTTAGGAACTTGCATTTTTGCCAAACACCCCCACACTTTAAAATAATTTAAGTTGGGCTTCCTTCATTTTCATTTTTCATATGGAATGGATTGTGTTTTGCTATGGGGCACTTTTGCCAAACACCCCCCAAATTTCTGTTTTTTTTTTGCCCAGTTAACATAGTTCCACCCCACTGCTCCTCACCCCGAACAATTTTTTTTTTTAACTTTTTTTTTTGTAATTTCAAATTTCTATTTTTTCGTTTTTCTGCACCCCGCCGCCGCCCCTGCCCCCTCCTGCGGGAAAAAAATATTTTTTTTTATATATATTTTTAGTTTTAGTTTTTTCATCTTTCAGCTTGTTGGTTCGAAAGTTTATGACTTCATGTTTATTGTATTCAAATTATTTATGAATACTCTTGGGAAGTTATTTTCCTTAATCTGCATACCAAACATCGGAAAATAAATAAGATTACTACTTGTTTTTCAAGAAAATATTTTCCACAAAAAAATATTTTCCGTTATACCTAACACACCCTAAGTGTTCCATTTTAGAAAATTTAAGCATGAGAAATATTGACACTCCATTGAATCAAGCCAAAGTATCTGCTACCTCAATAGACAAATTAAATACGATTTTGTTATAAAATAAAGACTATAAAGTAAAGAAACCGAAGACAAGTATAGAGGGAGATTGATATTTTTATTCAACTTCAAACTGTTGTACATAATGAACTGAAAACTTCTCTATTTATAGAAGAAAGGAAGCATCTGCAAGGCTTTTCTTTAGCTGCTTGTAAGTTGTCTGCATGAGCTGCTTGCAACCTGCCTGTTTAATAAGAAACTGCTGCAAATTATTTCATTGAGCTGCTTGCAACCTGCCTGCATCAGCTCCTTGCAACCTGCATGCATCAGCTGCTTGTAGATAAACTTCAACAGATTACTAAATGGATAATCTTTTTCAGGAAGATTATCTATAGTGGAGTAATAAATTGACATCCACAATAATTATTTTCATAACACTCCCCCTTGGATGTTCATTAAAAGGTATTGTGCCTCGTTAAAACCTTACTAGGAAAAATCCAGTGGAAAAAATCCTAGTGAAGGAAAAAGAGTACACATATTTAGTAATACGCATTTCTAGCAGCCTCATTATAAACCTTATAAGGAAAACCCTGTGGGAAAAAACCTTAGTAAGGAAAAAAGAGTACATCGCGTATTTTACTCCCCCTGATGAAAACTTTGTTTCAAATATTTGAGTCTCCGCATTCCAATATTGTATACCATCTTCTCAAAAGTTGAAGTTGGCAAAGATTTAGTGAATAAACCTGTCGGATTGTCACTTGAACGGATTTGTTGCACATCAATGTCACCATTTTTCTGAAGATCGTGTGTGTAGAATAATTTTGGTGAAATGTGCTTCGTTCTATATCCTTTTATAAATTCTCCCTTCAATTAGGTTATGCATGCAACATTGTCTTCGTATAAAATTGTGGATCTTTTATCACAGTCCAAACCACATTTTTCTTGAATAAAATGAATCACTGATCTCAACCATACGCATTCCCTACTTGTTTCATGAATAGCTATTATCTCAGCATGATTTGAAGAAGTAGCAACAATTGACTGCTTTGTGGAGCGCCATGATATGACAGTACCTCCACATGTAAACATGTACCCGATTTGAGATCGAGCTTTATGGGGATCGGATAAATAACCTGCATCTACATAACCAACAAGATCTGCACTACCTTTGTTAGCATAAAATAAACCCATATCAAGAGTTCCCTTTAAATATCGCAAAATATGCTTAATCCTATTCCAATCTCTCCGAGTAGGAGAAGAGCTATATCTTGCTAGTAAATTAACAGAAAATGCTATGCCAGGCCTTATAGCATTAGCAAGATACAGTAGTGCACCAATTGCACTAAGATAGGGTACTTCAGGACCAAGGAGTTCCTCATCCTCTTCTGGAGGTCAGAACAAATCTTTATTCACTTCAAGTGATCGAACAACCATTAGTGTACTCAATTGGTGCGCTTCGTCCATGTAAAAGCGTTTTAAAACCTTTTCTGTATAGACAGATTGATGGATAAAGATCTCGTCTGCTAAATATTCAATTTGCAGACTAAGACAAAGTTTTTCCCTTTGGAGCTCTTCTGGAGTTCCTATGATATTTATGCCATTAACATAAACGCACAAGTATAACAAACTATGATGTTGTTTTCTTTGTAAAAATGCATGGACAAATGCCTTCATTTACATAACCTTCATTATCAATTCATTGAGGCGATTATATCACATGCGCCCAGATTGATTTAAACCGTACAAAGATCTTTGTACTCTGATTGAATGCATTTCACGATTCTTTGAACTATATGCTTCAGGCATTTTAAATCCTTCAGGGATCTTCATATAGACTTAATCAAATGAATCATATAGGTTATGCCTTGCATTTAGATGGCATGACATCTTCAGGTGTCTGGACTACATGTCTGATCCTCACAATCTTTTACAATATTGTGAACTATATTGTATCAAATATATCATCGACGATCATTTCGTATCAGTTCGCAAGCGACATAACTTGTTGAGATCTTATCACTTTCTTTATTTTCAGGTACCTGAACTCCTTCCGGAGTTTCATGAAATGTTATGTCGTGAGCACTTCCAGAGCTTATTTCCTCCTTATTATGATCATTTTGATCATTTGCTCCTATTCTTTTCAAGGATTGTTACCTTTGGAACCGATTGGTCTACCACGCTTCATGCGTACAATAAACTTTATCCTTCAGGGACTTTAATTTTAATAGGAGCATTTGCAGCTGAAATATGATATTTAATTTTTGGATCAGCAAATGCTTCTGGCATTTGACTTGAATTATCTTCTAAGCGAGGATCATATTAATGATAATTCGATTCATATAGCATATTTTCCAACTACTTTATTTCATCCCCCAAATGTTAGAAAAACTAACACATATCCCCAATCTTCTTTGGGGAACCTATCTTTGTGCATTGTGGTAGAGAAATTAATCATATACCACACATTAAAAGTTATTAGATAGTAAAAATATTTGGTTTCTGATCCTAAATCAATTGTGAGGGGAGAACTTATAATATTTTGTTGGTCTGATGCATACAAGTGCTAATGTATGCAATTTAGAAAATCTTAGACCAATACATGAGGCTTTGTTCTCATAAGCAATAGTTTAGCCATTAATAAGAGGTATTCGATGCTAAACTAGCTTTGATATAAACCAGTATCATCAAGATGAACTATCTTGATTTCATAATCTGAAAATTATACTCTTAATTAAGAAAGACAATTTCAAATGCCAAACTACAAGTTGACAATAAACATACATGTAACCATCTTATATATGCATCTATAAGTGGTTCACATGATAGGTGAATGGTACCATATTCACCTTTTATATATTTCAGAATTCGGAGATTTTAGTCCCAACTTTAGCTGGTATAATCAAGTTATTATGAGAACAAACAACACAAGAGAATTCTTGAAGAATCTTCTAGTTCTTCAGTATATGCTTATTTGAATTCTCAAATAGCTCATTTAAAAATGACAAATGAAAACTTCAAGTTTATCATGGCATGTGCTATCTCTAAGTAAACTTCTGATTTACTATGGCATAAACTTTTGCATCAGTAAACTTCTTATTTACTGTGGCTACTTTTGTATCAGTAAATTTCTTATTTACTGTGACTGCTTTTGCATTAGTAAACTTCTTGTATACTGTGATACATGATGTAGTACAAATTTGAAGAATAAGGTAGGTAACTTCTCACATACATATTTGCCCCATATGATTGTGGAAACATGAAGATTTTCATTCTTTCAATCATTTGTAGTCTCAGTATGATAGTCATATGTATTAGTAAACTTCGGGTTTACTACAACATATATTTTGACCATAATCATATAATTTGAATGACATATTTGTATATAAGCTCTTCGAGAACCTTCATTTATTATCCGCAGTCTAATATTTATCGGACACTACTGGTGTCATGTGTCTTCTAGACAAACAATTAGCTCTTCAGGAGCTTTTGTTGTACTACCAAATATTGCTCAAATACTTCTGGTGTCATGAGAGAAAATTATAATCAAATGAACAATATAAAGCTAATTCTAAAATTATAAATGACGAAAATTAAGAATTTTAATATTCCTACCACTAACTTTGTGACAAATATCTCATTCAAAGAGAAATATCATTATCATCTGAATATTTTATATCAATACGGCAACCACATAGTCATTGCATCTTTTAAGGAAAGATACACGAGTTGTTATTTCCTTCGGGGAACTCAATAACTAACCATAATATATTAATGTGGGTGTAGTAGAAAGCATTCTACAAGAATGTTTTTGCCTTAGAATGATACTTAATAAAAATATCCAAGATGTTTTACGTACAACAGGTACGTGCGGCAATGATCTTTATACCACAAAAATAATATTTATATCCTCTATTATTCTACCTCTTTAGGAGGTGAGTTGTGGTATTTCTTCATTCACTCTAGGCAATGAAAATGTGCTTCAAAACTAACTTTGAATAACTCATTATTTTGTTTTAGCACAGAAAGACACTGCTTCAAAATATTTTCCTACTTCAGGAGAAAATTTAAATTGTGTTACTTCTTCAGGAGCAAATTTAAAATACGAAATATTGAGTATATATTCTCTCAATCATATTAACTCTTCTGGAGGTGAATTGTAATATATTTACAACAAGAGCACGTTCATATTTACGACTTTATTAATATTATCACATTCACTTCAAGGAATGGATTAATATTTATCAAAAATTCTCATTCTTCAGAAAATCGAATATAATTATCTTAACGCGCATTAATCACATCAATTGTGATGCTTCAACCTCTTTTAAAATATTTACTACTTCAGGAGCAAATCGAGGTGTGCATGTAATATAGAGAATATTTTTCTAGCTTATCTTTAATTTTAACCATAGAAAGCCTAAATTATCACTTCTGGTGGTCATAGGCATATACCACTTCTGATGATTAACAAAATTTAGTTACAATGAGATATACGAAACATAACCACTTCTGGTGGTTGTATATTTCTTGCAAACTCTGCTGGAGTTTAAGTGGATCTAACAATATTATCCACTTTGTAATCCTTTATTAAGATAATTAGGATGAAAACAAATACCAAAACAGGTACTATATACGTAACATATAACCAAGCAAGCGATGATAATGATATTAAAATATAAGTAAAAGGCTCAAATTAAATTACGCAAATTTGACCACACCAGATGTAAGTGATATCTATATCACTACTGCCAAGAAGAAAAACTCACCACCTCAAGGATATAATCTATCTTATGATGCTCGTTATAAATAAGATCTAACCACAGACATAAGAGTGTTGCCTTATATCGGAGACGAACACTGAAATAGAAATTAAATTCGAAGTAAGTGCTCAAAATGGCAGAGTCTCGTGCTGATAACGTGTTATGAAATAAAGACTATAAAGTAAAGAAACCGAAGACAAGTATAGAGGGAGATTGATATTTTTATTCAACTTCAAACTGTTGTACATAATGAACTGAAAATTTCTCTATTTATAGAAGAAAGGAAGCAACTGCGAGACTTTTTAGGAAGCAGCTGCAAGGCTTTTCTTTAGCTGCTTGTAAATTGTCTGCATGAGCTGCTTGTAACCTGCTTGTTTAATAAGAAGCTGCTGCAAATCATTTTATTGAGCTGCTTGCAACCTGCCTGCATCAGCTGCTTGCAATCTGCATGCATCAGCTGCTTGTAGATAAACTTCAACAGAGTACTAAATGGATAATCTTCTTCAGAAAAATTATTTATAGCGGAGTTATAAATAAACATCCACAATAATTATTTTCATAACAGATTTTACCTATTCATCAAAATCATAACTTTGTCTCTTGCCTTTAAAATTAATTCAATATAAAAGTAAATAGCCATTCCATGTAGAACCTACAAATGGGCGGAAAAAGGAGAGTCAGCAACTAAATTCTTTGCTGGTTCAAATTTATCCTACAATAGATAGATAGGAACGAAGATAAAATTTCTAGTATGCAACAAAATATTGCACACAATCTGAGAAAAAACTTGCCTGTATACAATGTATGGAGCATCCAATGTATAGGAGGAAACCAAAAAGAACAAAATTTGGAATTCCACCATTTTTCCGGTGAGAGATATTAGTCTACTTTCTTATCCCAGATACTAAGATCAGAATGAAAAACCAAAGAAAGAAAAACTCTAAAACATTCAAATGACAGAACATCATACATACATGTAAATTGAAGTAAAAAAGAAGATTTGGCAAAAAATAGGAGTAGTAACTTACCTGAAAATTGAAAGAGTAATCTGAAAAGACAGAAATTAACTCGAAAAGGAATGGAATGGAACCTGAAAAGTAGAATGGAGGAAGCTTTGCGGTGGCTATGTGCTGGCTGTAGGCACGAAAGCCACCTAGAAATGTATACATCAGCTAATATATAAATTGACTAAATTGCGATCGATAAATATATAAATGACCTAAAAGCACACACGTCGAACTAAGAATCTTTTTCATGCTTTTATATAGTAGAAATGTAGTAGCTGACAAAGGACACACATCAACTTTTACTTTGCAAACAGAATTTGTAAAAATCTAAGAACCCTCATTCACTAGAATATCCCAGCACAAATTAACATGAACAAATTGAATCACTTTGTAAAAGCAGGAAAAATAAATTTCACCTTCTTTTCCTTCATCCTCGTCTTCTTCATCTTCTTAATCCGCATCTTCTTCTATAACATCTTTTATATTTTCAGATTGAATCTCCTTCAGCAGCCTCACCAGTAAACCATACATGAGGAGTTATTTTGTCCCGAATTGTTGAGCTACACAAGGAAGAACAAAATATATATAACATCATATTCACTCTTCTAATCCAAACAACAGCAATTTATAACCCACAATACAAAATAGAATTTGTTGGAACAAAATATCAAAGTAAAAGTTGATTCTGGCTCTCTTCAAACTGCGATAATATATTTGACACATACAGTTACCACATAAAATAAAAATATTTAGTTTATTTATCAAAAAGAATAAAGTCGAAGTTGTGGAACCTACAGTGTTGTCATCATGGAAGATGTTATCGAAAAAGATGAGGATTATGGGTTTCAATAAATCACTCAATAATTTTAGTGGACATTTTCTTTCTTTCCATGTACAATAAATTTTGCATTTTATGGGATGTTATTTATGATGCTTCCTCTATGTTGGTATATTCTGTATAGCATTTTATATTGAGGCACTTTCTAATGAGAGAACCTTCAATTTTCAAACTACACGGCCCCATGTAAATGTTGTGTTGCATCTAGTTATAAATTCCACAAAAGTGTATATTTCCTAGATTCACTTAAATGTTGATAATATAATTTACCATCATCTTCTTGTCATGGTGCCAGAGGCATATCCAAGGAGAAGACTAATCTTTCTAAATCATATATCACAGTGTTATATTTCCTCAAAATTATTTAAATATATGTGCGTGAACCCGTGCTCAAAGACTATTATGGTGTAATTATTATTGGGGGCACATCTACAATTGAAATTGGCAGTTTAGATCCCACCCTAAATGGTATTATTTTTCGGCATGAAGTATTGATATATAGGTGAAAATTACTAAAATTTCAAAAAGAATATAATTTTGAACCTATAATTTTAAAAGTATAGTAGGTCATGGTAAGAGACTAAAGTTAGACAAGTTAAATATAAATTCTAGATACATCTATTTACAATAGTGCACCCACCCTCTCGAAAACCAGTATCCGCCTCAGCATTGTGCTGATCAGACTTCTTTTTTTCAAGGCACTTCCAGCAAAGGAGGGAGTTACCTCATTTACAAGGATCATTTCTGCTAGCATCGTTGAACAAATATTTTGTTGCTTTAACAATTCTGCAATGTACCACAAGGAAAAAATTAAAACAACTTAAAACAAAAACACAACAAATTGTGTCACAACCGTAGGAAGGAACCATAGGTCAAAGAGAAAAGAGGGTGCCCAACGATGCAAGTCTTCTGGTTTTTTTATTTGCTAAATAGATTTTGCATTTTTCTTTATCCATGTCTACCAATTTCATCCTTAATAGGCATTTCAAAAAACCTATTCATCCTAAAAAAACATAGCAACAATTGACAATTTGATATTCATGCACAAACTTTTAGATACTCAACCAAATTGAGAAAGAAAAAATCAGAATAAAACTGACCAGAATCAAAAATCATAGAAGACATCGACAAACTGGAGTCAAGATGGAAAATTTTGATACGATCTCAAAAGCTAAGGCCGAAAATCGGAAAAACAAAGAAATAACATATTTGGGATTTCTTTGAAGACTAAGCGAAAACGAAGATAAACCTGTAATGGGGCACTGGAAAAGAAAACAAACCCAAATTGACGTCCATTAGAAATTAAAAAAAGGCGGAGTAGATGGTCTTTATTCCACACGTTCTGCTTATGAGGCTATCATTCACACAAATGCTGGTCATTCTTGAAATAACACATGTTTTAGATGGATTTGGTTACTCAAAACCCCAAATAAAATTAAGTTTTTTCTATGGATTTGTTATCATAATAGATTACCATCAAACAACTATGAATCTCCACTCTATTGGAAGGTGACAATCCCTTACTGTAAGAATTAATGCTTCTTGGTTTGTACTAATGCCAGGCTTTTTTGTTCCCAGTTGGGTATTGATATTATTATAAACATTGCTGACTTCAGCTAATAATCCTAACCTGGCGACATTTGTTCCTTTTTTGCTTATGAAATATATGGATTAGTCGCAACCACAACTTGCATAATAATGCAAAATTACCTATTGTAGATATTATAGTTAGAACTTGTTTGGTCTTGATAGTTATGAATTAAAGAACAATAAAAAGAGTATCTCGAAAGGCAAGAATCCGAGTACATTTTTTTCGTGTATATTCATATTAGCTAAATTTGAATTCAAAGTATTACTTGATTTAAACAATAATGAGATTCTTTAATTAATTAAAAATGTCAAACAATATTGAATAAAGGCCAAATACCTATACGACCCCTTAAACTTGACTCCAATTTTTATTTTAACACATCAATTTAAGTCAATACCTATGGAACACTCCAACTCCCATAATAGTGTGTCTATTAAACACCTCATATAATATACTTAAGTAAGTCCAGCCGATGACATGGCAAAACGCACGAAGCACAAAATGCCACATGACTTTTGAATTTAAAAAAGACCTTAGAGAAAATAAAAAATCAAAACAAAACAAAAGGAAAAAAACAAGAAAACTAAATATCTTCCACAAACCCATTACAGCCCTGTAAGTCTCCAACCATAACCTTCAATATTCTACCAACATCATCTTCCAAGAAAGCTCTTCCTCTTGCCAGACCCACCTTAATCTTCCCTTTCCCTGACACACACAACTATCAGATCCTCCTACTAATACAATAAATAACTATTTTTCAATTTAACCATAAACGGATAAATAGAAATATGAGGAATAAATTGAAAATTGATAAGAAGAAATGCTATTATCTTCAATAAAAAAGTTTTGCGCCAAATCTTACGGACAAGGCCACAAGGATTATGAAAAAGAATGGATGATAATTGTGAAAATTAAAGAAAATGGCAGTTAAATTTTTAGAACTCGCCGGAATTTTCATTACGGGCGAACACTGATTTGGCTGCCGATGTTATGTTCATGTAATCCCTGGGTAGTTTTTTTCTAGTATATTTATTATTTTTTTGTTCGATTAAAAAATTATAATTGATTAGTGGATAATTTAATGAGTAAAGGTGGTAGCAGTGATGGTAGGGAGAGAACAGGGTGAAAGAGAAGACTGAGTTGTGGCGCAGAGATGAGGAGCAGGGGGGAAGAGAAAGCTGGGTTGGTGGCGGCGAGATGAGGAAAGAGAGAGAAAGAGAAGATGTGATTTTTTTGTTGTTGAAAAAACAGGAAAAATTTAATTTGAGACCAATTTATGCATGCATGTGAGAGGTGAAGAACACGGGTTTTGCCATATCAGGGGTTGTGTTTAATAGACATACTATTATTGGAGTTGGAGTGTTCAATAGGTATTGGCTTAAATTGAGGTATTAAAATAGAAACCGGAGCCAAGTTTAAGGGGTCGTATAGGTATTTGGCCTTGAATAAAAGAACATAGTGTTTGACCAAAAAATATAATTTTCGGTTAAACTATTACATTTATATAATGAGGGGTTAAATCTAGTTAAGGATAATAACTCTAGATATTTAAATACAAAGATGTATATTAGTTGGGACACATTCTTTATATGGTTTGCGGCAATAAATATAGAATACTCTTAAAGCAAGAATATTAAGAGAGATATAATTAACAATAAATGTCAATAAATGGCATTTAAGCAAATAAAGAGAATGATTCACCCAATAATGGGTGGGTTGGACGAATATTTTGCCTAACAATGATGAATGACAGATAGATCTAAGATTCGCATGAACGATCCTCGGATCTGATGGAAAAGTGAGAACAATATGAATTAGAATCTTTGTAAAAAGGTAATCTTTGTGTTTTTGCAAGAGGGAAAGTCTTCTTCTTAAAAGTGTTCTTATCAGAAAATGAATATTACATGTCCCTATCATTGTTTCTTCTTTCTATATATATGGGTCCATTTTCCTAGGAATCCCTAATAGTACAAAGGTAGTGAGTATCCACAAGAATATTCCCCTTTAGTACCCTATTCTGACAAACTAACCGTTACAAGTCTTATCATCGATAGTCAATCTCGACCTCGACCCTTGTTGACGTCTTGACTATGATCTCCGCCGATTTCTCGACCACGACTCATGTCGGAATCTCAGCCATTTACATCGCTGCGTCTTGGGCAAGCTCGACCGATAACTTTCTTTAATGCCATATTTCATTAAATGTTATGAAGACAGATTTTGGCTTATACAGTTAGTCCCTCCGCTTATTAAGGCCGAGCTCGAACGGCCTTGATGAGCGGACTCTGTTTTCCATAGTTGACAAAAATTGGGCGAGCGAGTAGGGTGGCGGCGCTTTAGGCGAGGTGGAAACATGACTTTGCGTGAGCTGCAAACTTTGGGGATGTGTTATTTCAGAATGACGTCATGACATCATGCATCACTGTGACGCGCTTTCACTATGGTTAATGCATTCTCTGGTTCTAGTATGGCGCTTAACCCCCTCCTCATGGCGACGATATTTCCGTTGCCCCTGAAGATGAGGGGTTCCCTACGGTGGAGGAAATAATTCCTCGCAGTGAAAAGATCAGATCTAACTTTTCGAAGTTGCCCGAAGACAATCCTGAGGTCTCGTAGTCGATGATGAACAAGGTTGACCTCACTGCGTTTAGGAAAAAGTTCAAAATTCTAGCTCACATCAATCTAGTTCCGGCGGGGCACGATATTGTACAGATACATCGCCCGGGATATTGCACGTTCTATGCGTTTCCGTTCTACGTGGGCTATTCTTTTCCTCTTCTTCCATTGGCGGAGAAATTCTGCCGTTACTATGATGTCTGCCTGGCCCAGTGCTCCCCTTATATCTACAAGCTTATCCGTATGCTGACGAAATATGTGGAGTTGGCTGGCCGTAGGGTCTCACTTCTCTACCTGATGCATCTCTTCGCCCCTAGTTTCTATAGGGGACGATGCTACACCTTCGTCACCGAGGAAGTAAAAGTTTAGTGGTGAAGATGGACGATAAGGTGAATCATCAGTTCTGGCTCAACTATTTCTTCGTCAAGACCGAGGACGTGGTGGCCAACGTAAGCAGGTTCCCCAAGGCTTGGAATTATGCCCGTAAGTATCTTTTTGCCGAGCATTTATTTTGCCTGTTTTAGTCGTAGTCCAACTTTCCTTACCTTATTCGTACAGCTGAGACTTCGCCCCCTCCCTTGGTTGGTGACATTCATGACTGGGTCAGCCAGGTCTTGCCTCACATAGTGGGGATTCATGAATGGCCGGCCTTTATCAAGAAATCCGGGCATGTGCCTTCCGCGACCGGTGAGTTCGTCTATATGTATTTATTTATGCATACATAATTGTATTGTCTATACTGTTTCAACCTCGTGGTTGTCTGCTCGTTGCAGTTTTGTACGGGAAGTGATGGTCTACTGATTTTTCTTTTTTAGCCCGGGGACCTTCGAGAAGGCAGAAGGCTCATGCTCCGACATTCCGTAAGAGGAAGGCTGTTTCTATTCCTTCTACTGCGGTGAGGTCTGCTCGGTCGTCGACTAGTCCTGCAACAGGGCTTTCGACTTCCCCTTTGCATCATCTAGTAAACGAGGACGATGGGGAAGGATCTTCGTCGAATGGTGATAACTTGCTTCCCCGCAAGAGGCTATCTGTAGATGTCGGTGAAAGAGTTGCCCATACGGGGAGTTCAGTGATGGAGGATTTCATCGTCCGAGAAACGCCGACCATAGAACTTAGAGATGGCACCGAGTTACCGTCCACGATTCCGCTGTCGTCGGGGACCGAGGAATTTACGTCTCTCCTGAGAGCGCGATGGATTTTTAAGGACCGTCGGTGAGAGTCCCTGACGTCTTACGGGAGGACGAGCCATCCGCCTCGCTTCCAGCCGAGGATCCTTATTCCCGGGTTGACACAAAAGGAAAAAGTCTAGCTGAATAAGTTTACGAGACGGGCTCCAATATGGACGCCGAGAAAGTTAGGATGATGGGGGAAGGACTTACCCGACTCGAGGTAAAATTGGAGGGGACCACATGGATTATAGTGATCCCCTTGGACCAGGATCTACTGGTTAATACGGAGGACGTGGTCCCTTCTCTTGGTCCCCTCTATTCCGATGTGGAGGGTAAGACCCTTGAGAAACTAAAGGACACCACTTTGTTGAGGAGTATAGTCGGCCTCGCTCTTAAGGTAAGCCTTTGATCTTTCTTCATTTTTTATGTCGAGTCCAATTTTGTTCTGACTCATTCTGTCTTTCTTTCAGACCGTGAATTTGGATATCGATAGAGCCCGCCGAGAGGAGATGCGTACGACCATTTTCCAGAAGATGGAGCGGAAATATCACGAATACCATGATAAGCACCGCGAGATCTGCAGGTGGTTCAGTGGAAGCAGTACTTTCTAGGCTCTTCGAGGTGAACTGAGGGAGAAGGATAACGAATTGATAAGGGTCATTGGAAAATGTAGCGAACTCGAGGGGGCGTTGAGGGACAAAGAAGAGGAACTCGAGGTGAGCAAGGGGTTGAGGCTCAATGTGCCGATCTTCAAGCCCAGGTGGTTTCATTGCGCCGAGCTCGAGAAGTGTCAACTCAAAGTGGATGCTCTGAGTGGTGAGGTTGCTGATAAGGTGGCGGGCTTAGAGAAGGCGGAGTTGGCCCAGTTGTCGGTTGTGAGGAAGGCGGAGGCTTTCACAATCGTGATCCGCATTCTTTGTTCTGAGCGGGAGAGTGTTTTAAAGACGTCCAGGCTCAGGGAGGAGCGGCTCGAGGAGCGGATAAGGGAGTTGGAGAAAGAGGCTTCAGGCCTTAGTGATCGAGTTGCAATTCTAGAGGCCTCGAAGGTGCAGTTGTTGGCTCATCCATCCTCGTCCCGCACTTCTGCCTTTCCTGACATTCCGCGGGATTTGTACGAGGAATGGATTCATGCTGAGGCCCAACTGGATATATTCAGGGACTTGATGGGGATGTGGGATGTTTTAGAAGCCGACTTCGAGGACGCTCGTGCTAAGGCACGTAAAGCTCGGTTTGCTTATGACTATGATCCCGCTACATCGGAAGCCGGCGATAACGAGTAGGATGCGAGCATGGATCGGATCGAATAGGATGCCTGGTATGAAGATGAATATCTCGCTGGCGATGGTGATGTCGAGGAGGTAGGTGGAGACGGTTTGGACGATCAAGCTAGTGGCGCTGCTGGGTCAGGCGGTGATTAGTTGTTGTTCGTTTTGGTTTAGCCACAGATTCGTGTATACTTTTTGTAGGCGTGCAACCTTTGCAAAAAATATTCTAAGTATAAAGTGTTAGTTTTGTTATTCGTACCTGATTCTTTCCCTTTGTTCGGGTTTGTGCGCTTTTCTGATTTTGTTGCTTGGTTGCCTTTGTCGTAACAAATTTGTTCGAGTAGGCTGAACGATGTTCGATTAGACTGAATGTAACCTTTAATTAATTGAGGTCGTGGGCCGAATAAGTGTTAATTCGAACGAGGTCGAATGTAACCTTTAATTAATTAAGGTTGTGGGCCAAATAGATGTTAATTCGAACGAGGTCGAATGTAACCTTTAATTGATTGAGGTAGTGGGCCGAATAGGTGTTAATTCGAACGAGGTCGAATGTAACCTTTAATTGATTGAGGCCGTGCTTTAATTAATTGAGGTCGTGGGCCTAATAGGTGTTAATTCGGAGGAGGTCGAATGTAAACTTTAATTAATTGAGGTCGTGGGCCGAATAGGTGTTAAGTCGAACGAGGTCGAATGTAAACTTTAATTGATTAAGGCCATGGGCCGAATAGGTATTAATGTAAACGAGGTCGAATGTAACCTTTAATTAATTGAGGTCGTAGGCCGAATAAGTGTTAAATCGAACGAGGTCGAATGTAACCTTTACTTGGGGAGAGCGGGAATAAACTTCATGTACTTGTGCTTTATTCATATTCTTGGAGAGATTTACATATTTTTCGGGCACTGGCTGGTAGTTCAGTCTCAGTCCCGGTCTATCTAGTCCCTTCATTGATCGAGCTAGAAAAGTAGTGAGAGGTCGAGCAATAAACTGGTCATCCCGTGTCTTCGTTAGTGTGCACTTCAATCCTGAAGAATCCTCGTCATCGCCACGTTAAAAACCTCCTTGAGAAAACCCACTTGGGAACTTTGGGGACCTCATCTTTAAAAGTTGAAGTACTTGAGGTGTGTGATGTTCCAGTTGTTTGGTAATCGCTTTCCTTCCATTATTTCTAGTGTGAATGAGCCTTTGCTTGCCGCTGCCGTGATTTGTAGGGGTCGTCCCAGTTTGTTCCCAGTATGCCTTCCCGTAGATCTTTGCTTGCTTGTGTTTTATCTTTAAGCACGTAATCCCGGACTTTAAGTGGCCTGATCTTTGCTCTTTTGTTATAGTAGCGTTCTGCTTACTGCTTTAGGGCGACCATTCTCACATAGGCCATATCTCTTCGTTCCTCGACTTTGTCGAGTTCCTGCCTTCTACTGTCATCGTTTTGGGGTCCGCTTTTGTGGAAGTATCTTAGACTGAGCTCCCCGACCTCGACTGGTATTACTGCATCAGTCCCATAGACTAGCAAGTATGTCATTTCCCCGGTGCTCGTTTTTGGCGTTGTTCGGTAAGCCCAGAGTACTTCTGGTAATATCTCCGGCCACAGTCCCTTGGCGTCTTCGAGTTTCTTTTTCATGGTATTCAGTATTGACTTGTTGGAGGATTCCGCATGTCCGTTACCCGCAGGGTGGTAAGGCGTTGACAGTATTCTTTTGATGTGCCATTTTTCAAAAAAGTCGGCGACTTTCTTTCCTACAAATTGAGGTCCGTTGTCGCAGCTCATTTCTTTGGGGAGACCGTAATGGCATATGATGTTCTTCCATATGAAGGCGATTACTTCATGTTTGCGTATTTGGGTGAATGCTCATGCTTCCACCCATTTAGAGAAATAATCAGTTAAAACCAAGAGAAATCGTACGTTACCTCGTCCGGTTGGGAGGGGGCCCACGATATCCATTCCACATTTGATGAACGACCAAGGGGAAGTTACTGAGTGTAGGTGTTCGCCTGCTTGGTGGATCACTGGGGCGTACTTCTGACACTGCTCACATTTTTTCACAAAATCTGCGGCCTCATTTTTCATGGTGGGCCAGTAATATCCCGATCGTATGAGGCACCTGACCAATTCTCGATTGCCGGAGTGAGCTCCATAGTGGCATTCGTGCACTTCTTCAAGGATGCGCCGCGTCTGATTTGGGCCTAAGCATTTCGCCAAGGGGGCGCTATATGTCCTTTTGTACAGGTCATTGTGAACTATGCTATACCTGGCCGCTTGCATTCACAGCTTCTTGGCCTCTTTTTTATCATTGGGGAGTATGCCGTCCTGTAAATATGTAATAATACGGTTGCGCCAGTCCCAAGTTAGGTTTATGGTTCTTACCTCGATTTGGTCTATCGACGAGTTGAGGAGGTGGACCGTATTTTGGTCTCTGGTTGTGATGTTTTTGGTGGCTGCTGCTAATTTGGCGAGGCCGACCGCCTCGATATTCTTCGCTCGGGGGATTTGATCGAGCTAACATACGTCGAAGTCGGGTAGTAGTTTGCAGATTTCAGTCTGATATTTTTGTAATCTTTGCTCCATGATTTGGAAAGTCCATATGACTTGGTTGACCCGAGCTGAGAATCGCAACGCAGCCTTAGATGCCCTGTATTTGGGTGCTAGTCTTAGTCCTACAATTACGGCCTCATACTCAGCCTCGTTGTTAGTCATGTCCGGGCACCTTATGGATTGATGAATCACTTCGCCTGTTGGGACTTCGAGTACGAGTCCTAGCCCGAATCCCGACGCGTTAGATGCACCGTCGGTGTATAGGACCTAGAGGTCATGTATTTGGGAAGAAGCATGGACATGATTTGGAATCTTTGCTCCATGATTTGGAAAGTCCATATGACTTGGTTGATCACGAGCTGAGAATCGCAACGCAGCCTTAGCTGCCCTGTATTTGGGTGCTAGTCTTAGTCCTACAATTACGGCCTCATACTCAGCCTCGTTGTTAGTCATGTCCGGGCACCTTATGGATTGATGAATCACTTCGCCTGTTGGGACTTCGAGTACGAGTCCTAGCCCGAATCCCGACGCGTTAGATGCACCGTCGGTGTATAGGACCTAGAGGTCATGTATTTGGGAAGAAGCATGGATGACTTCCTTTTCGACTTCGAGCAGTATATGCGCACTGAAGTCGGCGAGGACCTGAGACTTTATCGCCGTTCGCGGTCGATATGTAATATCGTGCTCGCTTAGTTCGATGGCCCATTTGGCCAATCTGCCTGAAAGTTCAGGTTTGTCTAAAATGCTTCTTAAGGGGAAAGTCGTGATGACCGAGATGGGGTGGCATTGGAAATATGGTCTAAGCTTCCGTGAAGCTACGACTAAGACCAGATCTAGTTTTTCAAGGTGGGGTACCTCGTCTCGGCGTCGACTAGTGTCTTTCTAATGTAATAGATGGGAGATTGCGTACCTTTATTTTCTTGGACTAAAACTGCGCTCACAGCTACTTCGTACACGGTGAGATAGAGGAGGAGAGGCTGTCCTGGTTTCGGTTTTGAGAGCAACGGTGGCGAGGACAGGTACACCTTTAACTCCTTCAGCGCTTAGACACACTCAGGGGTCCATTTGAGGCCGTTCTCCTTTTTGAGTACTCCGAAGAACTTATGGCATCTATTGGAGGATCGCGAGATGAACCTTGACAGAGCGGCGATACGGTCGGTTAGCTTCTGGACTTGCTTTTTGGTGTTCAAGTGCTATGGTATACCCTCAATGGCCTTGATTTGGTCAGGATTGACCTCGATACCTCACTGCGACACTAGGAAACCCAAGACGTTTCCTGAGGCCACGCCGAATGCACACTTTTCGGGGTTCAACTTCATGTCGTATTGCCTGAGTATGCCGATGGCTTCTCTTAAATAGTCGATGTGATCTTCTTTCTTTTTGGACTTGACCAGCATGTCGTCATTGTATACATCCATCATTTTTCCGAGTTGTTCTTTGAACATCTTCGTCACTAGCTTTTGGTAAGTTGCCCCCGTATTTTTAAATCCGAAAGGCATGACCCTGTAGCAGTACGTCCCCTGGTGGTAGGGGTGTTCAAAACCGAACCGAAACCGAAACCGAAAACCGAACCGAAACCGAAGCTTAATGGCTTATTGGTATCGGGTTAACGGTTTAACGGATGAGGAACAGATTGAAATATTTTTATTAACGGCTTATCGGTTTGGGGGCGGATTATTCAATTTTCTTAACGGATAATCCGTTAACCCGTTAAGAATATATATATATATATATATTAAATATCAAAAACCCTTCCACTTCTTCCAGGTATTAGCTTAGCTTATTCTCCCACCCTACAACAAGATTGTTTAAACTGTTATATATGGTTCACCTCTGCTTTTGTTTTTTTAAACTAATGCATGTTGTCTATGTTTAATAGAAGAATAGTAGTGTTGTGCCACAACTTTTATCCCATAATATTGACGATAGTACTGTCTTGAATTATGTTTTGGGGAAAGAGCGCATTTGCGTTTCCTGTAAATTGTTTACTGCTTATAATCCATCCCTATTTCTATACATAACTGCCTTTTGCTCGGTGTTGTTTGTATGGTTAATGATATAGCGTGAAATGCCTGGTTGAGAGTTTAAGTTAGAAATTTGAAGTTGTTGTTTGAACTTTGAAGCTGCAGAAATTCAAGCATTGTTAGGCGTTAGCTGCAGGCCAAACATTTCTGTATAGACTGCTCACTTATGGATTAATCATTTTGAAATATGTATTCTGGACTCACTTTGAATATAGATTGGAATTTCCTATTCTGAATTAATATGCTAGGCATTAACAGACATATGTATGTCTCGACTCGTGTAATGTAGTCTACTTTGGGATTTAATGGTAGGCGTTAACAGACATGAATGTCTGGACTCATATGTAGTCTGCTTTGGGATGTAATGTAGACTATAATGTGATATGCTTTTTTCACTCTACAACACATGACACACTACATTATTCTTATGTAGGCGTTAACAGACATGTATGTCTGGACTCAATGTATAATTTTCTATTCTGAATTTGAATGCTAGGCGGTCAGCAAACAATTAATGCGCACAATATAGATTGCATTAGGCCGATAAACCGCCCAATAACCGCCCGATAAGAGCTAAACCGATACCAATCCGCCCGATATCTTATCGGGTGGCTAGCGGATTATACATTTAAAAGCCGATAACCGTTAAGCCAAACCGTTAAGAGTAATTAACCGCCCAATCCGCCCGATAAGCAGCCCTACCTGGTGGGTCATGAAGGTGGTCTTTTCTTGGTCCTCTTCCTCCATAAGAACTTGTTGTAGCCTAAGTAGGCATCCAAGAAACTCAGCAACTCATGCCCGGCTATCGCATCGATGAGTTGGTCGATCCTGGGCCATCTAGTATCTTTGATTCTCCCAATGGCTGACACAATACATGATGCATCGATGCTGAAGTTATATTCTGATAATCGTGGTGCTTCTTTGGGATCGGTATGTTTATCGAAGCCACTTTTGCTCATAAGCCCTCGAGAGCTATGTCCTCGATCGTTACTTCAATCATTTCGGATAGGATTGCGTCCTGGGCCGCTGTTTCTATGATCCATGTTGTATGGTTGATACCGATCTCTGTTCGATCGGGGTTCTCTGTCGATATCCCTTTGAGTTTTGCCAACGGTCCTGTTTGGATAAACGGAACCGGAAGGGGTCCCCAATTGATCATCCTCGACCCTGATCTTTGATTGGTACTGATTATGTACATCGGCCCAGGTTACCACTGGATATTCAATTAAATTCTGCTTTAGCTGTCGTGATGCCACCGAACTTCGTTCGTTCAAACCTTGAGTAAAGGCTTGAATAGCCCAATCGTATGTGATCGGTGGTAGTTCCATGCGTTCCATCTGGAATCGAGATACGAATTCCCTCAATATTTCGTTGTCTTTTTGTTTCACCTTGAAGAGGTCCTACTTCCTAGTCACAACCTTTATTGCTCCGGCATGTGCCTTTATGAAGGAGCCTGCAAGCATGGCGAAGGAATCGATAGAATTAGGAGGCAAATTGTGGTACCATATCATTGCTCCTTTCGACAAGGTTTCTCCAAATTTCTTCAGTAGAACAGATTCGATCTCATCGTCTTCCAAGTCATTCCCTTTTATTGCGCATGTATAAGAAGTGACATGTCGGTGGTCCCATTGTACTTAGGAATTTCTTGAATTCGAATTTTTTCAGAATGGGTTTCGGTACCGCACTTGGAGGGAAAGGCTTTTGTACGAATTTCTTTGAATCCATACCCTTTAGAATCGGTGGTGCCCCCGGTATTTGGTCAACCCGAGAATTGTATGTCTCTACTTTCTTGTTATTTTCCTCGATTTTTTTTTCTCCCGATTCAATCCTTTTAGTGAGCTCCTCTAACATTTTCATAATGGCGGAGTTAGTCCTCGATTCGTTGGCGTTCGACCTTTCCGGCATAGGCTCGGCCCTGTGGACGACTTCTGGTTCGATCCTACTCGGTGTTCAGTGCTAATTTTGTAGTTGTGTTATAGCGGCTTGTTGAGCCTGTAACATTTCGAATATCAATTGGAGGATAACTCCACCATCTTCTCTGCCCTGCGTACCTCGACCACCTGATCAAAATTCCTTGTGTACGCTACCTTCGGGATCAACGCCCAAATTTGCATTTAGGGCGACATGTGAACTGACATCGACAGGATTTGCAGTTGGTGTTCCCCCGAGGTCAGCCTGAGGCACCTCGATCCCTGGGGCGGCTATATTGTCATTTTCTCTGTGAAATCCGAGGTCGTTGTCACCATGTGTAGGAGCTGCTTGTGAGTTTGACATGTTTATCCTGAAAACAAAGATTCTTACAAGAACAAATGTAAAGCAGTGTGTGTTATCGGAATCAGCATTAAGCAATCACTATTATCATTAGCCCCATGGTGGGCACCAAACTGTTTACCCTTAAAATTAGATAACAACTAAACTTATAATGTGGTTTTAAGGACACGTGATTTCACCTGATACCAATTGATAAATGTGAAGATTAATAACATAAATGAACTATAAAGTAAAGCGAACCAGTATTGAAACGGAATTCAACCCTCGAGTTAGGGTGCCCTCGAACTGATTGATACCAAAACAGTTAAAAATAAAAGCAAGCTGATGAACAAGAGAGTATAAGCTAAAGAGATAGCGTTATATTGGCTTTTTTTATGCTAGAACAATATATCTTACAAATGGTTAATACTCCCCTTTATATAGTAGAGGAATTCTACTTATGGTATAACTCTAATTACAGAAGAAAATCCCATGATTAGCTAATTAATTATTCCTAATTTGATCTGTTCCGAGATTTCCACCATGATCTTCGACCAGTCACGGATATTTCGTCTTTCCGTTATTATGTTATCTTCGATCTTGCTCGATGCATGTCTCATTCGGTCTCGATCGCTGTTGTCCTTGATCTCGATAGGTACCTCGAATCCCGAACTTGGTACCTTATCCTCGTACCTTGGTCTGATCCACTATGGGGCCGACCTTCGATGTAGCTCCCTGGTCCCGGTCAGATAGAAAAATTGGATTGGCTCGATTTTAACCGTATACAAATACCTCATCTGCCTTTAATACTACCCCGAGAGCATTTTGATAATGTTTCTTTTTAGTCCATCATCTAGACTCAAATCACAAGATAAAATAAATTATAGATGATATTTTATATAAGAAAGGTAGATTTTACCGCTATAGTAAATAAAATTCAGTAACCACACATTAAACTAACACATAACTTTTTTAGAGCAGTTGATGCAGCCACAGTTACAAAAACTCCTTTTACTCTATTTGTTCTAAGTTGAGACTTTAAGATCTTTTATACTCCATATTCTCAGCGTCCTTCTTTACAACTACCAGAATGCTATAGTAGGCGTTAAGTCAAAAGGAGAGTAATTTACAGCGCGCTGAGGATCTTTCTCATTGTCTAACTGTTGTGTAAGGTTTATTTTCATCACCATATGTGAGAAATTTAAATTCTAGGCACAGATATATATATATATATATATATATATATATGTTACGGGTCTACACGTCCTAGTAAATCTAGATTTTAATCATCCAATAGGACCTGATTGGTGATCACACCATATATTAGTTTGATAACCAGTTCTTGCTTTTTCCCAAGTAAATAAGTGAAGTGCCTCTAGTAATCCAAAGAGTAAATTTCACGGATGGTTATTCAACTTTGTGTTCATTACCCAAAAGTCACTTCTTCTTTTTTTATTAAGTAAAAGTCATTAAATTGTGTTCATTACCCAAAAGTCATTTTTCTTTCTTTTGTTACACAAAAATCATTTTACTATACTTTAGTTATCATAATTGTCACTTTGACTAGATTTTATAAAACATTTACCCGAAAAGTCTATTATACCCTTGACATTATAAATTCTCTCATTTATGTAATACCTTTCATATTATATGCTATATAATATATCTTTACCCAAGTATTTTACTTATAATTAATATAATTTATTATTATTTTTATAATATATTCGTACATTTAATTTTTCATTAACATTAATTTTCAATATATATATGTAGCATTATTAAATTTGTTAGTAACATTACTGTGAACAAATCTCACGTCAACGTTCTTAACCATATTTAATAAAATATTTTTAATAAAAATTATAAAATCAAAGCTTATTGATTTATCAGCCAAGTCATTTGTGTTAATTCAATAAATAAAATACCTACTGACACATCAAATTAACACTTTCAAATAAATAATATTAATAGAAAAAGCTAAAACTTAATAATAAACTCAAATATCTTTGAAATATTTTTGTAAAAGTTTTACTGGCTATAAAAAATTATTATTTATTAAACAAATCTATTTTTATTATTTAAAATTAATATTAAATAATAAATATTTTTTGTCATTTTTATATTTTAAAATATGTTCATGTTTGAATATGATTAAACAAATTGAGTTCCAAGAAAAAATTAAATATACTGATATATCATAAAAATAATAAATAAAATAATATAAAATTATTTTAATTATAAGTAAAATATCTAGGTAAAAATATATTATATAGTATATAATATTAAAGGTATTACATAAATGAACGGATTTATAATGTTAAGGACATAATAAACTTTTCAAATAAAAGTATTATAAAATCTGGCGAGGGTGACTTTTATGATAGATAGAGCAAAGTAAAATAATTTTTGTGTAACGAAAGAAAGAAAACTGACTTTTGGGTAATGAATACAAAGTTGAATGACTTTTACATAATAAAAAAAAGAAAAGTAACTTTTGGGTAATGAGCACTAAGCTAAATGACCACCCATGAAATTTACTCTAATCCAAAGCTTTGCATAGGAGTTGTAGAGAGCAGAAAAGGTTAAAACAAATTTGAAACATTAAGAGGCTGTATGTTTTATCAAAATTGAATCATACTATAGTTTCATTTGTGATGGGATCCATCTCATTCAAAAATCAAAGTAATAGGTATTTGCCTAAGGAAAATATTTGGTTGAGAATTTCTTTGGTTTGGTAGCCAACTTTGTTGAATTTCTTTGGTTTGGTAGCCAACTTTGTTGAATTGTCAACATTGAAGAAAAAGATGAAAAAGTGTGTGCAAATTGTCAAATATAATAGGCTTTAGAGAGTGAGGCTTCGGTTATAAAAGGAGAGTTTCAGCTCTCGTTTCTACACACCAACAAAGAGAGAAAGAAAGAGTGAGGTTTCACAGACAAGGTATAAGAAAATAGTCTGTGAGAAAAATAGAAAGTGAGCGATATTGTAGTGAGGTGGGAATATCAAAATAGGGTTATTTCTTTTGAGTGTTGTAGTGATCTTTGGTGTATTTTACTCGGACCTACAAAGTGTAAAATTTCTTGCTATAGTGATATCAGTTGCTCGTGTCGGGGCCATAATTTTTTTCTTATTCAAAAGGTAAACATATTGGTGTCGTTGTCACTCTTTTATTCTTGTTAATTATCGTATCTAGGTGCTACATTATTATTCCGCTTTTATTACCGTGAATATTATTTTTGTAGGGGGTTTATTCCAACAACTGGAATCAGAGCACAGGGTATGCTCATTCACAGAACTATTATTCACTGTCGGTAGTACTATACTTGGTTAAAAAAGAAAAAATCTGAAGTACGAGATAGCAAAATTCAACGGAGATAACGGTTTCTCAACATAGCAAAGAAGGATGAGGGATCTGATCATCCAACAAGGATTACACAAGGTACTAGATGCTAATACCAAAAACTCTGATACCATGAAAGCTGAGGATTAGGCTGACTTAGATGAAATGGTTGCTAGTGCAATCAGGCTGCACTTATCAGATGATGTGGTAAATAATATCATTTATGAAGACACCGCACGTAAAATTTGGACAAGGTTAGAAAGCCTATACATGTCCAAAATGCTTACAAATAAATTGTACCTGAAGAAGCAATTATACGCCCTACACATGTGTGAAGGTACGAATTTTTTGTCACATTTAAATGTGTTTAACGGACTAATCACACAGCTCGCCAACCTCGAAGTAAAAATCGAGGAAGAAGATAAAGCTATCTTGTTAGTGAACTCGTTGCCATCTTCGTATGATAATTTGGCAACAACCATCATGCACGGTAAGACTACCATTGAGTTGAAAGATGTCACATCGGCTCTTCTACTTAATGAGAAGATGAGAAAGAAGCCTGAAAATCAAGGACATGCTCTCATCACAGAAGGTAGAGGCAGGAGTTATCAAAGGAGTTCGAGAAACTATGATCGGGGTGTTCATCGGTTGGTATGGTACGATATTTAGATATTTCGGTTCGGTATTTTCGGTATTCGATTTCGTAAAATGCTATACCAATACCATACCTAATTAAATTCGGTATGGTTCGGTTTTGGTTTATTCGGTTCGGTAACTTCAGTTTATTCGGTTGGAATACTAGCTAGTGCATAGAGTCATAGACGGTAATATTCTTAGTTAAAGTATGCAAAAATACAAAACTAAAAATGTTTGTTAACCAAAGTTTTGTCCAAAACCAGCAAATACCAACCTAGAGAGAGGAAACTTAGAGAAATATCTTGTTACTTGCTTAAAGTTAATTGATGAACTTAGAGAATAAAGGAAAAAAAAATTAGATTTCTTATATCTATGTAATAATTAATAAAATATGTATTATGTAATATAATATATATTTCGGTACGGTATCGGTATTTCACTATTTTATTTTAAAATATCAAATACCATACCTAATACCATTTTGTTTAAAATTTAAACCAAATACCATACCGAATACTAAAATATCGAATACCGAATACCAAAATTTTCGGTTTCGGCACGGTAATTCGGTATTTACCAAATTATGCACAGACCTAAACTATGGTATATCCGAAGCTCATGGGAAGTCTAAGAACCGATCCAAATCAAGAGCGAGAAATTGCTACAATTGTGATCAACCAGGTCACTTTAAAAGAGATTGCCCAAATCCAAGGAATGGCAAAGGTGAAACTAGTGGCCAGAAGAATGATGGCAACACGGCCATCATGGTGCAAAACAATGATAATGTTGTCCTCTTTATAAACGAGGAAGAGGAGTGCATGCACTTATCAGGTCTAGAGTCGGAATGGGTGGTTGATACAGCAGTATCTTACCATGCCACACCGGTAAGAGATCTTTTTTGCAGATATGTATCATGTGATTTCGGCACTGTGAGAATGGGTAACACAAGTTATTCAAAGATTGCGGGGATTGATGGCATTTGTATCGAGACAAATATCGGGTGCACATTGGTTCTAAAGAACGTGCGACATGTACCTGATTTGCGGATGAACTTGATCTCGGGAATTGCTTTAGACCGAGATGGATACGAGAACTATTTTGCAAATCAAAAGTGGAGACTCGCCAAGGAATCATTGGTGATTGCAAAGGAAATTTCTCGTGGCACGTTATACAGGACAAATGTAGAAATATGCCAAGGTGAATTGAACGCGGCACAAGATGAGATTTCTACAGATTTGTGGCACAAAAGGATGGGTCATATAAGCGAGAAGGGATTGCATATTCTTGCCAGGAAATCACTCATTTCTTATGCCAAAGGTACAACGGTAAAACCCTGTGACTACTATTTATTTGGTAAGCAACATAGAATCTCATTTCAGACATCGTCTAAACGAAAATTGAATATACTTGATTTGGTATATTCTGATGTTTTTGGTCCAATGGAAATTGAATCGATGGGCGGTAACAAATATTTTGTTACTTTTATTGATGATGCTTCACGAAAATTATGGGTTTATATTTTGAAAACCAAAGATCAGGTGTTTCAAGTTTTCCAAAAGTTTCATGCTATGGTGCAAAGGGAGACAGGCCAAAAGCTAAAGCATCTCCGAAGTGACAATGGAGGTGAGTACACTTCAAGGGAATTTGAAGAGTACTGTTCGAGCCATGGGATCAGACATGAAAAGAAAGTTCCTAGAACCCCACAACATGATGGAGTAGCCGAAAAGATGAATCGCACCATTGTGGAGAAGGTGAGAAGCATGCCCAGAATGGCTAGACTGCCTAAGTCATTCTAGGGTGAAGTAGTTCAGACAGCCTGTTACCTGATCAATAGGAGTCCATCAGTTCCGTTGGCATTTGACATCCCAGAGAGAGTTTGGACAAATAAGGAGGTGTCCTACTCAGATCTAAAGGTGTTCGGTTGCAGAGCTTTTGCACATGTACCAAAGGAGCAGAGAACAAAGCTGGATGATAAATCTATTCCTTGCATATTCATCTGATATGGAGATAAAGAGTTCAGATACAGATTGTGAGATCCTGTAAAGAAGAAGGTCATCAGAAACAGAGATGTAGTCTTCCGAGAAAGTGAAGTTGGAGCTATTGATTGTACGCCAGAGAAGGACAAGAATGGTATAATTCCTAACCTTATTACTATTCCTTCTATTTCTAACAATCCCACAAGTGCAGAAAGTAGGACCGACGAGATTGCCGAGCAGGTGGAGCAACCTGGTAAGGTTATTGAGCAGGATGAGCAACTTGATGATGATGTCGAGCAAGTGGAGTACCCCACTCAAGGAGAAGAACAACCTCAACCTCTGAGGAGATCAGATATGCCAAGGGTAGAGTCATGTAAGTACCCTTCCACAGAGTATGTCCTCATCAGTGATGAAGGGGAGCCAGGAAGTCTTAAGGAAGTGTTGTCTCATCCAGAAAATAATCAGTGGATGAAAGCCATGCAAGAGGAGATGGAATATGTACATAAAAATGGCACGTACAAGCTCGTTGAACTTCCAAAGGGAAAAAGACCACTCAAATGTAAATGGGTCTTTAAACTTAAGAAAAATAGAAATGGCAAGCTGGTTAGATACAAACTCGAGTGGTGGTAAGAGGCTTCGAACAGAACAAAGGTATTGATTTTGATGAAATTTTCTCACCTGTTGTCAAAATGACTTCCATTCGAACAATTTTGAGCTTAGCAGCTAGCCTAGATCATGAAGTAGAGCAGTTGGATGTGAAAACTATATTTCTTCATGGAGATTTGGAAGAGAAGATTTATATGGAGCAGCCAAAAGGATTTGAAATAGCTGGAAAGAAACACATGGTGTGCAAATTGAATAAGAGTCTTTATATATTGAAGCAGGCACCAAGGAAATGGTACATGAAGTCTTACTCATTCATGAAAAGTCAAACATACAAAAAGACCTATTCGGATCCATGTGTATACTTCAAAAGATTTTCTGAGAATAACTTTATTATATTGTTGTTGTATGTGAATGACATGTTAGTTATAGGAAAAGACAAGGGGCTGATCGCAAAGTTGAAGGGAGATTTGTCCAAGTCATTTGATATGAAGGACTTGGGCCTATCACAACAAATTCTGGGTATGAAGATAGTTCGAGAGCGAACAAGTAGAAAGTTGTGGCTATCTTAGGAAAAGTACATTAAACGTGTACTGGAACGCTTCAACATGAAGAATGCTAAGCCAATCAACACACCTCTTGCTGGTCATCTAAAGTTGAGTAAGAAAATATGTCCTACAACAGTGGAGGAGAAAGGGAACATAGCTAGAGTTCCTTATTCTTCAGCAGTCGGAAGCTTGATGTATGCAATGGTATGCACCAGACGTGATATTGCTCATGCAGTTGGTGTTGTCAGCAGATTCCTTGAAAATCCTAGAAAGGAACATTGGGAAGCAGTCGAGTGGATACTCAAGTACCTGAGAGCTACTATAGAAGATTGCTTATGTTTTGGAGGATCTGATCCAATCTTGAAGGGCTGCACGGATGCTAATATAGCCGGTGATACTGATAATAGAAAATTCACTACTGGATATCTATTTACTTTTACAGGGGGAGCTATATCATGGCAGTCTAAATTGCAGAAGTGTGTTGCACTTTCAACAACTGAAGCAGAGTACATTGCCACTACAGAAGCTGGCAAGGAGATGGTATGGCTCAAGGGATTTCTTCAAGAGTTGGAATTTCATCAAAAGGAGTATGTCGTATATTGTGACATTCAAAGTGGTAAAAAAGATTCACACGAGTGAAAGTCCTATTGCTATGTTGACCAAGGTGGTACCAAGAGACAAGTTCGAGCTATGCAAAGAACTTGTCGACATGAACTCAAACTAGAAGACAATGCTACCTCCTCTAGATGAATAAGACTGGAGGGGGAGATTGATAGGGTCCATCTCATTCAAAAATCAAAGTAATAGGTATGTGCCTAAGGAAAATATTTGGCTGAGAATTTCTTTGGTTTGGTAGCCAACTTTATTGAATTTCTTTGGTTTGGTAGCCAACTTTATTAAATTTCTTTGGTTTGGTAGCCAACTTTATTGAATTTCTTTGGTTTGGTAGCCAACTTTGTTGAATTGTCAACATTGAAGAAAAAGAAGAAAAAGTCTATGCAAATTGTCAAATATAATAGGCTTTAGAGAGTGAGGCTTTGGCTATAAAAGGAGAGCTTCCGCTATCATTTCTACACACCAACAAAGAGAGAAAGAAAGAGTGAGGTTTCACAGACAAGGTATAAGAAAATAGTTTGTGAGAAAAATAGAGAGTGAGCGATATTGTAGTGAGGTGGGAATATCAAAAGAGGGTTATTTCTTTTTAGTGTTGTAGTGGTCTTTGAAATATTTTACTCTGACCTACAAAGTGTAAAATTCCTTGCTATAGTGATATCAGTTGCTCGTCTCGGGGCCGTGGTTTTTCCGTTATTCAAAAGAGTTTTCCACGTACAAATCTTGGTGTCATTGTCACTCTTTTATTCTTGTTAATTACCGTATCTCGGTGCTACGTTATTATTCTGCTTTTATTACCATGAATATTATTTCTGTAGGGAGTTTATTCCCAACAATTTGAGTAGCATAATCTGTTCTGAATTGATAGTGTCATCCATACACATGTTGGAACGTTGTAAAGACTCGGCCGATCGTTTTGGGAGTTATAGCCCCGTTACCTCCATTTTTGCTTCATTATGTATTATTCAGATGTTTTATGTTATACTGGTTAGTTGGTTCGGTTCTGAAGTGGTTTCGGAGTAGAATGAGACACTTAATCTCCTATTTAGAAGTTTAAGTTAGAAAAGTCAACCGGATGTTGACCTATGTGTAAACGATCTCAGATTTGAATTTGTATGGTTCTGTTAGCTCCGTTAGGTGATTTTGGACTGAGGAGTGCGTCCGGAATATGATTTGGAGGTCTGTAGTGGAATTAGGCTTGAATTGGCGAAATTGGAAATTTAGTGATATTCGGTCGGCAGTGGAAAATTTGATATCGGGGTAGGAATGGATTTCCGAAAGTTGGAGTAGGTTCGTGGTGTCATTTGTGACGTGTGTGTAAAATTTGAGGTCATTCGGACGTGGCTTGGTAAGTTTCGGCGTTGTTTGTGGAATTCGGAGGATTTGAAGTTCTTAGGATTGAATCTGAGGCTAATTTGGTTAGGGCTTGGGATATTGGAGAGTTTAATTTAAGGATTTAAGGGACCAAATGATGTCGGATTTTGATAAATTTGGTATGGTTAGACTCGTGAATGGATGAGCTTTCTAGTTTTGTAAATTTTGTTGGATTTTGAAGTGTGGGCCCGGGGCCAGATTTGAGCCGATTTCGGATTTTTGGTCTAAATTGGTAGTTTTTCTTGTGGAATACATTCATTTAGCATAAATTGATGGTATTGTACTGATTGTGAATAGATTCGGAGCATTTGGAGGCCGAATCGAGGGGCAAGAGCATCGCGGAGTAGGGATTTGATCGGTTTGAGGTAAGTAACGATTGTAAATCTAGTCCTGAGGGTATGAAACCCCAGATTTTATATCATTTTACTATTTTGAGGTGATGCACATGCTAGGTGACGGGCGTGTGGGCGTGCACCATTGGAAGTTGTGACTTGGTCCGTCCCATAGCAACTGTAAAGTTGCATATTTTGTTGAAACTGTATGATACTTATGAGTTTTAGAAATGAGTTTCTATAAATTGGGCGGAATGCCATGTTTGGGCCTTGTGCCAGTGTTGTTTGGACCCTTAGGGGCCTTTTTCTTACTATCCTCTCACTATTTTCGATTGAAAATCTATACTCAATCATGGTTATACCTGCTTACTGCATAACTCAGTTTTATTTCTCTGTTTTGATGCATATAAATGTTGTTTTGGGCTGAGTACCCTGTTTTTACTGAGAGCCTGAGTGGCTTGAGAGGTTTATGAATGAGTGAGGTCGAGGGCCTGATTTGTGAGGATATTTATGGGATCGGACTACACGCCACAGCATGTTTGATATAGGCCGAGGGCCTGAGTGATTAATGCCATGATTTGGCTTGATATAGCGATTGGATTGAAGGAGCCCCTCCGGAGTCTGTACACACCCCCAGTGAGTGCAAGTACCTACTGAGTGCGAGTGTCGAATGTCGAGTGTCGTGTGCCGAGTGATGAGTGACTAGGAGGCATGAGTGATTGTGAGGTATGCCCGAGAGGCATGAGTGATTGTGAAGTATGCCCGAGAGGCACGAGTGATTGTGAGGTTTGCCCGAGGGGCTGTATACGAGTGATATTGCCCGAGGGGCTGATTATGATTTCATCATTTTTGCTCACCTTTGCATTGAGCCTTTGTTTGAAAAACTATTAAAAATATCTTTAAACGATTTTTACTGGAACATGGTTTAAATGAGATGATTTGATTCAAATACTGATTTTTAAAGCATGTTGTATTTTACCGAGATTTCATGATATGAACTTTATATGCTTTATTGCTTGTCACTACTGCTCAGCCTTTATTTATTGTTGTTACTTACTGAGTTGGCGTACTCACGTTACTCCTTGTGCCTTATGTGAAGATCCAGGTGTAGCTGGACACGGTAGCGGCTGTTGACTATTTCGGTTGCCAATTTTCTCGGGGATGGCAAGGTAGCTGGCATTCACAGCCCTGATCTTCTCCCTCTTATCTTTCTTTAGTTGTATTTAGCTATTTTCCTGACTATGTTAGTCTAAATATTGTCAGAAAATTGTAGTAGATGCTCATGACTAGTGACACCCCGATGTCGGGCTTTTCTTTTCCGCACTTTTATTTTGATTTGAAATCCTTTACGAAGGTTTTTATGTTAAATAACCTTGAATTTTCTTTGAAATGAAAGTATCGGTTTGTTTTGGAAATGAGTCATCTTGCCTAGTTCCACAATAGGCGTCATCACGACAGGGTTAGTTTGGGTCGTGACAAGTTGGTATCAAAGCCTAGGTTACATAGGTCTCATGAGTCATGAGCGGGTTTAATAGAGTCTTGCGGATCAGTACGGAGACATCTGTGCTTATCTTTGAGAGGCTGCAGAACCCTTAGAAAACTCCACATTCTTGAATCCTTGTCGTGCGAATATGTTGATTTTAGTAACTAAACATCTGTTGTTTCATTTTCTCACATATAGTGAGGACTCATACTACCGGTCAAGAGGGCTAGCCACCAGTACCATCAGCCAGGGCCGCGAGAGACCGAGGCTGCGGTAGAGGCCGTGGTTGGGGCAGAGGTGCAGCCCGCACCGCAGCTGGGGCAGTACCTGCAGATCTACCAGTTGCCCCAAATCAGAACCAGATTCCAGTTATTGATGCACCAGCTCAGGCACCACCTGTGCCTATTGTGATTCTAGGCCTTCAGGAGTCCATAGCTCAGATTCTGACAGCGTGTACCGGCCTTGCTCCGGCGGTCTCTATCTCGACGGCCGCAGCCGCTTCTCAGGCCGGGAGAGGCACAGGCACTCAGACTCTCGTCGCTTGCACAGCCGAGCAGGTTGTTCAGGGACTCCAGACACAAGGGGCACCACCAGCCCAGCCGGTTACAGCTGCATAGGATTATGTGGTTCCTGTTATGCATGTGGATGATCAGCGTAGGTTGAAGAGGTTTAGGAGACTCCAACCGCCACCTTTCAGTGGTACAAAGAGAGAGGATACTCAGGACTTCTTGGACAGGTGTCAGAGGATACTACGTACTGCTAGTATTTTGGAGACTTGTGGGGTCTCATTCACTACTTTTTAATTTTTCGGGGCGCACTCAGATGGTGGGAGACTTACGAGAGGCTTAGGCCTATTGGCGCAGTACCCCTTACTTGGCAGTAGTTCTCCGTGGTCTTTTTGGAGAAGTTCGTGCCTCAGTCCAGCAAAGAGGAGCTGCGCTGGCAGTTTGAGCAGCTTCATCAAGGTGATATATATGTGACATAGTATGAGATGCGGTTCTCCGAGTTGGCCCGTCATGCGATCTGGTTGGTTCCCATAGACCGAGAGAGGATCGGGAGGTTTATAGATGGCCTCAATTTTCAGCTTTGGTTGCTTATGACCAGAGAGAGGGTGTCTGGTGCTACCTTTGATGAGGTTGTCGACATTTCTCGGCAGATTGAGATGGTTCGCGGTCAGGAGAGGGTTGAGAGGGAGGCCAAGAGGCCTCGTGGTCAAGGTAGATTCAGCGATGCTCCTTTGGGGGGTCAGTTCCAGCACGATAGAGGTCGTCATTTCAGACAGGCTCAGTCAACTCGACCTTTTCACCATGGTGCATCATCTGGCCATGGTTCTCACAGTTCTCATCAGGGCCACTCATCACTCGGTGCCCTTCCAGCTCAGAGTTCATCCCGTGCTCCACCAGTTCAGGGCTCCTCCATGCCAGGTTCTTCTACCAGTTCTCCCGGCGCTAGGGGTTCCCTTCAGTTCCCGCCACCAGCACCAGGGAGTTATTTTGAGTATGTGGAGTTTGGGCATATATAAAGGCAGTATCCTCGTCGTCATGGAGGTATATCGCAATAGAGGAGTCAACCTTCGACTTCAGCACCAGTTACTTCACCACTCGCCAAGTCAGCTCGAGGTGGAGGTCAGTCAGCCAGGGGTCGCCCTAGAGGGGGAGGCAGATCAGGGGGGTGGCCAGGCCCGTTTCTATGCCATCCCTGCCAGACCAGATGCTATTGCCTCAAATGCTGTGATTACAGGTAGCGTCTCAGTTTGTTACAGAGATGCATCTGTATTATTTGACCCTAGTTCCATGTATTCATATGTTTTCTCGTATTTTGCCCATTTTCTGGATATGCCCCGTGAGTCTTTAGTTTTATCTATTCATGTATCTACTCCTGTGGGTGATACTATTGTTGTGGACTACGTATATCGGTCATGTGTCGTGACTATTGGGGGTCTAGAGACCCAAGTAGACCTTTTGCTACTCAGTATGGTTAACTTTGATGTGATTTTGGGTATGGATTGGTTATCTTTATGTCATGATGTTCTAGATTATCACGCAAAGACTGTGACGTTGGCAATGTCGGGATTTTCGAGGGTTGAGTGGAGCGGTTCTATAGATTGTGCACCTAGTAGGGTGATTTCATATTTGAAGGCTCAGCGTATGGTTGAGAAGGGTTGCCTGTCTTATTTGACTTTTGTGAGGATATTAGGGCATAGACTCCTACTATTGATTATGTTCTGGTGGTATGTGATTTTTCGAATGTGTTTCCTGCAGACCTGTTGGGAATGCCGCTTGACAGGGATTTGACTTTGGTATTGACTCGGTGCTGGGCACTCAGCCCATTTCTATTCCACTGTATCGTATGGCACCGGCGGAGTTGAAGGATTTGAAAGAACAGCTTCAAGAACTCCTTAATAAGGGGTTTATTCGGCCTAGTGTGACACCTTGAGGTGCACCGGTTCTATTTATAAAGAAGAATGATGGTTCCATGAGGATGTGCATTGATTAAAGGCAGTTGAACAAGGTCACAGTCAAGAACAAGTATCATTTGCCTCGTATTGATGGTTTATTTGACCAGTTTCAAGGAGCGAGGGTGTTCTCCAAGATTGATTTGAGGTCCGGTTATCACCAGCTGAAGATTCGGGATTCGGATATTCTTAAGACAGCTCTCAGGACCCGATATGGCTATTACAAATTCTTAGTGATATCTTTTGGGCTGACCAATACCCCAGCAGCGTTCATGCATTTGATGAACAGTGTATTCCAGCCTTATTTGGACTCATTCATTGTTGTATTCATTAATGACATCCTGGTGTACTCTCATAGCCAGGAGGAGAACGCTTAGCATTTAAGGATTGTATTACAGAGATTGAGGGAGGAGAAGCTTTATGAAAAGTTCTCCAAGTGTGAGTTTTGGCTCGGTTCAGTAGCATTCTTGGGGCACGTGGTGTCCAGTGAGGGTATTCAGGTAGATCCGAAGAATATAGAGGCGGTGCAGAGTTGGCCTAGACCGTCCTCAACCACGGAGATTAGGATCTTTCTTGGTTTGGAGGGTTATTACCGTCGCTTTGTGGAGGAATTTTCATCTATTGCTTCGCCCTTGACCAAATTGACCCAAAAGGGTGCTCCATTCAGGTGGTCGGATGAGTGTGAGGAGAGCTTTCAGAAGCTCAAGGCTGCTTTAACCATAGCTCCAGTGTTAGTTCTGCCATCAGCTTCAGGTTCTTACACCGTGTATTGTGATGCCTCGAGGTTAGACATTGGTTGTGTTTTGATGCAGGAGGGTAGGGTGATTGCCTATGCCTCGCGCCAGTTAAAGACCCATGAGAAGAACTATCTTGTCCATGATCTTGAGTTAGCAGCCATTATTCACGCCTTGAAGATTTGGCATCATTATTTGTATGGGGTTCATTGTGAGATCTATACTGATCACCGAAGTCTACAGCATCTGTTTAAGAAGGATCTTAATTTGCGTCAGCGGAGATGGTTGGAGCTTCGTAAGAAATATGATATCACTATTTTGTACCATCTGGGGAAGGCCAATGTGGTGGCCGATGCTTTGAGTCGCTGGGCGGAGAGTTTGGGGAGTTTAGCATATCTTCCAGCAGCAGAGAGACCTTTGGCATTGGATGTTCAGGCCTTAGCGGGCCAGCTTGTGAGATTGGATATTTCGGAGCCTAGTCGGGTATTGGATTGCGTGCTCTCCAGGTCTTCTCTTTATGACCGTATCAGGGAGCGTCAGTATGATGACCCTCACTTACTCGTTCTTCAGGACAGGGTTCGGAGAGGTGATGCTAGGGATGTGACTATTGGTGATGACGGTGTGTTGAGGATGCAGGGCCGGATATGTCTGCCTAATGTAAATGGGCTTCAGGATTTGATTCTTGAGGAGGCCCACAGCTCGTGGTATTCTATTCATCCGGGTGCCGCGAAGATGTACCAGGATTTGAGACAGCACTATTGGTGGAGGCGGATGAACAAGGATATAGTTGGGTTTGTAGCTCGGTGTCTCAACTGTTAGCAGGTTAAGTATGAACATCAGAGACCGGGTGGCTTGCTTCAGAGATTAGAGATCCCAGAGTGAAAGTGGAAGCGGATCACCATGGACTTCGTAGTTGGGCTCCCATGGACTTCGAGGAAGTTCGATGCTATTTGGGTGATTGTGGATCGGCTGACTAAGTCCGCGCACTTCATTCCAGTTGGTACTACTTACATTTCAGAGCGGTTGGCTGAGATTTACATCCGAGAGATTGTTCGCCTGCATGGTGTCCCAGTTTTCATCATTTCAGATAGAGGTACTCAGTTCACATCACAGTTTTGGAGGGCCGTGCAATGAGAGTTGGGTAATCAGGTTGAGTTGAGCATAACTTTTCACCCTCAGACGGACGGGCAGTCCGAGCGCACTATTCAGATATTGGAGGACATGTTGCACGGTTGTGTCATTGACTTTGGGGGTTCATGGGACCAGTTCTTGCCGCTCGCGGAGTTTTCATATAACAACAGTTATCAGTCAAGTATTCAGATGGCTCCGTATGAGACTTTATATGGGAGGAGGTATAGATCACCGGTTGGATGGTTTGAGCCGGGTGAGGCTAAGCTCTTAGGTACAGACTTGGTCCAGGATGCATTAGATAAGGTGAAATTAATTCAGGAGCGGCTTCGCATGGCGCAGTCTAGGCAGAAGAGTTATGCGGACAGGAAGGTCCGTGATGTATCTTTCATGGTTGGGGAGAAGGTTTTGCTGAAGGTATTACGCATGAAGGGTGTTATGATGTTTGGGAAGAGGGGAAAGTTAAGCCCCCCGTTCATTGGGCCTTTTGAGGTGCTTCAGAGGATAGGAGAGGTGGCTTATAAGCTTGCCTTACCACCCAGCTTGTCGAGTGTGCACCCAGTGTTTCATGTTTCCATGCTCCGGAAGCATATTAGAGATCCGTCCCATATTTTGGGATTTCAACACGGTTCAGTTGGAGGGTGATATGACTTATGATGTGGAGCCGGTAGCTATTTTGGATCGGCAGGTTCGAAGGTTGAGGTCAAAGGACATAGCTTCAGTGAAGGTGCAGTGGAGAGAGAAGCCTATGGAGGAGGCCACCTGGGAGACCGAGCGGGAGATGCGGAGCATATATCTACGCTTATTCGAGACTCCAGGTATGTTTCTAGACCCGTTGGAGGATGAACAGTTGTTTAAGAGGGGGAGGATGTAATGACCCGGCCGGTCGTTTCGGGAGTTATAGCCTCATTTCCTCCATTTCTGCTTCTTTATGTGTTATTCAGATGTTTTATGTTATACCGGGTTAGTTGGTTCGGTTCCGGAGTGGTTTCGGAGTGGAATGAGACACTTAGTCTCTTATTTAGAAGTTTAAGTTGGAAAAGTCAACCGGATATTGACCTATGTGTAAACAATCTCGAATTTTGAATTTGTATGGTTTCTTTAGCTCTGTAAGGTGATTTTGGACTGAGGAGTGCGTCCGGAATGTGATTTGGAGGTCCGTAGTGGAATTAGGCTTGAATTGGCGAAATTGGAAATTTGGCGATTTTCGGTTGGCAGTGAAAATTTTGATATCATGGCCTAAATGGATTTTCGGAAGTTGGAGTAGGTTCGTGGTGTCATTTGTGACGTATGTGTAAAATTTGAGGTCATTCGGACGTGGTTTGGTAAGTTTCGGCGTTGTTTGTGGAATTCGGAGGATTTGAAGTTCTTAGGATTGAATCTGAGGCTAATTTGGTGTTTTGATATTGTTTTGAATGATTTGAAGGTTCGACTAAGTTTGTATGTTGATATATAACTTGTTGGTATTTTTGATTAAGGTCCTGAGGGCCTCGGGCGTGTTTCGGATGGTCGACGGATTGGTTTTTGGTATTTGAGAGTTGTTGCTGTGAATTCTGCTTGTGTTTCCACACCTGCGGAAGGGGAGTCGTAGGTGCGAGGCAGAAGGTGCGCTTGGGAAGTTCACAGGTGCGGACAGTGCTGGGCTAGGCACGATGCGCAGGTACGAGAAATATGTCGCATCTACGAGCCCGCAAGTGCGAGATGTCGAGCGCAGATGCGGAGAAGGGGATTTTGGCAGGCTTCGCAGAAGCGGAGGAAGATGCACAGGTGGGCTTTCGTAGGCGCGAGACTTGGAGCACAGATGCAAAAAATGGGAGGCCAAGGCTGGAGCGCAGGTGCGAAGGATTGGCCGCACCTGCGAGCCCGCAGGTGCGAGGCCCGGGCGCAGGTGCGGATGCTGAAGGATTTAAGAGACCAAATGATGTCGGATTTTGATAAATTTGGTATGGTTAGACTCGTGAGTGGATGAGCTTTCTAGTTTTGTAAATTTTGTCGGATTTCGAGACGTGGGCCCGGGGGCCGAGTTTGAGCCAATTTCAGATTTTTGGTTTAAATTGGTAATTTTTCTTGTGGAATTCATTCCTTTAGCATAAATTGATGGTATTGTACTGATTGTGAATAGATTCAAAGCATTTGGAGGCCGAATCGAGGGGCAAGAGCATCGTGGAGTAGGAATTTGATCAGTTTGAGGTAAGTAACGATTGTAAATCTAATCCTGAGGGTATGAAACCCCGGATTTCATATCATTCTACTATTTTGAGGTAACGCACATGCTAGATGATGGGCGTGTGGGCGTGCACCATTGGGAGTTGTGACTTGGTCCGTCCCGTAGCAACTGTAAAGTTGCATATTTTGTTGAAATTGTATGATACTTATGAGTTTTAGAAATGAGTTTCTATAAATTGGGCGGAATGCTATGTTTGGGCCTTGTGCCAGTGCTGTTTGGACCCTTATGGGCCTTTTTCTTACTATCCTCTCACTGTTTTCGATTAAAAATTTATACTCAATCATGGTTATACCTGTTTACTACATAACTCAGTTTTATTTCTCTGTTTTGATGCATATAAATGTTGTTTTGGGCTGAGTACCCTATTTTTACTGAGAGCCCGAGTGGCTTGAGAGATTTATGACTGAGTGAGGACGAGGGCCTGATTTGTGAGGATATTTATAGGATCGGGTTGCACGCTGCAGCATGTTTGATATAGACCTAGGGCCTGAGTGATTTATGCCATGATTTGGCTTGATATAGCACTTGGGTTGAAGGAGCCCCTCCGGAGTCTATACACACCCCCAGTGAGCGCAGGTACCTACTGAGTGCGAGTGTCGAGTGCCGAGTGCTGAGTGACTGGGAGGCATGAGTGATTGTGAGGTATGCCCGAGAGGCATGAGTGATTGTGAGATTTGCCCGAGGGTCTATATACGAGTGATGTTGCCCGAGGGGCTGATTATGATTTCATCATTTTTGCTCACCTTTGCATTCAACCTTTGTTTGAAAAACTGTTGAAAAATATCTTTAAATGATTTTTACTGGAACTGGATTTAAACGAGATGATTTGATTCAAACACTGATTTTTAAAGCATGTTGTATTTTACCGAGATTTCATGATATGAACTTTATATGCTTTATTGCTCGTCACTACTGCTCAGTCTTTATTTACTGTTGTTACTTACTGAGTTGACGTACTCACGTTACTCTCTGCACCTTGTGTGCAGATCCAGGTGTAGCTGGACACGGTAGCGGCTGTTGACTATTCCGGTTGCAGATTTTCTCGGGGATAACATGGTAGCTGCTTGGCGATTGCAGCCCTGCTCTTCTCCCTCTTATCTTCCTTTAGTTGTATTTAGCTATTTTCCAGACTATGTTAGTCTCGATATTGTCAGACAATTGTAGTAGATGCTCATGACTAGTGACACCCCGATGTCGGATTTTTCTTTTCCGCACTTTTGTTTTGATTTGAACTCCTTTATGAAAGTTTTTATGTTAAATAGCCTTGAATTTTCTTTGAAATGAAAGTATCGGTTTGTTTTGAAAATGAGTCGGCTTGCCTAGTTTCACGATAGACGTCATCACGACGGAGTTAGTTTGGGTCGTGACAAACGTATATGTTTTTCGACCATAGATATTTTTATCAAGCTACTAATTAATGCGTCCAAGCAGTGCAATTGGAGGTCGCAGTGACTTGAAACTGATATTTGCTAGATCGCATATATAGCATGTTAATTATTATCTTTATCAGGTCACCATTTAATGTTTCATGATAAAGATTTATAATATTTATTATTTTGAGTAACCTGATTGTGAAAATAATTTTATAACATCAGCCTACACCTTAAACTCTAAATATTTCTCCCTGGTCCTCTTTCCTTCACTTACCTCTTGTGTTTGCATGCATCTCACAATAACATTTATGCATATGCATCTCACAATAACATTTATGCCCTGCTCCTCTTCTTTTTAAACTCGGATTTGTATTCTGTTTCGTTTCTGGATCTTGTCTAATTGGTGATTCACTGTACTACTGTAGGAGGCGCGCGGCTAGAAAATTAAAGCGGATTTACATCCCGCATCCTGATTTTAAGAGTCGCAAAGAGCTTATAAAGATAAACTTAAAATCAATCGCGGTAAGCTCTCGTTATTGTTGTCAGCTTGTTTCTTACTCCCTCCAGTTCAAAAAGAATGTTCACTTAGCCATTTGCACACCTCTTAAGAAAATACTAACTCCTAAATAAAAATAGGTAATTTGACAAAACTATCCCTAATTAATTATGTATTGTGGAATGACTATGATCTCACTGAAAATATGCATGACTTATACACAATAATTGAACTAGCCAGTTAAGTAAGCTATACTATGTTATTGCAGGTTATGGCTCAGTGATTATTAATACTGTAGATTTGTAGTGAATACAATATTAAGAGACCTTTTGGTTACATCTCAATAGAATTCTAAGTTCCTAGAATGGCAAGGAAGGGTGATGATGGAAATGATCTATATGAATTTTATACTTTTGTTACATTATTACTTGAAAGCAAACTCAAATATTTTCTCTGTTCTTGAGATGGGATGGACAACTGCTAATCGTCAAAAGCAAATCCAGGATTTAGAGTTCCTAGGTTCAAAATGAGCGTAAAATCTCATTATATGTATAATTTTTAAGTTTTTTCGCATTGCATGTGGTATTTGAGCCGAAAGAAATGTGTTCAGTTGAACCATAGAACCGGCCCTAGATTAGTCTCTGATTATTATTGCTCCTCGAGATTGAATTGAAAATTTAGTTGATACTAATAATTTGTATCATGAATGGCAGTTAGTTTTTTTTTTCCCCCTTGAGTTTACGATCATTTAATTTAATGCTTAATTTTGCTTTCTTTTTAATAAATAGGTAGTTGAGAATTTCAGGTTATGCTGTTGGAAATGAACAGGAATAAAAGGTTCAGAAACAAAATTACGCAAGGGAGTCTCTATTGTGTTAAATAGATATGTATATAGTATAGTCATGCAGTTGGAGTTGGATAAGAAAAAACAAGTCAGCTAGCACACCAGAGAAGTAAATCTTTAAATGGATGTTTTGCAAAAAAAAGAGAGTTGAAGCCAGTATGCTACAAGTATATTTTACATCTTATGGAGCCTAATCTTAGTTTAAAAAAACTATTCAGAAATAATAGTTAAACTTCTAAGTATTGTTTTTTTCTTGGAGAAGCCCATGATAAGAAAAGGAGAAGGGAGAGAGTTTGATAAGACACTCCACACTGGAGTTACCATATCAGTAACTAATCCTTATTAAATTTTCATTCGAATATTCTTTTTCTATTACAATGACTTCCTAGTGCAAAAGAAAGTCAAAGAACATTGTAGATCTAGTACATATCTAACTAATATGAAATGGTTCAATCATGCAATAAGAAAATCCACTGCGCATGCTTCCATCTTTGGAGTTTGGAGGTGTCTGAAGAAAAAAATCCGTCTTATATGTTTCTTTAATCCTTTTACTGAATTGTTGCGTTTAAATTTACTATCTACCTATATATACATAACTATAGTTCATACCAAAAAATATTTATGGCCTAAGATTCAAGAAAACCAAATTTTTTGGTATAATACTATCTGGTCTGATAAATCCAGTTTAGCAATGTGTAAGACCATTAAAGAGGAAACTACTGATATGTAGCTCCCCTCCAATTGGTCCAACGCGGCGCAAATCTAGACTAATCGGGACAACATAGTTTCTCTTTGTGTTGGGGAGGCAGAGGATAGTTTGCAACTTAAGGATAGCAAGCACATTCCCAAAACCGATAGAAGATTGAGATCAGTATGCTTTTAAAAGGATTTGACTGCTCAAGTTGCATGAAGAGATGTGTAATTCTCATGATCATTATTCGGAACAAATTAAAAAGGGCGATGGTACATACTTCCTGATAAGCTTAGCATAGACTAATAATAAGGTGAAAAGAGTAAAGAATGCAGAGGGCTCCATATTTGGCAAGCAAGTCATGGTTTTCATTTTGATCCCAGAGTTTGACAATCAATGTCATTAAGAAATGAAGGCATAACTTTAATTGGCTGGAAAGAGAAACCAGCACTGTGGCATGCATCCTCCAGCTGCTTCACTTGTGAATGTCCGTCCGGACAAAACACAACCACAGCCCCGCCACTTCCTGTGAACTTGGAAGCAGCACCTACCCTTCGAGCAATTTCAACCATCTCTATATTCATAGCTCCAAGGGCATCATCTCCAAACATACGCCTGCATAGTCCACCCACAAAATTTTAGCATTTGATATGCATATCATATCACCAGCTTATGTATAACAAATCGAGTAATATTTGAGTACATCAAAACTATGAAAATAAGATGCAAAAGGCCATATGAAACACTTGGATTTATTCTTTGTCCAGAACCAAAATTTTAGATGGTCAAAGGCAGTCCATTTGCTAGTTTAAATACCAAGTATAACCAGGAAAGGAATGTAAAGAGCACTGTGCCAGACAAAAAATTTGTACAAATAATAATATGAAAATGAGTTGGACAAGACACTACTGAAACAGGTTCTGCGATGCCACTAAGCACAGACAAGATATTAACAAATGTCTTCTGAATCTCTGATCAATCTAAGCAGGTTGTCATATGTTTTACCTTCTCAGATCAAAATTATGATTCATGAGGGCCGCCAACTTAATGTAGTCCTTCTCAAGAAGTGTTTTCCGTCCCTCCACAGCTATGTTTGCAACCTCTTCCATGGTTGATCTTATGAATTCATCACCATCTAACCATCTCTGACGTACTGTACTATGTACCTGTATTTGAAATAAGTATCATCTAGTATTTTGTAACTACTACATCAAAGTAATTCTTAGTCACAAAGAAAGGGCAAAAGTTAATCCGGACACTGATATTCATGTTTCCTTAAAAACCTGCCACAACCATTATCTCTTCCATTGTCGGGAGAAATATTAAGAAATTAATGGAAAATATAAAAGGTTAACCAGTTAAAGGATGCTGAAACTAAAGTGCCTCCTTCATGGACTACAATCCCACATTGATACTCCTCTAATTCTTTTCACTAACTTCTTTGTGTAAAATGAAAACCAAAATGTAAATTTTAACCCATTGCATGGCTAAGCAAACAACATATCCAATCAAAACTCAGTCACTTGGTCCAAAGAATCTTTGAACCAGACACCAGAAAGATTTTCCACACTACATATCCTGCACATTAAATACTCACCTTTCCAGAATCACTGGGATTTTCTGCATAGATCAGATAAAGAGGTGGGAGAAGATCAACATCCATGGGTGTATATATACCATGACCCAATTCATCCATGTGATTCTTGCCAAAGTCCTGTAAAATAAAAGTAAAAAGGGAATATAAAATCAACTCTACAACTGTGGCAAGCTTAGTGCTGCCAAATATCACGCTGCTACTAACTTGTAATAAAAAGTATAACACTGATGCGCACCATGTATACAAGGCCTCCGTACACCTGTGCCACTCTATCTTGAAGACCCGCAACAATTCCAAGTTCCTTCTCTGCATTAAGGACAAGGTTCGGCCTTACCTCAACTTTGATTAGATGTCTGACTTTGTAAAAGTCAAGAAGGCAACTCAGTGCAGCACTAACAATTGCACTGGAACCTGAAAGCCCTGTCTGAGATGTGGAAAGTATTTGATGTATCAATCAACCATTTCAACATGAGATAGATTAAATCTTCTATGTTATGATCAATAGCAATGACATATCCAGATCATGATCATTTAAGTAGTCTGATGTACCTTTTAGTTATGATTGAAACAGCATGCCTGCTATTTTTTAATTTATTTGCATATCTTAAACCAGAAGGTACTATGCGTAGTTTTATGCATAGGGCTATGTCCAAGGTATAAATTTTTAGTCAACTTAGTTATTTTAGGTAAACTGTAAACCTACTAGTTAAGGCACATGTAAACAATGAGACAATATAAATAGAAGTAACTACACTCTAAATTAAAGTTGTTCCCTCTTGTATTTTAAACTGAGTGGCTGGAAACTCGAGCTAAACTATATGCGAGATGGATAGTGACACCACCACAAAACTTTTGAAGCATGGAGGCTGAGCTGCTCGACAATTAGCAGATTGACCCGGTTGAAGTTTCTTTGAGATTAAACAATCAGTTAAAGCTTGAACAGACTTTCAGTCTTCAGTATAATTATCAGGCTAGCTCAACGTCAATTGGATAGACGATTTGGAATATACAGAGAACAACAGAGCCGTTTGAGCTCAATTGACAAGCTCACTGCTCATTTGAACTTTGTTTAGATTGTAAAAACAAATCACTTGAAAATATATTATTTTTCAGCTCAACTCGACTTATTTTGCCTACTACATTAAGGTGGGGAACACTATAATCACTTTCAAAATGTTGGGCTGAAATCTCAACATTGAGACCATATTCACTTTTCATAAAATGTGATGACTTCCGAATCCATAATGCAAGGAATAACACAACTACTCGTGCAAATAAGGAAAAACCCTTGACTCTTAATACCAAGCAAGAACAACCTAGGTGCTTGCAACTAATTATCTATTCTAGACATAATATTTTTGCCTTAAATCCAAACTTTCACATATCTCTACTTGATTTTTACCTTGATATTCTCGCTATAAGGAGAAAATCTGAAACAATGTTTCACAATATAAACTAGCAAAAAGTTTTAAGTTTACCAATAATTAGTGTGACACGAAACCAAAATTGGAAACATCCAAAGGAATGTAAACCTTGCAATGTTAAGATCTACCTGGCGGGGAATGTTAGTTTCATACGAGAGAGTGAAATTTCCATCATGTAAGGTAACATTGTTCTCCTTGCAATACTTGTGAAATATTTTACAAATAGCCATAAGTAAACGCACCCCTCCATAGTAGCCCTCATTCTGCAATCTGTTCACCTGTCGACAACAAGCACAAGCATATTGTTTTAAAATAAAATCAATCAAACTGCACACAAATCAACAGAGCACGAAAAAATAAAGGGTGCCTATCATTCTAATTACTTCCTCCTTCTCAATTGATGTTAGGTTGTTAATGATTATGAAGTTTAAATAAGAAAAAAAATAACTTTTGGAACTTGTGGTCTAAAACTAGTTTTAGATAATTGTGTCATTGTAAATCGTCTCATAAATAAAATGAGAAGTTTAAAATTAAATTAAAAAAGTATCATTCTTTCACGGATAAAAAGGAAGAGTAGAACAGTATCGTTCTTTTTTGATAGACTAAAAAGGGAAGATTATGGCGTAAATTGGAACAAAGGGAATACTAAGCACCAATATTTCAGATGAGAAATAGCAATCATCATTAACTCGTCGTCAATTGACCACTTAGAACAACCGAATCAAACCAAATAGTAAACTCAAAACCATATCAATCAATAAACTACGTCTCAATCCCAAACTATTCACATTGCCTGGTCGACCGCAGCTCAAAATTCATTCTAATATATCCTCTAAACTCGAAACTATAATTTCTTCCAAAAAATATAAATTAAAAACGATTAAGGATTAGAAAAAAAGTACAAGTAGATAGCATACCAGGTGAGAAATGGAATTGAATTGAACGAGATCGTGAGAAGGGTGAGGAACAATGACGAGATCTGTAGAAGGTTCTAGACGAACTGAAGCCCAAAAGTTGCCGAGACTAAAAGAGATTGTATTCCCAAAATAAACGTCGCTAGGGTTTCCGAGCAGTCCAACTCTGGCATATGACTTGTGCTCGATCACCGCTGATTGTTTTTCTGATGCAATCTCCATTGTTGCTCAATTTTCCTTTGCTTCTTTTTGCTAATGTCAATGTTGAAATTGTAACGGCATTGGAATCAGTAGGTATAAATATAGCAATCTTGAGATCTAATGGCGGAATTTATTTTTATACTGTAATTGGATGAGGAAGACGAAATGATGATTCCATTAAGAGATTCATGTGATCACGGCGTGACGTGGCAAATCCAAACCTTTTTGAGTATACACAATACGCATTAGAAAAAAGAACAAAACAAAGTAGGTTTTATTTGCAAATTAATATTCCATCCATTTAGGTTTATTATTTGGAAAAAAAAATACGAATTTCTCATTTTAACTTTTTTTTAAAAGTTATATTCAAACAAATGTTGTGATATGTTAAAATTACAAATTACAAAAGACATCTTTCTTTCTTAAATTCCAGTATATTTAAACTTTATTATATAAATGGGAATGGATGGAATAGGTGTTTTATAATTTTGTTCATTGTTATAACTTTATTTCGGAATAGAAAATTTTGGAGTTAAAAAATTGGTTAGAAAAGTATTTCAAGTGAATACATTTTTTTTCAACTTCACTTTTAAATACTCATTTTTTCCAACTTTAACCAAATATTAATCAAACGAGCTAAAAACGTAAATTACGAAATATGTAAATGGACATGGAGTAAATGCAGTGATAAATTACTAAAACATGTACAACTAGATCGCAAGCAGCTCTTTTTTGTCCCAACTTTATTTTAATTTTTCATTTTTTATCTAATGGCTACAAATCTTAATAATCAGGTTTTCCATCACCTGGACTCGTTCCCGTTGAACGGGAAACGGGTTAGATAACTTTCTAGCGAAATTATAGGCCCACGAATTAACCCAAATTGCAGTTTACCCAACCGCTTAAACAAAATTGAGAAATTTTCAGAAATCGCTATTGTTTTGTGAATATTAACTTCATATGACTATTATATACATAATTACTTTCTATAGCTACTATTCAGTTGTTACGGTAGTGTATTCGTTGTATTCATGAATACAGCAACAAAAAGCGCCTAAAAATCAGGGTAGTTCAGCTGTACGCGCATGTATTCGCACCATGTATTCATGAATACAACAACAAAAAGCGCCTAAAATCAGGACAGTCCAGTTATACGCGCATGTATTCACATGTATTCCCGCTGCTGTATTCATGAATACAACAGTAAAAAGCGCCTAAAATCAAGGCAGTCCACCTGTATGCGCATGTATTCACATGTATTCGCGTCATGTATTCATGAATACAGTAACGACAATCACCTTAAAAATAGGTATGTCTAGTTGTCTAAGAGAGGAAAAACATAAATAATGTATTTCATGCCTTATTTCATGCCTCAATGGTAATATATACCATAAATACTTATTCTGCTATAAAATATAAAAGGTAGCTATAGAAAATAATATTTTAAAATTATTTTAATTTATAATAAATAGGGTGTATACCTTTGCTATAGGAGGTAAAATTTCCAACAAAAATTAACCGGTGGAAGTACAATATATGCGAATTTTTATGTATTATATGTGTATAATTATGTATAAATAATATATAATCTATGTATATGGCTAGAAAAAGTAAACATTAAGTATGGCCGGCTATTTGTGTAAAGATCTCATTATTATACCGACTATCACTTTCTCGGGTATTTGGCCCATTGGATAAAACGGGAAAAATAAAAATAATCAGATTTACAATTGGTAATTAAAAGATAGACATTGTTTCAAAAGTAATCGAAATGCAGCCACTTTTTCATGTAAATATAAAATCTGAACAAAAATACCCTTAAAATCTGAAAAATATTCCAGTATATTATGCTGGAGTTCGAATGTTTTTACATATGAGCTTCTAACATAATGTGCCGGAGTTCCAACATAATATGCTGGAAGTTTATATGCAGGAGCTCCATAATCCCGCATATTATACTGGAACTTTCCATGTGCTGGAGTTCCAACATAATATGCTGGAAGTTTATACGTAGGAGCTCCAAATTCCCACATAATATGCAGGAACTTTTCGTGTTTCAGCAAAACAATAGTTATTTCTTAATGACTTTGTAAATGCTGACTATTTTTCCGATTACCAGTCTGAAAACTGGCTAGCCCGTGTTATTTTCACTACCATTTTTGTGTGGTAAAAGAAAAAGAGATTTTTACCTACCTATACTATATATGAAACTTAATTACCCCATCTAATCAAGTTTTAACTTAATTACATGATCATATACAGTTTACCGATTATATACAAATTAGTTTTAAATGAATCCCTTGAATGTAACCTTTTAATTTAGTAAATCCCGAAAAATTCTCACAATTCCTTACTTACCCAAATAAACCCCAATCTTTTTAAAGGATTTTCTTCTTTTTCTCTTTGAAATCAATCATCTTTCTACACCGATTCTACAAAGTTTTTTTTTCTTTTAAAGCTCATAATTTTCTCTAACAATGGAGAAGAAAGGGATTAATCTTTTATCGATTGGAATTTTGCCATGGCTAAAGTTTGGAGCTTTTTGGGGCTTCCCCTTTTCTTGTTGGTATTCCGGTGGCAGGCTAGCAGTAGATGTATATTAATTATTTGGCTGGATTATTCGAATTGAAACTGTCAATCAATAAATTTTGAAGGTGTTTGACTCTCCACCATTGATAGCAGCTTCGAAGCTTTGAATTCAAATTCGGATCAAAAAAAAAATTTTGTTTGAATTGGGTGTTATTGCAAATGATTGGGAATATTCTATAGAGTTTATATCTCGATTTTGAAGGTATTTGGTGAAAATTAGATTTGATTTGGCTGGATTTTCATATTGAAATTCGAAAAAGAAGCAGAAAAACACACCACATACAAAATATATACAAATTATATACAAAAGACATATTGTATAAAATTTGTATGAAAATTATATTTAAGTTGTATGATGTTGTTGTTGTATTTAACTTGTAAGAATGATATATGAAACTTATAGATAAGTAGTAAATAAGTTCTATACTGTATAATTAGTTGTATGAAATTTATTTTTAGTATGTATATTGTTGTAAATATATCAAAATTTGTATTAAAATTGTATGAAATTTGTTTTTAATCTGTATGTTGTTGTATCATACATCATTCTTTTCTTAAAATAGTAATTATGCCAAAGAGAGAGAAGTGTTGCGCTAATTATGGTTTAAAATAGGTAACACATAACTGGAAGGAGTCTTATTTAGATGGAAGGACAATTTGAACTTCGTTCCCTTCAGTTACACCTTTTTCCAAGCAAAGAATCCATTAATTTAAGATATTAATAATGTATTGTATATAAATTTTAAGAAAAACTTATTTAAGCCAGGTAACATATAAAATTTGAACAATTTTAATAAATAAGTTTCAAATATTATATAGGAAAAAAAAAATCCCAAAGAGAAAATAGTTGATCGGGGTGTGACAACCCAAAAGGAAAAAAAGAAGTAGAAAAACAAAAACAAAATAAAACGGGCTTACCGTTGGAAGCCTTTGTGTCCTCAATAAAATATTAAACTAATATTTAAATTATATTTAAAGAATCGCATAAGGTCAAAAGTAGAAAATTAAAATAAACAAATGGAATACACTAAGAACAATAGTTTTCTTTTCTTTTTAAGGAGCGCTAACCAACAGTCCAAGCCTGAAAATAGTAATTGGTAGCTATAGTAGGCTATAAAGGCAGGCAGACATATTTCAAAATATAATTGTGTTCGGTGTTTATATCAAACTAATAGATATATCTATATACTTTTGAAAAAGATTTAAATATCTCTCGTTATACTTTGAGTTCAAATATATCTCTGTCGTTATACTTTTAGCTCAAATATACCCTCGTTTAAAGATGCAAATATCAACGGAGCCGGTTGATGAAAAGCATAACAAAGCATGAATGGAGAAAGATGTTTGTACAATAATATAGTGTTCATTCCCTTCCTACTAGTTTATCTCCATCCATCCAACTTTATACTTCCCTCAGCAAAAATGTTAAAAAGAAGTCCAAATGTCCTCTTCTCGTCTAATTTGGATTTCTCAAGATAGAGTAGAATCAAGAATCAAATAAAGGATTTAGCTTTAATTAGCTGAAATAAAAAAAGAAAAGAAAAAAGGAAACGCATAAAAAGCTTATTTATTATAAGTTCGAAGTAAATTGTGCACTCAACAAATGTCATTAGAAGAAGTACAAAATAAGTAAAAGCCAACACTACTTGACAACCTACAGAAGATGAGGCCATTGATGAAGAAGCATTTGAAGCTTGCTATTCGGGTATGGATATGAGTCTTTTTAATTAATTAGGAGATATTTAAAATTGAACAACCGGATGATGACACGTGTCCCTCCGTTTAAATGATGGGTATATTTGAACCCAAAGTATAACATCAAAGATATGTTTGGACCCAAAGTATAACGAGAAGTATATTTAAACCTTTTCTGAAAGTACACAAGTATATTTGGCTATTTTATGCATAAACTTTTAGCACTTAACAATAATTAATTAAATCATTAACAAAAGTTATCATAGTTTTCGTAGTTTGATGTAAACATAGAATTCGATAAATAATTACTGCATGTTTCATATAGATTTTTTTTAAAATTATGATGATTCTTAGCTTGGGTTCCAATTTCCATGTCGCTAGCAAAGATGACAGAATCCAAAAAGCTTGGGAAAATAAAGTCATGAACTTGGGGATGGTTGCGCCGTTTGCAGTTTTTTGCAAAAAAGCAGCAACATTTAGCCTTGTCTGTTTCTCTATACTTTATACTTTTTTGGCAAGAATTATTGGCTTATCATTTGTTTATCTAGTGTATAAAGTATCGAAATAAAATAATGTAGTGTATAAAGTATCATCTCTTTCTAACTTTCTAAACATTAGTTGAAAAGTTGAAGTAGGACCAAGCTTTTCGTTTTGTGTAGGTAAACAAAAGAAGCTTAAAAGGGGTCTTTTTGCTAAGTACTTAGCAATCTAGTTAAGCAGCATTTGAAAAATAAAGAACTAGGAAAGCTTTTAGGAGACCCGTCTTCATTCCTTTTTCACGTCTCTCTTTTCTTTTTTATTATCTCAAGTTCCCAACCATCACTTTGCACGATAGGTGCGTATACATTCACTCCTCTGTATTCGACCTTATATAATATAACCGTCAAAACTCTCTATAACAATATTTATATAAAATAATATTTCTTTATAAAAATCAAGCTTTTTCGGAACTAATTTTTATGTTATATTATAATAAATATTCTCTATAACAGCACTTCCCTATAACATTCAAAAATATTCGGAACAAACGAGACTGTTATATACAGGTTTGACTGTAGTCAAATAATTTTTAAAAACATTTATATAACAGCAACTCCGCCTTAATATCAAACTAAGTTATTTTCTATTATTAATCCTCACTGTCATGTTTTGAACTCATCTCGGGCCAACTTTATACACAATAACAATTAAAAGTAAAAGTACTAATTTTTTCTATATTTTCTTACTGACATTAAAATTTTCAACGATAGCTAAAAAACGCTTAGAAATTATTGGATCTAAAATAAATTAATAAACTAACATGACTAAAAGGTACTCTATATCAATTGGTATATCGCACATATATATTAGATAATTCGAAAATAATTATGCGACACTAAATTCAAACTAAATGAGTAGTGAATAGTGAATATAATTTGCCAACCATTAATTTAAAAACTATAGATTTGTCTCTATCATCAGTTAATAATTACTTGTAAGATGACATATGGTAACTTAGGTGAGCTGTGTTAGAGACTGAAAATGGTATTTTCTGCAAACAGACAAATAAATCGATCCAATTAAGTACAAGACGTTTATATAAATCCAATATTATGTGATGAACCAACTCATCTAATATTGAGACTCCCAAACACAAAACAAAGTCTTAAAGTTCCCCTAATTAATTTGGAAGCAGGCATGCACAGTCATAAATTGGTTGTTTCAAATTAAATACACTTAAGTTCCTATTTTAACATCTAATTATACTACACACATCATAATATAGACTTTTTTAAAACCATTATAATTCAAATTGTTAAATTTAATGACCTCGCAATTTAAGTGGTATATAGAACTTGAAGACGAAGAAAATCGACTAATTAGAGCCACTCAAAGTTGGTCACTCAAAAATTGGCCATGTGAATTTGTAAGTCAACTTGTGCACCTATGGTCATCTTCCATAATAAAAATGCCATGTTTTGTCCTTTTCATTGTCGATATTAGCGGTACAATTTTTAAGTTGGAATGAAATTTTTTTGTTACTAGCTTGTGGTTGTTACTCTTCCCGCCCAAAATTTAGTGTTTTTACGAGAGAAAATCAGAAGGGGTATAATTCAAGAGGCTAACGCCTAATATATGTACTTCTTTAATATCTTAAACTCTAGTTAGTTTTCGAGACAGTAAAAAGAAAAATGAGAACAATTTACGGGTGCATTTAGAAAGTTATTTTATAAGTGGACATAGGAGATCATTTTCTCTTTAAAAAGTTTAAAAGGTTGATTTGATTGAAGTAGGAAAAAAAGATAGAAATAGTAATAAGAATAGGAAGGCAACTAGGAATATTGTAAATCTAAAATTATGTTGAAGCAAGGTTGAGAAAAAATAAACATAGTATATTAATTCTAAAATACTGGATACTTTTAATTTTCTTGAAATTTAAGTTAAGAAATTTCAACTTATATTTTAAAAATTACTATTTTATTTTCATACTACTTTGTTATTTTGACATGTGAGAAAAGTTGCCATTCAAAGTATTTTTGTGTACAGTTCCTAAATATTTAGGTATGATTTTAAATTAGTTAAGAATTTTTATCGAACTTGACTTATTGTTTACCCTAAAACCAGATAACAATTGAATTTATATGTGGTTTTAAGGACACGTGATTTTACTTGGCATAAACTGAGAAAATATACAAACCGATATTGAAATTGACTGTAAAGAAAAATAAAAGCAACCCCAACGAGATATGTAGCTTGGGCCCTCGAACCAAATGAAACAACAAAGGAAATATAAGCGAAGTAAAAGAATATTGAGAACCTTGAGAAAAGAATATTATATTATTTTTTTACTGTCTGAGCTCCCATTTACAAATGATCATACCCCCTTTATATAGTAGGGGAGTCCTACTCTTGATACAATTCTAAATATAGTAAGGACTCTCATGATGGGCTAATTAATCGGCCTCTTCTTGATACGTACCGTGATTTCTGCCGAGATTTCCCCCTAATTGCGGCTGTAACGGCTTTTTATTTCTTGGCTTGACCTTGATCCTGGCCGATCTTGATCTTGACCGACCTCGATCTTGATCGGTCTCTAGGTCTTCGAGCTCGGTCTTGACTGACCTCGATCTTGATCGGTCTCTGGGTCTCGAGCTCGACAGCATATTCTTCGTACCATGGTTCGATATTACAATGATGAACCTTGAACCATCATGTTCCAATCTCGATTAATCATACGAAGGGTAAAACTCGGTTTCGACCATATACAGATAGTCCCCTCGTTTCTCGGAAAGAAGATGGTGAGAAATGATATGAATTTCCGAACTTCGACTTGGTGGATGATGATGTTAGCGACGAGCTCGATTGTGACGTATGCGACATACGTCCCATCGGTCCGGTTACCAAGGCATTAAATGTGCTCAGTTGATGGTCGGCCATTACCAATTTTGAACCGTCATTGTGAAACCAATAAATAGCTCCTTTCTTCATCATTCCAAACTTTTATTTTCGAAACTTTTCCATTCCTATCTTCCTAGTTTTTTGCTTTCTCCAAAGCTCCCTATTTCCAGGTTTTCAAATTTCGTTGCTTGTTCTTTTTAAAACACCAAATACTTCAATCTCCATTCTCCTTTGTTCACAAAAACTAAATGGCAAAAAAATCTAAAACCGTTCAGCAGAAAGAGGATGTTTCCTCATCTCGGTCGGCCAGCGAGAAACCAGTGGTGGAGCCACGCCTTGAGGAACTTATTCCCGGGGGATGTGTTATTGATTTCGATTTTAAGGTCGATAAAACCTCATCGGTTGCTGGTCGATGCGAGCCGGTATCGAGATATATATGCTCGATACCCAAAAGTCTTCTTGATCTGGTGAAGAAAGATTGCAATTGGGAAAATAAAAAAGTTGTGATACCAATACTGGAGAAAGCGATCACTACCTACGTGGAAGGGTATCTAAGTATTTATACTTATCCTTTCACGCTGGGTCCCCTCGATCCGATCATCGTCAATTTCTGCAAGAAATATCAGGTGATCATCGGCCAAATTCACCCTTCTTTCTGGAGGATCGTGATATTGCTCTGTTTCTTCGTGAGTAAAATCGATGGTCTCCCTTTCACCCTCGACCACCTCGTAAGATTATACAACCCTCGAATCTAACGAGGTAGGTTGATAAAGCTTCAACGCTGGGCCACCAAGGCGTTCATCTCGAGTATAGATGAAGACAAAGATCGGGACTGGATGGGCCGGTTCGTTCGGGTGAAGACCTCGGACCTAATCCCGACCGAGAGCATGCCATTTCCTGAAAAATGGAATATGAAACATAAGTATGATCCCATTTTTTATTTCCGTTTGCAGTTTTTACTTCTTCATCTTTTCTCGTCTATGTTTTTCTCGATGCAGCCGTTGCTTGGATGTCAGGTGCAGTTCCTCACCTCGAGAGCTGGGTGAAGAGCCTGGTTTCGACGTCAACATACGCCGAGCGTGCGTGGCGCGATTTGTCAAAGGGTCGGTGGGAGGTTCGTACTCATGGTTGGCCTTCTTCTTGGATTACTGATTTGCCTATCGTTCGAGCATTGTCTCAAGCATGAATTTACTTACTTTCTCCTTTTGTAGGTCTCGGAAATGATGCGGCTATGAGACCTCCGTCCAGTGATGAAGAAGCCTTACCGCCTATCTCGAAACCGGCGAAGGTGATTAAAAGAAAAAGGGCTTTGGACTCAAAGGGTCAAAAACCCAAGAAAATAGCGGCCCGTAAACATAAGGGGAACACAATCCCACTGACTATGGAGTCGGTCCAAAGACTAAGGGAAGAAGAAGAAGAAGAAGAAGAAGAAGAAGAAGAAGAAGAAGAAGAAAAAGAAGAAAAAGAAGAAGAAGAAGAAGAAGAAGAAAAAGAAGGTGATTCTGGGCTGGTGGCCCGTGCACGAGCTAGCACCGATATTCAGAAGACTTCGGAACTGATGGGAGTCGATACTGCTCTGTCTAGGTTCGACGAGGTTGAAGAGGAGACTCCGGCCCAAGTTCCCGAACCAAGGGGAACCGAAGATACTTTACCTCGGGGTGAAGAGACCATTAAAGAGGCGGTAGATGCCGATGCAGAAACCGGGCTTGAAGCTCGTTGAGTGGGAGGCGATGCCCCAAAAAACCTACTTGGGGTAATAGAGATCGGGGATTCCCCCTCGTTTCCTTCATTTTCCCAGTCGATGATACGTGACGCTCAAGCCGAGGAGACTTGTCACGGGAAGGGGGCCCATGAAGAGGAAGATCCTTTCCATGGTTATTTTGTCGGGGTAGAAGATGCCACCGGTCTGAGTGACTTGGAGACTCCGAAGAAGAGTTCGGGTAAGGCGGGAGTTTCTTGTCTTTTCAACGAAGCTCAACAGGCCCTGAATCGGGTAAGTTCATTTTCTCTTTGTCAATTTTCATACTTGTATTTTTCTTTTCTTGTATAATTCCTTCTTTCTATTTTTGTAGGCCTATGTGCTTCACTACGAGGTTTTTCTCCGATCCCGAGGGGAGCTGAGCCGGTACGAATCCGAGGGCTTACTGAGGAGAGAGATGCCTTCAAGCTTCTTAGTGAGCAGAGAGAATGAGAAGTAGAAGGACTTCGGATTGAGCTAGAAGCAGCTCAGAAAGAACAAGCTGATTTGTCCGAGCAGTAAAAAGAATTTTTGAAGCTAACGACACCGACTCTGGCGTGATGGATAACAGTTCGGTCCCACAAGTCCAACAAAAGCTCGATGTGATCAGGCAGCTTCGTGTTGAAGTGGACGCAGTGAAAGTGGAGGCTAAGGAATGGAAAAAGAACATGGACCGCCTTGCCTCAGAAAAGGAGGCTGGCCGGGCTCAACTAGCCTCGGCTGAAACCCAACTCTGAATCTTGAAAGAGAAAGCCTTGGTGCAAGCCAAGAAAATCGAGGAGTTCCAATATCGGTTGGGCTCAACAACTTCTGATCGAGAGAGACTGGCCATAGAACTTGCAGAGGCCAAATCGGAGGTCGAAATAGCCACGGCTAATGCTGATGCAATGGTGGCCATCTACCGGTCTGATGATGATACTGCTCAGGTTCGAGCAAAGGAGGTTGCCGAGGCTGCTCAGGCTCGAGCAAACTGGGTTGCCGAGCATGCTAAATGCCAGTCTCGGAGGGAGACTCTCGAGGAGATCCATGCTCGTGGCTTTGATCTTACAGCCGATATCTAGAATGATAAGGATCTTGAAGCCGAAGCCAGAGTGTTGGCCTTTTCTGATGATGATGATGATACCGGGAGTATGAGCGGATCTGAAGACAAAGGAGGCCTCGAAGGCGAAGATGCTGTTCCCGGAGAGGACTAAGTCCTTTAGTATTTTTTGTGTTTCTTTTAAGACCGTTTCGGTCTTTTGTAGAAAAACTTATCGGTCCATGTTGCCCTTGTAAATGATTTTTGACACATATATATAAAACTTTCTTCCTTTCCGCCTTATAAAATTATGAAGTTGTATTCCAAGATCCAAGGTTTAAACAATTTGATTGGAACTGAATTAGTATAGCCCTTAGACTTTATGGTCGAGTGAGTTCTTGCTCGAACTGGAAGTAAGGTAACCCTTAGATGTTTTATCTGAGTGAGGACAGTCTCTCAAACTCGAGACAAAAGACAGCCCTTAGGCTTTTGTAAAAAGATTGTTTAAGGCTTTGTCCCCTTTTCGGCTTGAAAGAGTTTCTTATCATTTGTATTTGTGAAACTTGTAATGCCTTGGCATGAAATAAGGAATTGTTCGAGAGTTCGAATAATTTTGTACTCATTAGAGTTTTTGAGGCTTCGGTATTTATCGAATACTTTTATGATTTTGCCGGGGGTAGCCTTTTTAATCGGTTTATGAAAGATTTCGAAGGCCTGTTTGTTATGGAATTCGGACGTCTCCGATCCATATTAATTCAGTCGTAACATCTTTAGTTCGGGATTTGCCTCTTGGGCTTATTTTCCCGTTTTACTTCGAGTTTGCCCGAAGTGTCAGTCCCCGAGTGGGGTGGCCGTGGCCGTGGCCTATAAAATCGAGGGTTGCCTAAGAGGTCGTATGATCTTCGGAGTTTATATAATTCAATCTTGTTTATTTTTCGGACAGCAGTCCCCAAGCGTGGGGGTAATTATCTGAACTCTGGTTATAGTCAGCCCTTAAGCTTGTTTACATAATAGGTCGAGAGTATGGATTGTAGAGGAAAATACTTCTCTTTATAAATGATTATACATGCGTACATATTTTGTGCCAGGGCTCGAGCAAACTATGCGGGCACGATTCGTTTGACCGTTTTACCCTTATAAATTTTTCCTATCGAGACCCTGCTGCCGTGAAGTAACTTCCTCATATCAAAGTTGACATTCGAGGGCAATGCCCCCCAGTGTTCGACGTTCATTGTAAAGCAACCTCGGATATTGTTGAATTGTTCTAAGTTAGCACGATCAATGGTTGTCTCATTAAAAATCTCGCCGGAAAACCTATTTGGGACAAAATCGGTCTAAGGAAAATAGAGTACATCGCGTGCTTTCAAACCTAAAGGCTTCATGTCAAAGAATCCCTCATTGTTCCTGGTCGAACACCTGCAAGGGTTAGTTTTAAAATATAAAAAAAGGGGAAGGGCCGAACCTTAGCAATAGTATTGTTTTAGGTGCGATATGTTCCAATTGTTCGACAGTTGTTCGCCATTTATCATGCCGAGCTTGTAGGATCCTTTTTCCGACGATTTCGAGAACCTGGTACGGTCCTTCCCAGTTCGGACCCAGTTTTCCTTTATTCGTATTTCAGGTGTTGAGGGTGACTTTTCTTAGCACCAAGTCCCCGATGTTAAAATGTCGAAGATTGGCTCTTCGATTGTAGTATCTTTCGATCCGCTATTTTTGGGCGGCCAATCAGACGAGAGCGGCTTCGCGTCTATCGTCCAATAATTCTAAGCTCATATGCATGGCTTCGTTATTTGACTCCTATGTTGCATATCGAAACCTGATGCTAGGTTCTCCGACCTCAACTGGGATCAGAGCTTCGGCGCCGTAAACTAACGAGAATGGTGTTGCTACGGTACTAGATTTCGATATTGTACGGTATTCCCATAGAACATCGGGTAGTATTTCTCTCCATTTTTCTTTGGCGTTGGTCAATCTCTTCTTAAGATTTTGAATGATGGTTTTGTTGGTCGATTCGGCTTATCCGTTCCTGCTGGGATGATAAGGTGTTGATAGGATCCTTTTGATCTTGTGATCCTCGAGAAATTTAGTTACTTTGCTGCCGATGAATTATTTTTCATTATCACATACAATCTCGGAGGGCATCCCGAATCGATATATGATGTGGTCCCAAATGAAGTCTATGACTTCTTTCTCTCTAACTTTCTTAAAAGCACGTGCTTCAACCAATTTTGGAGAAATAATCAGTCTTAAATAAATTAAACTGAACTTTACCTGGGGCCAACGGGAGAACGATGTCCATTCCCCATTTCATGAAGGTCCATGGGGAGAGGACCGAGTGGAGTAGTTCCCCGGGTTGATGAATCATGGGCGCATGCCTTTGGAATTTGTCGCATTTTTGAATGAACTCCCTTGCATCCTTCTCTATATCGGTCCAATAGTACCCTGCTTTGATTACTTGTGGCCCAGCGATTCGGCATCGGAATGATTTCCACAAGTGCCCTCGTGAACTTCTCGTAGGATGTAGTCGGTATCTCCTGGTCCTAAACATATTGCCAACGAACCATCGAACGTCCTTCTAAATAGCATTCCGTCTTCGGACAAAGTGAACCGTGCTGCCTTTGTGCGCAGAGTTCTCCAATCCCAGGTTAAACTCGTGGAGTTTATCTCGGCGTGCCCTTCTTCGATTACCGATCTCATGAGTTGTACGACAGTCCCCGAGTTGAGTTCGTTATCCTCGATCGACGAACCTAAGTTTGCAAGAGTGTCGGCCTTATTATTCTGCTATCGAGGTACATGTTGCAAGGTCCATTCCTTAAATCGATGTAGAGTCACTTGTAGTTTATCCAGGTACCTCTGCATTCGGTCTTCTTGGACTTCAAAAGTCCCGTTAACTTGGTTTACCACAAGGAGGGAATCACACTTAGCTTCTATGACCTCTGCTCCCAAGCTTTTAGCTAGTTCAAGACCTGCAATCATGGCCTTATACTCGGCCTCATTGTTAGTTAATTTTGTAGTTCTAATAGATTGTCTTACTACATTACTTATGGATGATTTTAGCACGATGCCTAGTCCGGACCCATTCGTGTTTGAAGCACCGTCCGTAAAGAGGGTCCACACTCCCGAAGATGTACCCAATTTTATCAGTAGTTCTTTTTCAACCTCGGGTACGAGGGCCGGCGTAAAGTCAGCCACGAAGTTTGCCAAGATTTGAGACTTGATGGCGGTTCAAGGTCGATATTCAATATCATACCCGCTGATTTCTACGGCCCATTTGGCCAATCGACCCGAAAGCTCGGGTTTATGCAAAACATTTTGTAGAGCATAAGTTGTTATAACACATATTAGATGACATTGGAAATACAGTTTTAATTTCCTAGAGGCTCTTATTAAAGCAAGCGCTAATTTTTCTAAGTGTGGATATCTACTTTCAGTCTCACCCAAGGTTCGACTAACATAATAGACAGGAAAATTACGTACCTTGTTCTTTTTGGACCAGGACTCCACTTACCGCTATCTTCGAGACTACCAAGTACAAGTAAAGTTGTTCGTCCACTTTCGGGGTGTGAAGTAGTGGCGGGCTCGATAAATACCGCTTTAGTTCCTCTAAGGCATGTTGGCATTCCAGAGTCCATGCAAAATTGCTCTTCTTCTTAAGCAGCGAGAAGAATCAGTGGCTCCTATATGAGGATCTCGAAATGAATCATCCTAGGGCGGTTATCCGCCCCGTCAGCCTCTGCACGACCTTTATATTATCCACTATCGTGATATCATCGATAGCTTTGATTTTATCGGGGTTGATCTCGATTCCCTGGTTGGATACCATGAAACCAAGAAACTTGCCTGAGCCAACTCCGAATGCACACTTTTCGGGGTTAAGCTTCATATTGTACTTCCTTAATATATCGAAAGTTTCCTGCAAATGCTTTAAATGGTCCTCTGCTCGTAGGGACTTAATTAATATGTCATCAATATAAACTTCAATTGATTTTCCTATTTGTTCTTCAAACATTTAGTTTACTAGGCGTTGATAAGTTGCACCAACATTTTTTAGACTGAATGGCATTACATTATAACAGTAAGTACCGTACTTAGTGATAAACGAGGTCTTTTCTTGATCTTTCGGGTTCATCTGTATCTGGTTGTACCCGGAGTAGGCATCGAGAAAATTGAGAATCTCGTGGCCGGCCGTGGCATGGATCATACGATCGATATTTGGCAAAGGAAAAGAATCCTTGGGGTATGCTTTATTCAGGTCTTTATAATCTATACACATTCTAAGTCTTTTTCCCTTCTTAGGAACTACCACTATGTTTGCTAACCATTTGGGGTATTTTACTTCCCGAATGGTTCCTATTTTGAGAAGTTTGGTTACCTCTTCCTTGATGAAGGCATGTTTGACCTCGGACTGGGGCCTTCTTTTTTGCTTTACCGGGCGGAATTTAGGGTCCAGACTTAGTTTGTGAGTGGTAACTTATGGTGGAATCCCTGTCATATCGAGATGGGACCAAGCAAAGCAATCTGTGTTAGCTTTAAGGAAATGAATAAGTTTTTTCCTGAGCTCGGGAGTTAGCCCCGTGCCGAGGTATACCTTTCGTTCGGGTTGATGCTTGGCCAGTGTGATTTCTTCCAGCTCTTCGACCATTGACTTGGTGGCATCAGAGTCATCGGGAACTATGAAGGATCGAGGGATCCAGTAGTCATCATCTTCGTCGATCCCTTGCTCCTGCAATTGGGTCGAGGCCGGTATCTATGGTTGCTATTTGGCCTTTTGTTTTCCCTTCGATCTTTTCGTTGATGAGAGTGCCGATACTGGTATCACTTTATCGACTGAAAATATTTCCTTAGCGGCGGGTTGCTCCTCGTACACTATTTCGACTCCCTCTGACGTCGAGAACTTCAGAACTTGGTGAAGGGTCGAGGGCTCCGCCCTCATGTTATGGATCCAAGGCCTTCCAAGCAGGGCGTTGTACCTCATGTCACTATCGATCACATGGAACTTTATTTCTTGGATGGTCTCGGCCACGTTCATTGGCAAAGTAATTTCACCCTTGGTGGTTTCTCTTGCTATGTTGAAGTCGTTAAGTACTCGGGCTGCGGGCACGATTTGATCTTGTAGGCCGAGCTGTTCTATGACCCTCGACCGAATAATGTTAGTCGCGCTACCTGGATCAATCAAAATACTTTTAAATTGAATTTTATTCATAAGGACAGATATTACCAGTGTGTTGTTGTGGGGTTGTAAGATCCCCTCTGCATCCTCGACACTGAAAGATAAGGTCCCCTCCGGTACGTAGTCTCGAGTTCATTTTTCCCTCGTGATCGACACCTTGGTGCGTTTGAATACGGGTCCCTGAGGAATATCGACCCCTCCAACAATCATGTGGATCACGTGCTGCAGCTCTTCTGGCTCATTATGTCTGTTTGAATCTCTGTTCTTGAAATGGTTTTTAGTCCAATCGCTTAAGAATTCTCGAAGATGCCCTTCGTTGAACAAACGGGCTACCTCCTCCATCAGCTGTCTGCAATCTTCTGTTCTATGACCGTGGGTGCCATGATATTTACACATTTGATTAGGATTTCTCTGGGCCGGATCAATCTGTAGAGATCAGGGCCACCTGGTGTCTTTGATGCGCCCAATGGCCGATACAATAGCTGATGCATCAATGTTGAAGTTTTATTCCGATAGTCGTGGTGCTTCTTTGTGTTTGACATTTCTGTCGAAACCTCTTTTACTCATGAGCCCTCGAAAGCTCTGTCCTCGATCATTTCTTTTATCAGTTCGACCGAGGTTACGTCCAGGCCTGCTGTTTCTCCGATCTCCACCGTATGGCTGATATCGATCTCTGTTTGACCGTGGTTACCGGTCAATATCCTTTTTAACTTTGTTGATGGTCCTGTTTGGATAAACGGACCCGGAAGGAGTCCCCAATTGGTCATCCTCGACCCTAATCTTTGACTGGTACCGATTATGCACGTCGGCCCAGGTTACAACTGGATATTCGATCAAGTTCTGCTTCAACTGTTGTGAGGCTAGCGAACTTCGTATGTTTAGGCCTTGAGTGAAAGCCTGAACGACCCAATCGTTGGCGACTGGGGGCAGATCTATGCACTCCATTTGGAACCGAGATACGAACTCTCTGAGCATTTCTTTGTCTTTCTGTTTTACTTTGAAGAGGTCCGACTTTCTAGTCTCGACCTTTATCGCTCCGGCGTGCGCTTTGACGAAGGAATCTGCGAGCATGGCAAAAGAATCAATGGAGTTAGGTGGTAAATTATGGTACCATATCATCGCCCCCTTTGATAAAGTTTCTCCGAATTTCTTCATCAGTACGAACTCAATCTCATCGTCCTCTAGGTCGTTCCCCTTTATTGTGCATGTGTAAGAAGTGACATGCTCGTTGGGGTCGGTAGTTCCATTATACTTGGGAATTTTTGGCATGCGAAATTTTTTCGGAATAGGCTTAGGAGCTGCGCTCGGGGGGAAAGGCTTTTGTATGAACTTCTTTGAATCCAAACCCTTCAAAATCGGTGGTGCTCCCGGAATTTGATCAACTCGGGGGTTATATGTTTCCACTTTTTTGTCATTCGCTTCAATCATCTTCTCCCCCGATTCGATTCGCTTTGTCAGCTCCTCGAACATTTTCAAGATAGCGGGGTCGGTTCCTAACTCATTCCTATTTGACCTCCCCAGCGCTGGTTCGGCACTGTGAATAATTTCCTGTGATGGTTCGGGTTCGACCCTACTCGGCGCATGGTTCTGATTTTAAAGTTGCGTTATTGCAGCTTGTTGAGCCTGCAACATTTCGAATAATATTCGACGGCTAATTCCGCCTTCTTCGCCGCCGTGTGAGTTCTGACCGACTGATCGAACGCTTCTGCGGATGCTGTTTTCGGGGTCGATGCCCATATTTGCGTTCATGGCAACATGGGAACTGATATCGATGGGGTCTGCAACTGGTACTCCCTTGGGGTCAATTGGAAGCACTTCGTTTCCTAGGGCGGCTACGTTGTCGTTTTTGCCATGAAAACTAAGGCCATTGTCGATGTGTGTGGGTACTGCTTGAGAGTTTGACATGCTGATCTTGGAATCAAAAATGCTTACAAGAACAAGTGTAAAGCAGTGTGTGTTATGAAAATTAACACCAGACAATCAGTATTGTCCTTAGCCTCACAGTGGGCGCCAAATTGTTTACCCTAAAAGCAGATAACAATTGAATTTATATGTGGTTTTAAGGACACATGATTTTACTTGGCATAAAGTGAGAAAATATGCAAACTGATGTTGAAATTGACCGTAAAGAAAAATAAAAGCAAACCCAATGAGATATGTAGCTTGGGCCCTCGAACCAAATGAGACAACAAAGGAAATATAAGCGAAGTAATAGAGTATTGAGAACCTTGAGAAAAGAATATTATATTACTTTTTTTTTACTGTCTAAGCTCCCCTTTACAAATGATCAGAACCCCTTTATAGAGTAGGGGAGTCCTACTCTTGATACAATTCTAAATATAGTAAGGACTCTCATGATGGGCTAATTAATCGGCCTCTTCTTGATACATGCCGTGATTTCCGCTGAGATTCTCTCCCTAATTGCGGCTGTAAAGGCTTTTTATTTCTTGGCTCGATCTTGATCCTGGCCGATCTTGATCTTGGTTGATCTCGATCTTGATCGGTCTTGGGTCTTCGAGCTCGATCTTGACCGACCTCGATCTTGATCGGTCTCTGGGTCTCGACCTCGACAACATATTCTTCGTACCATGGCTCGATATTATAACGATGAACCTTGAACCATCATGTTCCAATCTCGATTAATCATACGAAGGGCAAAACTCGGTTTGAACCGTATACACTTATAAAAATCTAAAAAAAAAAATTACTTTCCATAATCAAACAATGTCAAACAAACTGAGATGAAAATAAAATATAATTTAGTCAGCCATTCAGATTCCTCTCCATTCTACTGTTTTTGTAAACATTGGATTGTTTAATATTTTTGAATTGCTTGTATTTTGCGAGTTGCGGGGAATGAAATTATTCTGCAAGATTTTTGTGGATCAAGTCTGACACAGCTACTAAAGAATTAATTACTCCTACTTGAAACATTTGCCAATTTAATTCGAAAATTGAAATTTATAGTTGCATAAATATAACTGGGAAATTGAGTTGTACCTCTCGTTTATCAAGATCAAGTCTAGTCTACTACTACATCGACTATTGACTAAGTCTTTGTTCCAGGTTCACTTTATCTATGGAGTCAACGGACGAAATTTCCAAGAGAATGTAATGCAATATCTATCTATAAAATCAAAAGGCCGCATAAAGAGAGTGTAGTACAATATCTATCAATAAAATCAAAATGCTGCATTTATTTTCTTTTGCCTTAATGCGCGGGGCCAAAGGTAGAAGCTAATATTTTCTTTTGCCTTGTGCGCGGGGCCAAAGGCAGAAGCTAATTCAGACAGACATGAGTTCGATCGCACCTAATAATTTTTATTTTAAATAATATATTTTTGTTAATAAATTAATTAAATATGCACACACATAAAATTTACAATTCAGTTATTAACCCTTAAAGTTGTTATTCTAAAATTCAAAACTCATAAAATTAAGACAGGCCTCGTGCGTTGGGCGTTAAAGACGTTTAGACAATTGAAATAAAAGATTGCTGGAACGATTTAGACATATGAACGCTCGCGATAAATAAAAAGTACATTCACGTATATAGAGGCGCACGCACACTTATATATAATTACAAAATAAAAAAAAAATCTATTTTTAAATACAATGATACACATGGTGTATGCGACTCTTATTATTCCTTTTGAAAAAGGAAAAAAAAAAATGAAAGCGACAAATGTCAATTTCATCTTTGCGCTTGGGACAATGATGCAGCTAGGGAGGTTCTAACCGGATGCGTCTATTGTTGATTGAAAACAACATGTCATTTTCGTTCGCAGAAAAAGGAAGGAGTCAACTGAAAAACGTAAAATTATGAAGGGGACATAGATATGATATTTTATTTGACAAATGTATAATAGTTCTTAAAAATGATAGTCAGTAATATATATATTTTTTATATTAATGTATAAAATACGGATTTTATATATCATTAGTAGTTGTATCCGCGCGATGCGCGATCAATATTTAAAAATATTAATTAAATTTTTATCTACCACTTTCTTTTTGTAATAAAATAGAATATATATATTTTATTATTCTTGAAATATTTTTTTATTTTAAATTTTATCCTATTATTCTTAATAATATTATCTGAATTTTAACGAATAAAATCTCTATTAAATTAAAAAGAGTTGTATAGTAATTGATAATTGAATAACGTTTTTGTTATGTATTTTTCTTTATTATATTATCCAATATTTAGTACTATTGCATTGTTAATAGAAACTTTTATTAGCATATCAATTAATTTCAATTTTTGTATGCTACTTTTTTTTTTAAATAATATAATAGAAGATACATATATTTTTATTTTATATTTTTTCTATTATTTTCAATAATATTTTATGAATAAATAAACTTTTTATTTTTAAAAATAAAAACAAAAATTATTAAAAAATAAAGAAATTTTAAATTGGCAGTTTTTTATTTTTTGTAATTTTGTTTTTTATTTTAAATGTTTTTTTATTTTTTTGTAATTTTAGTTTTTTATTTTAAAATAATTTAAAAACTCCAACTTGAAACTACTTTCCAATTAGAATGGACAATTTTTTTTTAATTTTCTTTTTTTATTATAAAATATTTTATTTTATTATTTTATAGATATTTAAATTTAAAAATAATAACCAATAACTAATTATTAACTACTTATGCTATGCGGCTTTTTTCTAGGTTGCCACTTGGCTTAAGGAGAGGGTTTTTCCTCTCATTTTAATAATATATAGATAGATATAGATTTGAAAACTCCAACTTGAAACTACTTTCCAATTTGAATGGACAATTTTTTTAATTTTTTATTTTTTATTATAAAATATTTTATTTTATTATTTTGTAGATATTTAAATTCAAAAACAATAACCAATAACTAATTATTAACTACTTATGCCATGTGACTTTTTTCTAGTCTGTAACTTGGCTTAAGGAGAGGGTTTTTTCTCTACTTTTAATAATATATAGATTTATTTTTTGTAATTGTAGTTTTTTATTTTAAAATAATTTAAAAAATCCAAATTGAAACTATTTTCCAATTTGAATCGACAATGTTTTTTTAATTTTCGTTTATTATTATAAAATATTTTATTTTATTATTTTATAGATATTTAAATTCAAAAATAATAACCAATAACTAATTATTAACTACTTATGCAATGTGACTTTTTTTTCTAGGCTTGCTTTATCCTCTCTTTTTAATAATATATAGAGTTTTTTATTTTAAAATAATTTAAAAACTACAACTTGAAACTACTTTTCAATTTGAATGGATAATTTTTTTTTATTATTATTATAAAATATTTTATTTTATTATTTTATAGATATTTAAATTCAAAAACAATAACAAATAACTAATTATTAACTACTTATGTCATGTGACTTTTTTCTATGCTGTCACTTGGCTTAAGGAGAGGACTTTTTCCTCTCCTTTTAATAATATAGAGATTAGTATATATTTTTATATATTTAGTTAGCAAATATATGAAAGAGTAGGTTGCTCTAGTGGTGAGCACCCTTCACTTCCAAACAAAAGGTTGTGAGTACAAATCACCCAAAGAGCAAGGTGAGGAGCTCTTGGAGGAAGGGAATCGAGTGTCTATCGGAAACAGTGTCTTTATAATTATTTTTAACTAAGTAACCAAATGTGTAACATGCCCAATTTGCCGAATAAAAAAAGGCTAAAGTGGAATACGAATTAGCTACTGCATGTTATCTCCACTTGTATCAGATAAAACTGAAAAGAAACACTTTGTTAATACTATTAATCTGATAATTTCCTAGGGGATTTAGTCTTTCAGTTATTAAAGTTACATTATTTAAGTTAAAAATTATTTGTGACACGGCAGTGTTTGGCATAGTCAATTGGTCATGGTCATTGGACTAAACCAATTGTTCATATCGTTACTCTTTAGACATCATAATGTTAACTTAGAAAATGTCAAAGCATACGACATTTGGCATACAAATTTACAAATACTGGATCCTCAAAATCTAGTCCATACTCCTAAGTCCTAGGTTATTTGTTTATCTGTTAATTATGTGAAATAAATTACCTTGTTCTGAATTTCTTTTAAATTCTTTTGATTTCACGATCCAAAATCCACTAAAAGTCATGATGATGCCTAACACCGCCGTCAGGCAAACCAACGGTGATTGATCACTTAACTACTCATTTTAGTATTTTGAAATCATAACTTTCATTAATTAAATAGTATGAAATAGAATTTACAAGGTAAAGGGTAATATTTACACGAACTACAAATGAACCACCCGACGTCACAAGTGCATAAGCATCAACTAGAAAATATGATAAAATACAACATCTGTCTGGAATACAAATTAGACAGGAGAATATAAATAGCTCTGATAGAGACTCTGCAGACTGCGGATCGTAACATGAAATGCACCTCACGGTAAAGTCCCTGCAATAGCCGCGCCTCTGCGCCCAAAAGACCACCAGACCTATATGTACCTGCACAAAAAGTGCACCAAGTGTAGCATAAGTACGTAAATCAACGCGTACCTAGTAAGTATCTAGCCTAACCCCAAAGAAGTAGTGACGAGGGGTCGACATCAACACTTACTAGTGGTCCAATAAGACAGATACAGTAGAAGTAAACAGGTGTGAGTCAGAGTAAATAAGCGGAATAACAAGTATAATACGTGGCACAGTCCACCTCTCAGCAATAACTCAAACTCTCAGCTAGTAGTTACCTCCTCAATCGGAGTATATATATTTTGGACCTTACCAGATAGGTCGTCACAGTTCAATAAGGAAAAACAGCTCACAGATATGTTAGCTGCTTGCCAATTATTACGCACGATTTCATAAGAGTATTTTATATAAATGCCGAGGCGTACAGCCCGATCCATCATAATGTGCTCACTGTCGAGGGTCGAACAGCACGAACCATAAATGTATCTATCCTGCCGAGGCGAACGGCCCGATCTCATTAGAATATGAAGCTTTGACGGGTCCTTGACCCCACTCACGAATAGATGTATGAGTTATAAAATTTTAAGGGAAACCTTTTGATGAGAATGCATAACGCAGGATAAATTCGTAAGAGCAGTACAATTATTTCGCAGCTAATCATGAAGCCCGTCGAATCTCTACAATAACAAGTCTATCACTCTACACAAGTCTAGTCTCAAGTTGCAATGTAAAATAAAGGAATTTAATAGGCATGAGATAACTCAAATAATACAGTTATTGCATGGAGGGAACCTAAGTCTATCCGGACATAACATGAATCTAGCTATGCATGGACTCTCGTCACATTGTGCGTACGTAGCCCCTCCAACAAGTAGCACATAACAAATACATCACCTAGGGGTAGTTCCCCCCTCACGGAGTTAGACAGGAGACCTAGCTCACTCCGAAATTCCATAACCAGCTCCAAAGCCTCTCTAACACCTCAAACAAATGCTCGTCGATCCAAAACTAGTCAAACAAGGTGCAAACCAATCAAAATATACTCCAATGCTCATAATAATTTCCAACTCCGCTCGAAGAGTTTATAAAATCAACCCTCGTGCCCATGTGCCCGGATTCCAAAATTTTTTGAAGATAAATATTACCCATAACATTACGAACTCAAATATATAATTTATTCTCAATTCCACGTCCAATTTCGTGGTCAAAATTTAAAAATATCAAATTCTAGGTTTTCTACCAAAACTCCCACAATTTCTACTAATTTTCATGTTTAAATCCTTATACAAACCATGTATTTAACTTGTAATAGGTGGGAATCACTTACGTTGTGTTGCTTGATGAAAATCTCCCCTTGAAACTCTCCAAAATCGCCCCAACTAAGTGGAAAATAAATGAAAATGGGCCAAATCCCGCTTTTAAAAGAACCCCTCCGCCCAGACCTCTCGCATCTGCGGAACAATACTCGCTTCTGCGGCAACTCCCTCGCAGATGTGGCTTTCCCCGAGGTGCCAGCTTTTCGCTTCTGTGGGACCTCAATCGCAGATGCGCATCCACTTCTGCGGAAGTCACCCGCATCTGCGGTCTCCCTAGCTCGAACAGCCTTCCGCACCTACGCGTCCAACACCCGCACCTGTGATCTTCCAACCCCAGACCACCTTCGCTTCTGCGCTCCTTCTCGTGCATCTGCGCGCCCGCAGGTGCGGTAAACTCCTCGCACCTGCGACTCCAACCAACCTTAAGCCCAATCACTTCTGCGACACCAGGACCGCTTTTGCAGTCTCGCACCTGCGGCCCTTTCCACGCAGGTACAATTACATCAGATCCCAACTGCCTCAGCACTTCTTCCAAGTCCAAACTCGATCTGATTCGCATCTGAGGCCCCCGGGACCCCGTCCAAACATACCAACACATCCCGCCACACGATACAGACTTAGTTGAAAACCTCGAATCACGTCAAACAACATCAAAATCATGAATCGCACCTTGAATCGAACTTATAAATTTTTCAAAATTTTAAATTCTATATCTTATGCCGAAGCGCATCAAATCAATCCGGAATGACTTCAAATTTCGTACACGAGTCACAAATGATATAACAAAGCTATTCCAAGGCTCGGAACCCCCAACGGACATCGATAACATCAAAATCCACTTCAAACCAAACTTATGAAATTCTTAAACCTTTAAAAAGGCCAACCTTCCATAATAAGCGCCGAGATACTCTCAGGTGATCCGATACTCAACCCGAACATACATCCAAGACCGAAATCATCATACGAGTCTATTGGAACCTTCAAATTCCGATTTAAGGTCGTTTACTCAAAAGTCAAATCTTAGTCAATTCTTCCAACTTAAAGCTTCCGAAATTAGAATTGTTTTTCCAAATCAATCCTGAACTTTCCGAAATTCAATTCCGACCACACGTACAAGTCATAATACCTTAAGTGAAGCTAATCAAGACCTCAAACCACCGAACGACGCGCTAGAAAGCTCAAAACGATTGGTCGGATCGTTACATTTGATTAAAGTAATATAACACAAATTCCTAGAAAAAGATTTGATTGATTAAAAAAATAATTGCAGGAAATATTCTCTTGAAATGGTATCAGAATTTTGGATGCTGTCAAACTGATTATTTTGAAAGCATAGGTAGAAGCAAACGAGAATATTTTGTACGTAACAATAACATACGTCCTTACCACAACAAAAAAAAACAATAATATACGTCTTCGTTTCATAAGTGCTAATACTTATTTAAATGTTTTCCCATTCTAAATGAATTATTTAAAAAAAAGAAGTCTTTATCATTTAGTGTAAAATAAGGACATGATTTGTTTTCAATTGTAACTTTAGGCGATTGTTTGATCTAATTGACAATTACAATAACCTACATTGAAATGACTATGGGGATTCCAATGCATAATATATCATTGTGTTCTTAGCCAGCTGCAACGTTAGAAGTTATGATTTGAGCTGTAAATTTGTACTGTGTTTTCTTTGTTTGTGCAACAATGCATATGCATTTTGTATCATATGATTTTTCAGTACTTGTTAATGACATATTTACTTTAGTTGTATCATCGCCAGATAAATCCAAATCCTATTTCACATCTTTAATTAAATGTGGATAACCACGACTTAAATCTACAAATAATACATTACACATATATACATTGAGAGATTATATATGTTATTTATTTTGTATAATAGTTATGCTTCTCAATTCTCTTGGGATATAAACTTGGAACGGCATATAATTGGATCAGTAGAAAAGCTGCGAATAAAGGCCAATTTTAGTTATTAGTTTAAAGAAAGAAAAATTAAAATACATGTCTAATAATATAGGTGTTGCTTAGAAAATGAAATGAGAAGAAACCCTCCCCATGTCAATAACCAATTAATGATAATTAAGTAACCACCTATCATTGAATGAGTAATTACAGATAACTACTCCCTCTTTCCTGTTTTATATTAAAAGTCTTTAGTCTTTTTTTTTTTGGGTCAACAAAAAACCTTTAATCGGTTGCATCAACGAAATTATGACGTGTTATAATAACAACAGTAATAAAAACATTTATCCTCGTGATTATTGTGCACTTGTTTACTCATGTCACTGATTACAAGAATAACACCTCAATCAACAGGTTGTTCTGCTGGACTTGGTACAAGATTCTACAAACTATTGTTTTTTTAATAATCATAGTGTCAGATAAATTTACGAATATTTATTAACTCTTGAATTTTTTTTTCGAGCATAGATAGTTGACATATTTTTCTTCTTTTTTATTTTGTTTTAATTATGAGTTCATTATAAAACTCATAATAAACTTTAAATTTTATTATTCTAACTCTATCTCTAAACGAAAGTGGATAAAATCGGGAATTGCCATGGAGATCGCCGCTCGTAAAATGTCTATATTATCTATTAAATTTTAAATTTAAATATGACAGAAGCAATCCTATCTGGAATAGGAATTATATTAAAGTTTATTTAAAATTAGGAACATTTTTTATTCTTTTTCTACTTATATTATTATTATTATGAATCTTAAAAAACATCATTGTTTTTTCCCATGTAGGGTGGGATTCGGAAAAGGGGGTGGTGGGCAATTACCCTGCATGTGTGTCTATATATATAACCATCTGCACAAAGAGTGTTGAACAGAAGAAAAAGAAGAAGAATAACCCAACAAAACGGCTATAATTTAGCATTTTCCCGAAGTAGTCAAATTATACAAGGAAAAATTTACTCCCCCCTCTCAATTTGATTATATTGGCAATTCCATTGTTGTAAATTTGAGAGGGAGGGGTATTGGCTTTAATCAGGGGGTTTTTCTCTTCAATAATCTCTCTTTGATAATTTTTGTTATCTTTCTGAATTTTATAGAAAGGTGGCAAATTTGTAGAAAGAGGAGATTTTTGAATATAGCTTTGGGTGCTGATGGTGTCTGATAGTTATTATCCTTCAAAAAAAAGTGACGATATTTGTGAAGACGTTTGTGGCGAGGTACCTGTCTTCTCTTTTTTCACCTCTTTCCCTATTGATTTATTTTTAATTCTCATTTACCATTTGATATGAAAAGTTTGAAGCTTGTTGCACATTAGCTCTGGATTTTTTGGGGATTTGTTTTTTTAAAATTGGATTGTTGTGATTCTGGAGAATTTTAAAATATGTGCTTTCATTCTGTTATTGACATGGATTGTATATAAACCCTAGAATCTTGAATTGGGCTAATATGGGTTGCTCCCAAGGAGAAGTTTTTGGGGGGAAATGTGATCTTGAACAACTTTGGGTGATTTTTCTCATCCTTTCCTATATTTCTGGAAATTTGTGGTGTATTGTAGTTTTGTGGACTCCATGTTTTATGGTTGGAGATTTGACTATGGTTATCCATTTGATAATATCTAAAGTAATGGAAGCTTTAATTTTATTATGGTTTTCAGAAGTGGCTAAAAATAGATGAAACAATAAGTAATTTTTTACTCTGTCAAGATATTTGGGAAATCCTCTGTTATCCTGTTGGCTTGTTCTATTTTCTGTAAAATGGTATTAAGTTTACATTCTTTTATTTTCGTGCTCTCAAACTGTAATTAGTTTGTCTGGATTTTTCTCCATCTGTTTATGTTTAAAGTTATCTTTTTTCAAATGCAGCAGTCTTCCCCTGGAATAATAAACATGTCAAGACTACGGTGTATGCTTCGAGGATTGGATTTAAAGGCTATTATCTTTTTGGTTGTTTTTGTGCCAACATGCATTGCTGGTATATACTTTCATGGACAGAAGATTACCTACTTCCTTCGCCCGTTGTGGCAATCCCCTCCGAAACCCTTTATTGAAGTTACTCACTATTATCACGAGAATGTCTCGATGGAGAACCTTTGCAAGCAACACGGATGGGGAACTCGTGAATATCCTAGGCGCGTTTATGATGCAGTTTTGTTTAATAATGAAGTGGACATGCTTACTATCAGATGGAAGGAATTGTATCCTTACATCACACAGTTTGTTCTTCTCGAGTCCAACTCCACGTTTACTGGTTTGCCCAAGCCCTATACTTTTGCTATTAACCGGGACCAATTTAAGTTTGTGGAACCTCGATTGACTTATGGAACCATTGGAGGAAGATTCAGAAAAGGTGAAAATCCGTTTGTTGAAGAGGCATATGAGAGAGTAGCACTCGACCAGCTTTTGAGAATAGCTGGCATAGAGGACGATGATTTGCTGATAATGTCCGATGTTGATGAAATTCCTAGCAGGCATACTATCGATCTTTTGAGGTGGTGTGACGATATTCCTCCAGTTCTTCATCTTCATTTGAGGAATTACTTGTACTCTTTTGAATTTCAAATTCAGCACAGAAGTTGGAGAGCTTCAGTCCACAGGTATCAGAAAGGCAAGACTAGATACGTACACTATCGTCAAACTGATTACCTTTTGGCAGATTCAGGTTGGCATTGTAGCTTTTGTTTCCGCCACATATCTGACTTCATATTCAAGATGAAAGCTTACAGCCACACCGATAGAATCAGGTTTTTGCATTATTTGAACCCTAAAAGAATACAAGATATTATTTGTCAAGGGGCAGATTTGTACGACATGCTTCCTGAGGAGTACACATTCAAGGATATCATTGGTAACATGGGACCCGTCCCTCATTCTTACTCGGCCGTGAATCTTCCTGCTCATCTGCTGGAGAATCCCGAGAAGTACAAGTATCTCTTGCCTGGGAACTGCAAAAGAGAAAGTGGCTAAGTTTTTACCACGGAGTTGAGTGCATTTTCTTAACATAGGAGGTGCTTCATGTGCAGGTTTTATGTTGCAACATGAGGGACTCTTATCAGGTAATTAATGATGGTCGTGCTCGGGATATATAGTGGCATTTTCTGTTTGTCTTGGGTTCATTTGAGTACATTCATTTGCCAAGTAAACATTTAATTTAGGGGTGATGATGTGAAGGCTGGGGGGAAACTCGAATGTTTCCTGTCTGTATTGCGCAACCCTTTGGATGAGATCCTACTCTTTGGATGACATAAACTCGGGCTTTTTGATTGTAGAATTGGTTTTCTTATTCTTTTTCTCCTGTTAGAAACTAATTTATTCCAATATATAAATTTTGTTTTCCAAGGCTTTCCTCATTGCACCTTTACCCCCTGATATCACATTTCCTCCACGTATATGACTATGTGAGTTGATTGGATTCACCAGCAGTTTCTTGTCTATTGTGTTGTCTAATCTTGTTGCATAGAATTGAGCTCTTTTAGAAGCCAGAAATGGTGGGGTTTTGAGATTTTACTATGTTGGATTGACAATCTACTGGGAAAATGAATATCAGTGCAAGTTGCTAGTTGGTTATATAACTCACAACTGTTGCATTTCCCTTCAGTCACTATGGCAACTATTTAAGGTGTTTTTGCAATACTATACCAAGTGCTCACTTTTATGATCTACTTCCAAATACAGAGAACCAGTAGCCCAGAGAGTGTTACTACTATTAAATTTATTGATTGATTTTGAGTGATTAATGATCACAAGTTTGGAATTTAATAGAATATATTGGGTTTGAAACCAAGCTATTAAGGGGAATAGAAGTTTCTTTTTCATTGTTAAGCATGATGTTATTTACTTCATATAAGCTTTTCAAAGTAAAGTTGATCTCTAAGTTCTAGGAAAAGAGGGGTTGTAGCGTTGTAGGTTGATAGTGAGTATCAAAAGCGGATCCATAATTTAAACTTGATGAATTCTAACCTTTATGTTTTCACTCCCGAACCTATTACACTTTTCCGATTGTTCAGAACTTACTATATATTTAAAAATTGTGATTTTTTCAGATATATATAAAAAAAAAATTGAACTTGTTGAGACTATGTTGCATCAACTCCTGGTATGTAAAAAAATAGTCGTTATGATTAATCTTCTTAATACTTAATAAAGTAGATGGACACATAGGATTCATAGCTAAAATGATTAATTTGTGATTGAAACATAGTTGATTGATTCTTAAGCATGATATTATACTATAGTTGTTTGGTAATTAAATGGGTGGTTTTCCAGACGAAACCTCTGGAATTAGAGATTTTTTAAGTTTCATAGGCTGTTCCACCCCCCCCCCCCCCTCCTCCTTCAATTTCCATAATTAAGACATTTCAATCAAACATCTGCTTGCTTGTTCAAATTTAAGATTCCAAAGGCACGTGTTTCCAGCATATTCGTTTCCAATAAGCATAATTTTCCAGCATAAACTTGAAAGCATAAATTCCCAGTAACTCCTAAAATTTGATAATAAGTGAAAATCATTGTTCCTGACTTGTTTCACTTATCAGAGCTTTTATATCAGCCAACATAATTCCCGATATCTTTAAAAATCTCTGCATAAAAAGCGGTAAAAATGAAGCACTTAAGTTTGCAAACGGAAGGATACATAAGCAAATCTGCAAGTAACAAGATGTCATTCATATCATCAGACACAATAAAAAAGGCATTAGAATCCACAGTTACAGCAAAAAATCTGGAATACAAACCAGAAACTTTCCCAAAGCATTTGGGGATTGGAACATGCTAAACAGAACACAAAAGAACATGAGAAAGTCTAAAAAAGAAAGATAAACACATTAAATCAAAATCAGAGCCATATCAAAGTTCCAGTTCCCGAATACTGAAATACAGATCCTTGATAGATCGTAGCAGGTTCTTGCTATAATTCCTTCGATTCGTACATCTTCCAGCATTATAGGATACAACAACAAATAAATTCTTTTTTTTTTCTTTTCTCAAGATTCCTCCTCTTCTATTGTACTGTAGGACCGGTGGAAAGATGAGCATTTCATAAAACAGAAGCCACTCGAGAACACAATCTTGTTGAAATAGATTCTGGATCTCAGAATGCACAAAGCATTATCTCATTGCTGTTAACAGCAAAGTACTTATCATTTCTATTGCCGGTCCAACCAGCTAAAGATACTCTCTTGAGAACCGAACGGCAAATCCTGCATAGAACACAACATCATAGTCAACTATAGATAGTATTATTATACATAATAAAACAATGACCATTAGCACCTGCAAACATGAAACTTACTGCAAGTTGGAAATCTGGAGGAGTATCCAATTCCAAATTATCCAGCTCAGAAATTCCACAGGTTGTGTTAGCATTTCCTTGTGGTAAATGGCAAGTGTTATGAGCGTAGTCAGTAGAAGAGCCAATATTGTGTTCAAAACTATCAAGATAAGAAGCAAGAAGTTCATCACACAACAGAGAATTATCAACATTATTTGCATCAGCTCCTTGTGATTCTCCAGCCAGACATGTGTGGTACTCCATTTCACTCTTAACTTTAGCATCAGAAGACTGCCCTGGTTCTTTGGCAACTTCCACTTCCTAAACAGCAAAATTAATATCAGTGTATGGAAAATCTAGCAAAATGCACATAGGTAGATACAGTTAGTTGGAAGTATGTTCGTGAGTCGAATACTTGCAATTTTGTAAACTGAAATAAAGTACAAACAACCTATAAAGGTTTTATATTTTGCATTTTCGGCCCATCGGCCGAAATTAATTATGGGTGCTAGCCAAATATACAAAACATATACACTGATTATGTATATTTATATATAATGTATGCATATTTATACCTAATATTAATACAAAACACATACATTTTTCGACTATTATTTTTTAGGGCGGGCCAAAAATGTAAATATCCCATGATATAAAATTATAAGGAAGATGCAAACCTGATCAGGTGAGAAGGGTAAAGAGTCATCCACAAAATTATCACAGGAAAGGGTTACTCCAGCTCGAGGGGGATTAGGAGTAACCGTCTTTGGAGTTGTAGGGCCAGCCTGATTTGCTCCCCCACTGGTTTCTTCATTGACATGAGAGTCATTGGCCTTGACGGATTGCTTCTGCTGTTGGTAAAAGATTTTTGAAACAACGTATTCACCTTCTTTTTCGTCTTCGTCAGTGCCCAGATGGTACTGATGCATTACCCAATGAGTCTTTTCCTGCTTCAACCCTTTCTTAGTAGTTTGATAGAGAACCATTACCTTCTTACACCCCTTTTGGAGTCCATTCTCCATCACAACCTTGGTCTTTCCCGTCTTGTGCCAGCGAACATGTTCTTTCCTCAAATTATTTTCATCACTAATCTTTCTACGCTTACGTTTACCAGTTGCATACGCATTGGTAATGCGATAAAAGAAGTGAATGCTACTTCCGTCCTTTTTGGCACCTGAAACAAAATAAATGTTATTGCTAGCACTAAATTCTCTTGGAATCACGATCCAAAATGGAAACCAATAAACTATTAGAGATTGAGGAATGGAAAATTTGCCATAACAGATTGATAATGTTAGGTTTCAACTGGAAAAATGGAAAGCTGACAAGCAACTTCTTAAGCTTCAGAATGAGCAACTTGCATTTCTTGTATCTACTACACCTTTGTTAAAACAATTAACTTTTGCTGCATTTTCATTTCTAAGGTAAATGCAACCCTGAAAACCACGAGTAAGAGAGACTTTCTTGAAGATAGCCTTCCCACTGTAAAAACAAACAGCTATGTGCACTTGTGCACTAACAGTAGCCAGTGGCGGAGCCACATAGTTGTTAATCCCCTTGACTTCTTCGTATATTTACTTTTTAAAATTTTGACACCGTCCGCTTCTGACAGCAGCCATACACAGATCATGGTAAAAATGACATATCCTATGACGAGTGCATCTAAAGATGGAGGATTTAGAGTAGCATACTTTTTACTCTTTTAGACCCAAATATATGTATCAATGCCATCTATTTATTTCCCCAGCATAGTCTATTGACTTCAATAATGCAGCTAAAAGCAAACAGAAGATAGTGCATCAAAGAATTAGGGGCTTTACAAACCAGGAAGATTTTCAGGATGGGTATAGCAAATCCCTTCGTAAATGTCAAGAGTCGGGATGAACTCATCAATGAATTTGTGTTGCTTGGAATTTCCCACCCCGCACTTTTCTTCCAAATACTCCAAGAGCTCTACATCAGATGGATCAAATTTCACACCAACAGGTAGACCAGGCCATTCCTGAGAAACCTGAATCCGGAAAGCAGCAAAATAATAAAGCAGAATTGAGCAACTAACTTATGATACATGTATTTGCTGGCCTAATCTTGAACCAAAGGAAAAAAGAAGAAACTTTACTGCAGGGATACTTATTAGCTTACATCATTGTTATCAATACAGTAATGGCAGTTTGGGCATTGCCGCTTTGCGCCACAATCTTTTATTTGATGTGCAGTAGGAGCACTGGCATTTTTAATTTTTCTTGCTAGTCCTCTGCCATCAATAAGCCAAGATCTGCATCAATGAAAAAAACAGATGAGACCGTTTGATCTACATATGGTGACAAAATTCACAAGAAAAGATTCAGCACCTCATATAACAAAATCAAAAACTTTCTTTGCAGCCTAAAAAAAGATAAACAATTGACTGTAACCGCACTTAGCACTGTTGAAACATTTAATCATTCATCTGCTTCACTATCAGTTTCGACTTTAGGCCAATGTTTCCAAATCTTTCTATGAGACTAATTATGAAACAAGTAAATAGTTCATTTCGACATAAAGTTTTGATTATTAACATTCGCTTTAGCATTGCGCCCAATGCATACGTCAAGCAACAATATACACAAAAAAAGACACCCTTGGAATCTGGAGACCAACAAAAAATTGGGGCAATTGCAAAAATTGATGAAAATGTCATCTAAGGTGAATGACAATGGGTTTTTTCCCTCTTACCCACACACAAGCCACTACAGAGCCCGCTAATACCCAAAACGAAAAAATAAATCAAACCCATGAAAACCCACATCCTTAATCATCTACAGTACTATTCAGCATTATCTCAGGAACAAACACAAATCTTAGAACAGAAGCTACAATGATCATTCAAAAGTTAGAAGCCCCAAAAGCTTATAAAGATTCGATTTTTAGACCATCTTCGATCATACTCAATAAAACCCGGAACAAAACTTTGCCTAACAAACAAAAATTCATCCTCACCTTCCCATTAAGGATTTTGAAGGAGGGAAAATATAAGATTTTTCAAGAAATATCCCTTAATCTGAGTTTCAATGTTAATCTTCTGAGTGTGATGTAGATTGCTAAATCGCATTCGACGACTGAGAATATAGAACAAGAGAGAAGCTCTGGTTTCTCTATATGTATCCAATACTTTCCCCTTTTCTCCACTGGATTAAGCAAGCTGGATTGGACTGGAGTGTGAATGAGCGGGAAATTTTATCTTGCGAGGCTTGGAATCCGAGCCTTTTAGGTTCGGATGAGCATTTACGTTTAACGAAGCTGCCGAGCCACAGGTTTAGTATGGCCCACAGTTGACCGAACCTTGGGTCTGCCAATGACTTAGCTCTGGAACTTAAATGTCTTCTTCGAAAACTGGGTATTAGTGTTAAAACAGTAAATTTAACTGGTTCCGAATTCCTTGCTCCCCAAGCTATAAATGGAAATGTTTTATGTTCTCTGGTTTCGCCTTTTTGCTTTTATAATTACGAGTACTCTGTTGAATTGGTTTTTGTCTTTTGAGATATTTAAAATCATTATTGATAGTACTATTTTTTAAAATAAATTTATTAATAATTTAAATTTATATACAATTATTTAAGTTTAAATAGTGACATGATATTTAATCTATCAAATAAATTTGAACTATTATTTTAATTTTTTTAATCGTTGTTAAGATATTATTTAAATCAAACTCGGGTTAGCCTCAGGGTTAACCCAAATAATAGATGTAACTTTTCTTATCAAGAATTAGTTGTAGAAATGAAGCATTGAGGTGAGGAGCGTACAAAATAAGTGAATTCTCCTTTTCTAAATACTTGCTTTGTTTTTTTCTGCTATTCCATTTAATGAATTATTAGTGTCGTATCCATTGTTTTAAAAGGCGTTTTCGGAGTGAGCCCCGGGGTGAGGCACACCAGAAACGCCCCGAGGCGATGGTGTGGGGCGAAAGTCTCAATAGGCGTACGCCCAACAATTCGGGGCGTATGCCCGAGCGTTTGAGGCGTACGTCCGGACGTTTGAGGTGCATTTTTTTTAGTGAAGCGTAAGCCCCAGAGACTTTTTCAAATTAAAACCAAAAATTGTTGAATAAGTTCTTCGTATAATACCCAAATTCTCAAAATTCAGCTTGGTAATTACTCAAAACTTTTAAAAAAGAACTTAAATTTATTAAATTTAAAAGTCAAGACCTTTTTTATTGATTGAATCCCTAATTCATGGTCTTTCTCAATTTTTTTTATCTTGTCCGCTAGTTTGCTAATATCTCCCAAAAGCAACGAATATTCAAAAAAAAAATCACAAATACAAAGAGAACTTTATTCTCCTTCATAGCGGCAAGTTCAGAGTTCAAATTGCATGTTAGTCATCCTTTTTGTTCTTCCATGTAGAAAACTTTATTCTTTTTTACTCAAGTTACTTGTGCTTCTAAGTAGAGTATAATATATTATTTTGACTAGTTTTTTTGTTAGGATGGAGCACATCTATATATATATATATATATTTCCACATATTTATAGTTTTCTTCAATTTTTATGCAATTTTACTTGTTTATAAATATTATAGCAATTAGATTATTTTATAAAATATTAAAAATTAAATACCTATGGGACTTACGCGTCGTGCCTCGGCGCTTACGCCTCGTTAAGGCATATGTAAAACGCCTCGCCTTACGCCCACGCATTTTAAAACACTGGTCGTATCGAGATAAGTTCTAAACATTGATTGAGCGTAAATTAGTTTGTTCAAGTATTCACAAGCTTGTAGTGTTTGTGAATTATGGGGTTTCATAGACTGAATTTAGCTGTCTATGTTTTATTAGAAAAACTTACTCGTAATTGTGTTTGCAGTTAATTAATAAGCAACACATATACTCGTTTCGTTAACTTTTACTTGTCCAGTATTTTAAAAATAGATTTTTCATTTTTATTTGTCACTTTTAGCATATCAAGAGAAGACGGTTTTTTCTTTTCTGTTAAACCCTCAATATTAATTACTCATTTCAAATCATTTTCTCAAATCCATTAAAAATATGCATCAATTAATATGAGTATCATGGTAAATTATGTACTTTATTTATTATTTCGGGAGTGCAAAGTCCATAGTGGACAAGTAAAAGTGAACGGAGGGATCAACATTTATATAAACTAGTCTTAGGATACGCGCGTTGCGCGTGTTACCTATCTCAATGAATATAAAATTTTAAAAAATTACATAAATATTATATTTGAGTTTGAGTTATAAAATTAAAATCAACAAAAACTTAAGTTTCTACAAGTTGTTGATCCTAATTAACTAACTTCAACGAAGGAAGAAACTCTCAAGACCAAAACACAGTTTTTCTATTTTTATGAATCAAGAAGATATATCATATGAATTGTTTCCAACATATTAAAAAGACAAAATTACTATTACAAAATGTATTATTCAACCACTACATTTTGATTAATCTACTATTTTTTTATTTTGGAGGAAATTTTTTTTTTTTGTCCAAGCACACAACCATGCATCCTAATATTTTCTTTTATGGAAGTAAGAATCTAAGATTGTAATGAAATTAATTAACATTAATAGATTATGAAAGGACCATGTTAATCTATGAGCCAAAAATATGGAGCTTATGTTAAACAAATTCCCTAAACTTTGCACGAAATCGTTACACACCTAAATAAAGTATAGTCTTAGTTACCCTCGAAGTTGGCTATTTGATTGTTACTCCGGAATGTTAATGTGATAAAGAGCGTGGATACATACACTCTCCTTTAGGCGCGTGAAAGTGAAAAAATTTAAAAATTAAATTTCTGATGTAATATTTTTCAATCGTTAATATAATTATTTATTTATTACAATATAATTATGTATTTATTCTTAATGCATCTAATATACAAAATATTTTATCCAGTTTTGTATTTTTAATTTTTTTAGATTTAATGGCTATTTGAACCAATTATATATTTTATTTTATTTTCGGGTCAAATTTATAAAATAAAATTAAAAAACAAATAGACCGAATTCCAACGCATTAGCATAAAAATAGTTTAGCTAAAATAATAAAATACTAATTGTGTATTATCTGTTATTTTTTTAGATGCAAATAACTATCTATCTTAATTGTATATTTTTATTTTTGGGTTAAATCAATAAAAATTTAGCTAGAGCTTTATTATTTTCTTGCTTAATTAAAAAGGTATGGCCAAAATAACGGAGTTGTAATAATTTTTAGAAATTCGCAACATATTTGAAATTCTTAAATCCACCTACTATGTTTTTTTTAAGTAAATAGAATAATTATTATATTATTTTTTTTTAATTCTTTTTGACAGGCACACACTTTTTTGTATCCCATTCTAAAAAAGTATTTTCTCAAAATTTGGATAACGACTTCTAGAGTCATTTAATTCCTATTGTTTTGGAAGATATTAAAAAACTTAAGTAATAATTATTACAAAAAAATAATTTAAATAAGGAAAGAATTTATATTTATATATAAGTAAAATCTTAATCGATGTTAAATTCCTAAGCATTAAGAGTTTTTACTAACTCAAATAAGGAAAGTTTTAATAGCCAAAATTTAAATTAATTTGAAAAGCCTAAATATTAAAGTCCTAATTATAAGGAATTCTTACTCAATTATAATAAGAAAAATTTAAATAAGTAATAAATCTGATTAAATTTAAAACTCATAAATATTAGCTAGGAGAATAAACAAATGACTATTTTGTCTAGTGTGAACTCTATTTTAAAATGGTAAAAAGACGAACGACATTTCGCTAAGGGCCTTTGTGCTTTAAATATAGTATAGATATAGATTAGAAGCACACGATGGTAATATAATATGTAATTGTGAATTATTCCTCTAAGAGAAAATGTTGTTTTCTAATTTATTTAATTCTTAACTTGGCTGCCTCTCAAAACATGTCAATAAAGGAGACATTAGTCTTTAATTTACCTTTTTAATTCATTTACTTCTCACCCAAATCTATATAATGGATTAAAGTTATAGATAGTCAAAATATGGAATAAACTTCAATGGTAAAGTGTCTTTTTAAGAAAATAATTATATAAGTTTGATATATAACGAAAAGTTTAAATATTTAATTTGGAAGAAAACTGCACATTGAATGGAATCTTAACACGCTTTATCAAATTTATAAATACACGTTCCTAATTTGTAGGTCTAAAAAAGTAGGAACAAATTATTATAAATTAATTGTTCGATCTATACAAGGTCAAATTTTAATTGACTTAATGTCCTAAATCTTAGACTTATATATAACCGTTTAAATAAGGAAAACTTTAATAAGTAAAAATTTACTTGATTTAAAACTTCTAAATATTAGGAGATAATTTAAATGACAATCTTGTCCAATATAAAATCAACTTTTAAGGGTAAAAAAGGCGATCGACATTTCGTTAAGGGCCTTCGTGCTTTTAATATAGTATAAATTGGGTACGCGCTTTGCGCGTGTATTTCATATGAATGAGAACATAATTTTTAAAAATTATATAAATAATGTGTTTGAGTTATAAAATAGAAATTAAAAAAATCTAAGTTCCTGAAAACGAATATTGATCCTACTTATCTAGTTAGATAAAGTAAAACATTATGTTTTTAAAAAGTCATCAATGCCTTATTATGATTTTTGAGAACTTATGTAGGAATTTCTTTCTAAAATTTAAAAAGTAAACTTTTGTCTCTTAAGATATGAGAATGAAAAGATTGGCAAGGTAGCTCCTGGAAAAATATTGCTAAGTGAAAATGAGTCTAAAAATGATGTAGGGAATTGTCATTTGTTGATATGAATGCAAAGAAAAAGAAAAATAGTTAATGATACCTCACTAAAATACATTCTATCTTCTAGTATTTCATTCTTATTGATTCAAAATTGTATCTCTTACCAATTTTACTCTTAAAGTTATATTATAATAACATGGAAGCAATTGTAGTTATGAAATAATTATTCAAATAAAAAATAATACAATTTAAATAATTAAACTTTTAATTGATTTTAAATTCTTAAATATTAAGACCTTCTTTGTAATTTAAATAATTAATAATTAATAAAAAAGAGATAATTTTACAGTTATCCTCTCATATTTGATTTTGTAACACTAATCTCCCTTGTGATTTACAATATTATATTTATCACCTTTATTTTAATTTTTTATAACAATACTTTTAATCTATTTATCATAATAGTAAAAAGTTATCATTTGACTAAGTTGTCCTTTCTGTTGTACTCCATTATTTAGTTAATTTTATAAACATATTTTATTACGTAGTTTTTATTTTTTGTTGAAATTATTTTAACTATCAATGCTTACGTAAAAAAAAATAAAGTAAGTGAATTCCGAAAGTATATGTATATGTAAAACTCTTAATTTTGATTTTCTTTTCTTTAACTTTTCACTTAAATTAAGTTTTGTAAAATCAATGACAAAAAGAAATAACAATAATAAGCGAGAAGAAAGAAAACAAAACAAAAAAATGAATAAGTAAAAAAGTGCAATCTCGAAGGAGTTAAAACAGGCAAACCTGTTTGTTTCTGTTCTTCTTTTCTTTATTTGTCGATTCTTAAAATTAATATTGGAAAATTAACATGGAAGGTTATAATTATGTTAACTTGTCAAAATAAGGAAAGAGTTTATATAAAGTTCTAATCGATTTTACTTTGGAACTTTCTACATATTCAGATAAGGAAAAGATTTAATATTTAAAAGTATAATTGATTTAGAACTCCTAAAAATTAGAGAAAAACTTAAATTATATTTTTGTCTAGTGTGAAATTTATTTTTAAAAAAATAAAAAAGATAAACGATATTTTGCTAAGTGCCTTCGTACTTTTAATATAATATAGATTATGTAATTAAAATATACACTCTCATTTTACATTATTGAGAAACTTCCTCTCGCCAGTTTTTTAAGTGGTCGGAATCTCGAAGATTGGGATAACGAGAGAAAATCCAAGAGAAGGATTCACTGCAGAGAGCAGATCGGTTGTAGAATGATTACTGAATTTTCCTTCTGCCGATGTTTGACGCGTGGAATAATTGGCTCATCTTATGCATCTGCTGATTATACTGTTTAAAATATTTAGACCAATTGTACTTGCATATCTTCTTTCTTTTGCAAGTCAAAACCTTTTTTTTTTTTTTATCATATCAAGTTATCAACTTGTCTTCTATCCAATTAGTTCAATTTCATAGATAACTTCATGATAAATAGATCTTAAAAACGTCTTCTGATAGTCATTGTTTTTATGGCATTTTATTTTTACATGAAATGTTTTATAAATGACACTTTATCTTTGTATATATAGTTAGAGGCGGACTCACGATTTCAAGCTTATGGGTTCAGGATTTTGATTATTTTAAGTTACTGGATTCTAAATTAATAATTTAGACATATTTAATGGATTTTTTAAGATAAATATATGGTTCGAACCAAAGTTATTGGGTTTGACCGAACCCGCTTCCGACATTGTATACGGTCAAAATCGGGCCTACCCGATTTTGCTGTTTGATCGAAACAAGGGAGTTGCATCGGGGGTAGCCTCGTAATAAATCATACCCAAGCTCGAAGGTGAGACATCAAGCCTAGAGATCGAAGTGTACGTTGAGACCGAGGCCAGCAACAATCGAGATCTAGTATGACCGACTTCGAGGGGAGCATAATAACGGAATGGCGAGATATCAGTAACCGGTCGAAGATCACGGCGTGAATCTCGGGACGGATATCCGTGATTGGTCGAGGATCATGGCGTAAATTTCGGAACGGACCAAATCAGAAGCGGCTAACTAGTTATTTATACGATTTCCTTCTGTAATGAGAGACATACCATAACAAGGTTTCCTCTACTATATAAAGAGGAGTTCCAATCATTTGTAGGGCATCATGATTCACTGATAAAAATATACATATACGCTGCTTTCTTTGTCTTACTTACTGTTTATCACTGCTTGTTCCATCCTCTGCTGTTCTTATTAACTAGCTTCGAGACTATCTTGAATCAAGGTCGAGACATTATTTGCATACCGGTTTGATATAAGTTTAATTGTTACTCAATTTTGAGAGTAAACAGTTTGGCGCCCACCGTGGGGCTAAGGATAATAGTGATTGTTCAGTACTGATTATGGTAAAACGCACTATTTTACGCTTTTTCTTGTCAAGTATCTTTGCTTCCAGGTTAAAACATGTCAAACTCACAAAACGCATCCACACACGGTGACAATGGCCTCGGATTCCACGGTGAAAACGAAAATGTGATTGCTCCAGGAGTCGAGGTGCCACACGCTACTTTCGGGGGAGCACCAGTTTCGAACCCAGTCGATGTCAGTTCGCACGTTGCTCTAAATGCGGACCTAGGCGCAAGTCTCGAGGGGAGCGTATGCAGAGAATGCCAATTTAGTGACCAAGGAACACATGGCAGAAGAGACGAAGGAGTCAGTCTCCAAGTGATATTCGAGATGCTTCAGGCTCAGCAAGCCGCTATTGCTCAGTTACAAAATCAACATAGAGCTCCGAATAGGGTCGAGCCAGAAATTACTCGCCATACCGAGCCAGTACCAAAAAGGTCGAATAGTAACGAATCGAGGACTGATCCTACGGTAATGAATATGCTCGAGGAGCTCGCCAAAAGAATTGAATCGGGGGAGAAGAGAATCGAAGCCAACGATAACAAAAATAGATACATACAACTCTCGAGTTGACCTGATACCGGAGCCACCGCCAATCTTGAAAGGGATGGATTCGAAGAAGTTTGTACAAAAGTTGTTTCCTCCAAGTGCGGCTCTGAAGCCTATTCCAAAGAAGTTTCGTATGCTAGACATACCCAAATATAATGGGACCACCGATCCCAACGAGCATGTTACTTCATATACATGCGCCATCAAGGGTAACGATTTAGAAGATGCTGAAATCGAATATGTGCTGTTGAAAAATTTCGGAGAGACCCTTTTGAAGGGAGCAATGATTTGGCATCACAGCCTGCCACCAAATTCCATCAACTCATTTGCCATGTTAGCAGGTTCTTTCGTAAAGGCACATGCTGGGGCCATAAAGGTCGCAACGAGGAAATCAGACCTTTTCAAGGTAAGACAAAGGGATAATGAAATGCTGAGGGAGTTTGTATCCTGATTTCAAATGGAACGCATGGAGTTGCCACCGGTCACAGATGATTGGGCCGTTCAAGCTTTCACCCAAGGGTTGAACGAGCGGAGTTCGATAGCATCACGACAATTGAAACAAAACTTGATCGAGTATCCAGCTGTAACTTGGGCAGATATGCACAATCGATATCAATCAAAGATCAGGGTCGAAGACAACCAATTAGGAACCCCTTCCAGTTCAGTACATACAAACAGGTCGGCAGTTAAAAACCAGAGGGACGTCGACAGGGAGCCAAGATCAAACAGAGACCGATATCAATCATATACCGCAGATCGAAGGAACAATGGTTCAGGACGCAATTCCGCCTGGAGCGATCGAAGAAGTGATCGAAGACAGAATTCTTGGGGACTTATGAGCAAAAATGGTTTTGACAAGTATGCCGATCCCACAGAGGCACCTCGGTTATCGGAATATAACTTTAATATTGATGCATCAAGCATTGTATCGGCAATCGGAAGGATCAAAGATACTAGATGAACCAGACCCATACAAACCGATCCTTCCCAAAGAAATCCAAATTTGATGTGCAAGTATCATGGCACGCATGGTCACAAGATTGAGGATTGCAGGCAATTAAGGGAGGATGTAGCCCGTCTATTTAATGAGGGCCATCTTCGAGAGTTCCTCAGCGATCGATCCAAGAATCATTTCAGAGAAAGGGACGCCAATAGGAAAAATGAATAGGAGGAACCCCAACATATCATTCATATGATCGTCGGTGGGGTCGACACCCCACAGGGACCCATATTCAAACACACTAAGGTATCAATCACTAGGGAAAAATGAACCCGAGATTATGTGACCGAAGGTACTTTATCATTCAACGATGAAGAAGTAGAAGGCATTTCTCAGCCCCGCAATGATGCTCTGGTAATTTCTATCTTATTAAATAAAGTTCAAGTTAAGCGTGTTTTAGTGGATCCAGGTAGCTCGGCGAATATCATCCGATCGAGGGTCATGGAGTAGCTCGGCCTACAAAATCAAATCATGCCTGCAACTTGGGTCTTAAACGGCTTCAATATGGCCAGTGAAATAACTAAAGGGGAGATTATTCTACCAGTGAACGTGGCTGGAACCATTCAAGATACCAAGTTTCACGTAATCGAGGGCGACATGAGGTACAATGCCCTACTCGAAAGGCCTTGGATCCACAATATGAGGGCAGTCCCTTCGACTCTCCACCAAATGATGAAATTCCCGACGTCGGCCGGTGTAAAAACAGTATACGGGGAGCAGCATGCTGCAAAGGAAATGTTTGTGGTCGATGAGGTAACGCCGGTATCGACACTATCAACCTCGGAAAGGTCGAGCATCAAAAGTAAACAGGAAGTCAAATAGCAATCACAGCCACCAGCCTCGACCGAATCAGGGAAGCAAGAGATAGAAGAAGAAGAAGATGATGATTTTCTGACCCCTCGAACTTTTATTGTTCCCGAAGATTCTGACACCACTAAATCAATGGTCGAAGAGTTGGAACAAGTTATATTGATTGAGTACCTACCCGAGCGAAAGGTATACCTGGGAACGGGATTAACCCCCGAACTCAGGAAAAAGCTTATTCAATTTCTAATTGATAACATAGATTGTTTTGCTTGGTCCCATTTAGATATGTCAGGGATCCCACCGGAGATAACGACGCATCGGTTAAGCCTGGACCCTAGGTTCAAACCGGTGAAGCAAAAGAGAAGACCCCCGTCCGAAGTAAAACATGCGTTCATAAAGTACGAGGTAACTAAACTTCTCAAAATAGGGTCCATTCGGGAGGTGAAATATCCCGAATGGTTAGCCAATGTAGTTGTAGTCCCTAAAAAGGGGAACAAACTTAGAATGTGTGTAGATTATAAGAATTTAAACAAGGCGTGCCCCAAAGATTCTTTTCCACTGCTTAACCTCGATCGTATGATTGATGCCATGGCCGGCCACGAGATCCTTACTTTTCTCGATGCATATTCCGGGTACAATCAAATCCAAATGAACCCGGAGGACCTAGAAAAGACTTCATTTATCACCAAGTATGGAACATATTATTATAATGTAATGCCCTCCGTGCTAAAACATGCAGGAGCTACATACTAACACCTAGTAAATAAAATGGTCGAAGAACAAATAGGTAAATCAATGGAAGTTTATATTGATGACATGCTAGTTAAGTCCCTGCGCGTAGAGGACCATTTGGCTCATTTGCAAGAAACGATTGAGATTTTAAGGAAATACAACATGAAGCTCAACCCCGAGAAATATGCTTTCGGGGTCGGTTAGAGCAAGTTCCTTGGCTTCATGGTATCGAATTGGGGGATCGAGATCAACCCCGATAAAATCAAGGCCATCGAAGACATCACCATCGTGAACAGTGTAAAAGGCGTGCAGAGGCTGATTGGACGGATATCTGCCTTAGGCCGATTCATTTCGAGGTCATCAGATCGAAGTCACAGATTTTTCTCTCTGCTAAAAAAGAAGAATGATTTTGCCTCGACCCCGAAATGCCAACATGAATTATAGGAATTGAAGCGATACCTATCAAGCCCACCACTGCTTCACACTCCAAAGGCAGTTAAAAAAATTTGCTTGTACTTGGCAGTATCGGAAATCGCGGTAAGTGGTGTCCTAGTTCGGGAAGAGCAAGGTACACAATTTTCCGTTTATTATGTAAGTCGAACCTTGGGACAAGCATAAACTAGATATCCACATTTGGAGAAATTGGCACTTGCACTGATAAGCGCCTCTAGAAAGTTAAGACCATACTTTCAATGTCACCCTATATGCGTATTAACCACTTACCCACTTCGTAATATTTTGCATAAACCCGAACTATCGGGTCGATTGGACAAATGGGCCGTCGAACTTAGTGGGTACGATATCGAATATTAACCCCGGACGACCATCAAGTCTCAAATTTTAGCGGACTTCGTGGCCGATTTCACGCCAACCCTCGTACCCGAAATCGAAAAGGAACTTGTTGATACCCAATTTTCCCTCATATTTTTTTTTAAAATAAATAAATAAATATATATATACTTTAAAAATAGTACATATGCATCATCATTTATCTTATAAGCCTATACAAGTATTTTTCATAATTTTTAAAGACTTTAAATCGATTTATTTCTGTATTTTATTATATAAATATCCAATAATTATCCTTTAAATTATATTTTTTTATGATGATTTAATCATCCAATCTTATCATTTACACCAACATGTATATTTTTAAATATTTTACTGCATTTTGCATAATTATATTTGCATTTTTAGGCTAATCGCACATTCTTGCAATAATAGCCCATATTCATGTATATTTATTATTAATCATTTTAGTGCACAAATAATATTTTTGTTATTTATTAATTACTTTTATAAATTATCTTTTTTACCTATTGGGTATTTAAAAACTAGCCTAAATTCCTAAACCTATTTTTCGGACCAAATATTGGCCCATAGCACCTAATACACTAGCCCAAATAACCCCCAGCCCAAACCTATAACCCTATTACCCACAACCCGGTCGCGACCCGTTTCTAATAACCCGACCCAACTCCCCTTTAATCATGGCCGTTGATCTCAGAGATCAACGGCCCATATCAAACCCTCTCCTTTAACTACCCAAACCCCTAACCCTAATCTCATTCCCCCTCATCCGCCGCCTCTGCATTCCCTCACCTCCATTCTCTCTCCTAAAGAACCCTAGCCGCCGCCCCCTAAATCTTCTCCTAATCCCACCTAATATGAGATTCCATGGTTATTACTTACCATACTCGACCCCTTCTGGTACTGGCTACTCTCCTATAGTGCTTGCCTAAACATGGCAAGCAGGTCTCCACAAGATCGAACTAAAATAAGTTCAAATCACTGGTCTTTCTGCTATTCTGTCTATGTTCATCCCTTGTTCTATTGCGAGTACGAATATTTGTGTATTTTTGTTGATTCTTACTTACCCTAAAACTAGGGTTTACAGATCTCTTCAAATCGAACCAAAATTGGTTCGATTCTCTGACTTTTAGTACTATTTGTATCTATATTCATCCTATGTTACCGTTTCTTTGTATATTCCGTTGATATTTATTTTTCATAAAAAAACTAGGATTTACCGGCTTATTCTCCTAATTTGATTTTAAATTGATTTATGTGTTCTTCTTTCCTGTTATGGTATGATTGTTTGTATTTCCTTACGTATGTGCTGATTTTTACCACTATATAAACCTATTCCCTTTCCCCTTTTTGGAGAGACGAAAGTCACTAAAAACTCTCACTAAAAATTGAGGTTTTTACTCTGTATTTGTTTACTATTCTGTTCTATTTGGCTCTTGGCCGGCTGAAAGCCAAGGCCACTAGATTTCTACTTCTCTGACCATCTCTTGGGTGTGAGCACTGTCATGGGTTCTTGAAACCCTTGGGAACTTGACACATTTGAGACTATGAGTCCTTACTGCTGTTCTTTTCTTGTTTATTGAATAATCACTGATTAGTTTCTAAACCCTCGCAATGTTTATTCTCTTATGTTAGCATGTTCTTTGAAACTGCACGACTTATTGTATTCCCTTGACTCTCTTTATATGTGATTCTGCCTATAATTGCTAGCCTAATAATGTCTTTGCACCTAACTTAGTTAATTTAGACAGAATGAAGCATGTTTAGTTTGGTGTTGTTGATAATTCGAATGTTCTGCCTTGATTATATGGTTTAATCCATGTCCTCTGCCTAATTTTGAACTTCTAGTGATTAATTGATGTTATTAGCATGCCTTATATGATTTAATCCATGTCCAATTCTGCACTTCTAACAACCTGTTATCCTTCAAACTAATCCTCCTTGACTGATACCCTCTATGATATCTAATCCTGTTTGTATTAAATTGTGTAATCATGAGTTTGGTATAATCTGATCCTTTAAGTTCTATACTGGTTGTATTAATTGGTTTTACTAGTTTAATGTCCTTGCATGTTAACTTTGCAATCCCAGGCTCCTTGTTTCTTATCATATGTAACTCTGCCCCAATATATTAGTTTGCTTCTCGAGTTCATGTTCATTATGTGATTATCTTAAAGTGTCTGCAAATGCTTTTCCAAACCTATTACTTTATTATTATTTCTTTGATTGTTTCTTGTTATGAGTCTAATTCTGGGCCGGCTGAAAGCCAAGGCACCCTAAATCTTCTCTATTAACCTCCCTAGTGTGAGCACTGCCCTAGGTTCTTGAAACCCTTGGGAACTCTGACACACTAGGGTCTAAGGTTCTGTGGCCACTTTGTCCCAATTGCTCAATTCTGCCTCCCTTTTTACCCACTGAATGAACCAATTGGTTTGTGTAAATGGTTATTGATCAGCTGTGGTTATTGGGTTTTGGCTATTTTGTGTAAATGAAGATTATTTTCTGGGTTTGATTGGCTATGACTTCTGGGCTGTGGTGAAACCTGTATGGATACGAAATTTGAAACTGGCCAGGTTGGGTGTACTTTGGGCCTGTCTTAGGCCCACTATAGTGATTTTGTAACTTTGTAATTTGATTCATTCATTGGGCCTGTAATAATGTTGTAATAACAATTGGGGTGTTAGTAAAATTAAAAAAATGAGTTTATTCTAATACTTGCATGAATGGGTAGAAATCATGCCTATAGGTGTTTAATTTACTCAACATGTTCTGCTCCTATGTGTTGTTAGATAACCTGCCTATATGACATGAGTGTTTAATTCGTTTAACATATTCTGCTCCTATGTGTTTTATTAGATACCATGCCTATAGGAAATAAAGTGTCAATGACCAATCTTTCAATTTACATAACTGCAACATATTCATTACATACTATGACTATAGGGCTATGTTAGCTTATGTTCTACAAAATTTGCATTTAGAAATCATGCCTATAGGATTTTAATTGGTTAATTCGCTATTATACTGCCCACCTAGGAGACATGCCTATAGGAGCTAAGTATAAAAAATTAATTTCAATCGTTAATCATTAGAAATCCTGCCTATAGGGTAATACCACTCGCTTTTAAGTGTTGATATTGAACTTTCAACACTGTTTTATTGCCACTATTGGAAAGAATGCCTATAGGATCAAACTGAGTAATTCTGAGTATCTTCAATAGTTATCAATGCCAACTACTGCGTAAATCACCTAGATATCATGTTTATAGGTTTAATCGCCTATAATCTGTAATCAGCATGCAGACTGTGTAGTCGCTTAGAAATTGTATCTAAAATGACATCTTGCTCTGAAACTGCCTGCAAGTTTGAATCCCAAGGTCACATAGAAACCATGTCTATAGGGCCTAATGGCTTTAATTTGCCTCAATCCTGAAATTGTCTAACACTTAATGTGAAAATTTGTTCGCGTGCATTTGTTGTCTAAGTGTGGAGGCTAACTTGAGCCCTTAATTGCTTTTACATGAAGTCCAGCGTATTTTGTATGTCGCCTAGTTTTATCATTTCTGAGTAGCCTAAGCTAAGTCTAGAAACCATCTAAAATAGAGGTCCAAACGCCTCCTAGGCCATAGGCATGGGACGGTTAGTGCACGCATAGGGCACAGTTTAGAATCAACTAGTGCGCTTTAGGTAAAAACTTAAAGATAGTAATCGGGTAGCAAGAGATGATAGTCTGTGTCCGCTGAATAATACGAGTAACACCCCACCTCGAGGGAGTTATAAAGTATTATTTATGTTGCACGGGGTGATCCTTTAGGCTAAAAAACTTAAGACCCCCATCTTGTCTTTAAACCAATTATCTGTGTTTACTCAAGGACTCTCTAATAATGATTTTTTTTTCAAACTTCTTGTTTTTCTCTCTAACTATTTGACTAATTCATATAATTCAAGTTTGACTGGGACCCACAGTTGTGGACCTCGAAGAGTGCCTAACACCCTCTATTCGAGGTAATTTGAGCCCTGACCCGATCTTTGGTGACGCAAACTGGTTAAACTAGAGTTATTTACAAATAGGTGCCCTAACGCACCTTAAACCCGTTAGGTGGCGTTTCTCTCTTTTAACACCTTCCTTTAAAAGAGTTGTCACGTGTCAAAACCCGATTTTGTGAGAAAATAGGGGGAGGGGGGGAGGACAACATGTCGATTCTGCTGGGGATAATTTTAGGCTCTTACCATAGCGAACTTGGTCTATATGAATTAGTCTTATTTGATGAATGTGTTTTCTTGTTCTTTATATTTACATGAACATCCCGCTTCCATTTTCCCTTTTTATGGCTACATGCACACCCTTTCCCCTATTTCCCTCTATTTTGAATTTGTATTAATATGCAAATCTTTGCTTAATTTGGTTACAATGTGCATTTTCCTTTATTTTCTAGTCATGTTCACTTGCTCCGAATCATTTTTAAATTTGCTACATCATGTGTCTCCCTACCCCTACCCCCATGCTTGCTTTATTACAATTCTTTCATATTGCGCGAACTAACTTTTTTCTTGTTTTTCTTTCTTTCTATGTCTTTATGTTTCATTTAATACTGCATTTACCATCTTCATCATGCAAAATACTTGACAACGTGTTGTTTTATCTTTACATAAAGAATGCTCCACATCATATTCCACTCGTGCGTAATTAATACCATAACGGCGCTTGATGAGTGCCCGCGCTCTTCCTAAATCACCCTTTTAAATTTGAAAAGGCTTATTTGCGGTAAAACTAGTCGATCAGTGGTGCAATAGACAGTTCCGTGCCTTTCCCTCTCAAGTTGTCCACTTGAGGGTACCGGTCTAGACTCTTCTAGAAACCCCACTCTAATATTAACTGTGCATGCATCATGTCTAAACCTAGTATAGGTTAGAATGATGTCCGAGTAATAACTTTCTAAGGCAAGCCTTGTCCAAAGCCCTCCGGGATTTCCTTAAATCCCAATGGGTACAATCATGATATGTGCATTATTTGGAGAAAACGTGCCGATATGCTAATCATTAATGTGTAAATAGTTGAATCCGGAGGGGGAAAGGGCTAACTTTATTTGTTTTGCATAAATGAGGCACGAAGTCCCCAGGTTCGGTATGGTTCGAAGTATCCCACCTTTGTTGCTAGATTGGTGGGAAAATCTCTCGCCAAGTGACAAAAATCATGTGGAAAGAGTTATCAGGAATTTACCTTCTTTGTTAGATACTCATCCGAACAATGTGTTAATTGAGGCTGCCACCATGTTCTGGGATGAGAAGAGGGCCATCTTCCGTTTTGGTGATATAGAAATGACTCCCCTTCTATAGGAAATAGGAGGCTTCGCTGGGCTCCCATGGGATAGCCATGGCTTGTTGGTACTGAAAAATCTTACTTCTCAAGGTTTTCTAAAAATGATGGATTTCAAGAAAAATGATGAGTTAGTCTGTCTGAAGAAATCTTACATACCATTCGACTTCCTTTATGAGCGTTATGGTCACAGCAAGTCATATCTTCTTTACCATGATAAATTTGCCATCATTTCTTTGGGTTGGACTTACCGCCGGGTTTTGTATTCATTGTCTGTTTTCTGGGATGCTGATATTCCCGATACAAGGAGAAAGGATCCATACTCGTATAGCTATGGTCACTAAGACCCTAATGGAAGGAATTGAGGGGCAAACTTACACTATTGTCCCAATGATCGTGACTGAGATGTACCGAGCCTTAGACCGTTGCAAAAAAAAGGATATAGGCATTTCGAGGGTTGCAATCTGTTGCTGCAAATATGGTTGTTGGAACACCTTCAGAGAGGACAATACCGTCAAGAATTTCCGCGACGACCATAGAATGATCACATAGCTTATCACCATCCGAAGAGAATGACTTTTATCCCAGACAGGTTTGCACAACCGGGAAACGCTGTCAGCTGGGTACATTTCTTTAGCAATTTGACTGATGACAAGGTACATTGGATGTTCGAGTGGTTCCCTAGCAGTGAATTCATCATCAAGTTGAGAGATGTTCCTCATCTAGTGCTAATCGGATTAAGGGAATCTATCATTATGCTCCTATCAGAGTCATGAGGCAAGCTGGGAGAAAACATGTTATACCACGAGTTTCCAAAATGGTTCATTACAAAGCAGACTTCCAAGGGAATGTCATTCCATTCAAGTTCGAGGCACATCACATGTGGCATCAAAAGATTATTGTGGAGAAAGATACTATCGAGCCAGACAGGTATCATGCCAGCTATGTGTACTTCTACCCATCATGGCTGGTCGATGACATAGCAGGAGAGGTCAAGCCAGGGGTTGATTTGAGAAATAGGGTCATACACAACGCTGCTGAAGCACAAGTCAAATATAGGAGGTTGCGCAAAAGGGTCTTTGAATCTAAGGCCAGGCATTTGGAACAACATAAAGTGGACATGGAAGCAATCAATGAATTGAGGGGAATCGCTACTAAATCAACAGAAAGGTTGGAGTATTTGGATCATGGTTTGATGGAACTTGAGGGAAAGATGAGGAAAAGGGTCTCGGATTGTCAGAATGCAATGGACAATGAAGGAGGACATCTAGCAAGGGCGTATCTGCTGTTGGACATGCGCGACCTGGGGAATCTGATTGTGGGGCTAAGAAGGCCAAGCTTTGAGAAGGTTCCTCTGGGACCGAGTAGATTAGGAATGATATTTTCTAGATTCGTTTTAGAATTTGATTGTAATAAGGCAAATGCCACTAGTGACTCTTTATAATTATTGTCGTTTTAGTAGAGATTTGGTCTATTTATCATATTAATGAAATGACGCAGTTATCGGCATTGAGTTTTCTCCAAAGCTATATGTCGCTAGGCCTACCTCGGGCACGATGAGGTCCCCAAATTAGGACGCGAATTTATTATTCCGTAATACGTGTTTAAATATCATAAATATCCTTTTAATATTCCTTACTGACTTGTTTACCTTTTGTTTTTCTTCTTTTCTTTGTTTATTCCCATCCCCTAAGGTTGGTTCGTGCATACTAGCATCATCAGCATATCATACCAGATCTAGAGGTCTTCCTCCCCCTCCTCCTCCAAGTGATCCCAAGAACAAAGGAAAAGCTAAGATGGACGATATGAGTGGTATGAGGAAAGACAACATTGTGCACGCCAAAAATGTCGAAACTTCATATGGTTGAAGTACTCCGGCACAGAATGACTTGATTTTACGGTTAGAGCAAAAGATACTGGAGTTACAAGGGTAACTGGAGCAGGTCCGTAACTTGGCAAACCTTTCCCTTACCCTGAATGTTCCCGACATCAACCAACAAAACGCCCAATACCCAACACCTCCTCAAAACACACAAAACCAATGCCCGCAAAATCCTCCCGCACCTCATCAATACGCCACGCCTCCCCAAAATCCTAATCCTCCACCAGTACCAACTCCTCCACAACATCATCATCGTCCGACCCAGTACCCATAAACTACCACCTACCATACTCCTCAAAATGCACCACAACCTACTCTTGATCCCCAAAACTCAACCAATGATCACCACTACACCCAAATCCCTAGAGTCCACCAAAGTAACCCCATATACGTGGAAACCTTACCCCACACTTCTCATCAAAAAGTCCATCAAACAAAACCCGTATACACCGGAATCCGCCGAGAAGGACTTGCTCATCAAGAACATGTCGGAAGAACTTAAGAAGCTTACAAGTCGAGTCCAAGGTGTTGAAGGTGGTAAAGGCATCGAAGGTTTGAACTATGAGGATTCATGTATTCAACCGGACGTAGAACTTCCAGAGGGTTACAAACTTCCTAAGTTCAAAATGTTCGACGGGACAGGTGATCTAAAGGTACATCTAAGGACGTATTGCAACAAGCTCGTAGGGGTTGGTAAAGATGAAAGAATCCGCATGAAGCTATTCATGAGGAGCCTCACTGGAGAAGCCTTATCCTGGTACATCAGTCAAAATCCAAAGAAGTGGATTAATTGGGTAAGCATGACATCAGATTTTATGGATCGGTTCAGATTCAACACAGAGAATGCACTAGACGTCTTCTATATCCAGAATCTTAAGAAGAAGCCGACAGAAACCTTTTGCAAGTATACCACTCGGTGGATATCAGAGGCTGCAAAAGTAAGGCCAGCATTGGAAGAAGAACAAATGAACAAATCCTTTGTCCGGGCCCAGGATCCGCAATATTATGAGAGGTTGATGGTTATTGAAAATCATAAATTCTCCAACATCATCAAATTGGGAGAAAGAATAGAAGAGGGAATCAAAAGCGGGATGGTAAAAAATTTTAAGGCACTACAGGCTACGAACAAAGCCTTGCAGTCGGGGGGTATATCTAAAAAGAAGGAAGTAAGGATTGCGATGGTAGCCTAAGGTCCGAAGTCTCCTCTCACATACCAAACACCTCTACCCACATATCAGTCTTCAACTACTAGATATCAACAACCCGCTACCGCCTACCACACATACAACACTCAGCCAACATATTACCACTCACCACCGGCCCGCCAAAACTACCAAAAACCCAGGCCAAATTTCAACCGTAGGCCGCCCAGATAATACACTCTTATTGCCGAACCTATTGATCAGTTGTATGAGAGATTAAAAGCTTCCAGTTATGTCACTTCCATTCCCGCTGTCGCCATGGAAAATTCCTCTCAATGGGTCAATCCGAATAAGACATGTGCCTGCCATTCGGGCATGAAGGGTCACACTATTGACGAATGCCGCACTCTAAAGGATAAGATCCAGACGCTGATTGATACCAAAGTTATACATGCAAATGAGACTACACCTAACATCCGCAATAATCCCCTCCCAGATCACAGGGGCGAAGGGGTAAATGTGATAGAAACTGATGAAGAATGGGACCCGGAGGGGTCAATTGGGCTCATTCGAGAAGAGGCTGATCCCAAAATGCCTCTAGTCACTCTCACGCCTATTGTGGTACAAATACAGCCACTGATTGAAGTTAAGGTAGCCGCACCAACTCCATTCGAGGTTGAAGTAACAATGCTCTCTGCCACGCCAACTCCGTTCGAAGTAGAAGTGACCACACCATTCACCGTAATGGTAGAACCCACACCATCCTTTTATTCCAATGTTGTGCGCTGGGACTGTACTGAAAAAGCGAGAAGGAAAGGAAAGGGGAAAATGGAAGAAACTGGTGTAACACAAGGTATAACCAGAACTGGTAGGGTTTACACGCTCGGGCATTTAGGGGGAACAAGTAAAGAAACCGCTTCCAGGCAGCCTATCATTAAAATAGGCCCAAATGATCTTTGGAGAAAGGTGCAAGCAAGAGAGTATTCTGTAGTTGATCATTTGAACAAAACCCCTGCTCAGATATCCATTCTATCACTACTGCAAAATTTTGAGGCATATAGGAACGCGTTGATGAAAGTGGTGAAAGAGGCTTATGGACCCAACAACATTACCAGTGGAAAGATGGCCAACATGGTAGGATAAGTATTGGAAAGCCATAAGATCACTTTCCACGAAGATGAATTGCCACCAGAAGGGTTGAGCCATAACAGGGCATTGCATATCACAGTACAGTGCGAAGACAAATTCATTGACAGGGTCTTGATAGATGGGGGTTCAAATCTCAACATCTGCCCGTTGACTACTTTGAAGAGGTTAGGTAAAGGTTTGCATGAGATACGAGTAGGAACTATGAACGTAGAAGCGTTCGATGGGTCTCAAAGGGCCACAATCGGAGAAATCAACCTCTGCTTACGAATGGGTCCAACTTTGTTTGATGTTGAATTCCAAGTGCTTGACATATCTGCCTCATACAATCTGCTATTGGTATGACCTTGGATACACGCCACTGGGGCTGTAGCGTCTACTCTGCATCAGGCTGTGAAGTTCGAATGGAATCATCAGGAGGTGATCATTCATGGAGACTGGAGTAACCCTATTTACACCAACCAGACTGTCCCGGTTGTGGAGAATAGAAGGAAGTTGGGGGGAGATACTTACCATCGCATTGAGCGTGCTAACACGATCGAGAAGGACAAATGGTGGAGTAGCAAAATAGAAAGCATATTGGCATGGACAGGGTATGAACCCGGCAAGGGTCTCGGCAAGAATCTCCAAGGGATCACCAAACTAATAAAGTTAAAACGTCACAGCACGACCTTTGGACTGGGATATCAATACACTTGGCACGAGTATCAAAATTGGTCATCACTATGGCGTGGTCTTTATTACCCTCTCGAGCAACCGATACCACATTTGAGCCAATCTTTCCATCAAGCTGATATGATGTGGGGATCCTAAGAAGATGAAGTGCTAGCTGGTTTAAGGAATCTACTATTGGAAGATGAAGACATGTACTGCAGTGTAATAGTTAAGGAGGAGGAGGAAGAAGGCCTCGTCATCCAAACAGTGGAGAAGGGAGCTGTTATCAGGAACTGGACTGCCAGACCATCAAGGGTCCGCCGAGTTCCGGGGTAGCCTGGCTGCTAGTGTCATTTATTTTGAAAACAATTCTTATGAGCATTTTAAAACATTTTTAGTATTTTGTTTTGAAACATTTGTTTGAATCATTAAAAATTTCTTTTGTTTGACATCTTGATAATTATCAATGATTTGCTATTTTATTATTTATTACTATTCTCTACATTTTTCTCTCGACAACATTACTATTTCTTATCGTGATGAACAACCAACTATGACATGTAATGAGACAACGCAACATAAGGATAGTGACTCAAAAGAAATAGAAGCAGATGATATAATACCTGAGAAAATTGTTAGAGAAGTTGAAGATTTTGAGAACAAGCCTAAGTCTAACCTGGACGAAACTGAGATAGTAAACTTGGGAGATTCCGAAACAGTCAAAGAAACTTGCATAAGCATTCACCTGTCACGACCAGAGAAAGAAGAATACACCCGTTTCCTGAAAGAATATGAAAACATTTTCGCATGGTCTTATGATGATATGACTGGTTTGAGCACGTCCATAGTGGCTCATAAACTACCCACCAACCCAATGTGTCCGCCAGTAAAGCAGAAGCTCAGAAATTTCAAGCCGGATATGAGTCTAAAAATCAAAAAAAGAAGTCACCAAGCAAATCAAAGCTAAGGTTCTTAGAGTGGTTGAATATCCAACTTGGTTGGCTAACATCGTGCCAGTTCCGAAGAAGGATGGGAAAATCAGAGTATGCGTCGATTATCCGGACCTAAATAGAGCAAGTCCCAAATATGATTTCCCGTTACCCAACATACACATACTGATCAACAACTGCGCCAAGAATGAACTCCAATCCTTTGTGAATTGCTTCGCGGGATATCATCAGATCTGGATGGATGAAGAGGATGCCGAAAAGATAGATTTTATTACACCGTGGGGGGCGTACTGCTATAAAATGATGTCGTTTGGTCTGAAGAATGCTGGGGCCACTTATATGAGGGCCATGACAACTATTTTCCACGACATGATACACAAGGAGATAGAGGTATACGTGGATGATGTCATCATCAAATCCAAGAAGAGTATAGATCACATAGCAGACTTGAGGAAATTCTTTGATCGGCTTCGGAGGTACAATTTGAAATTGAATCCCGCAAAATGTGCCTTCGGGGTCCCCACAGGAAAGTTGTTAGGATTCATCGTCAACCGCCAAGGAATTAAGCTAGACCCATCAAAAGTCAAGGCTATCCAAGATTTTCCACCTCCAAAGAACAAGAAAGACGTGATGAGCTTCTTGGGATGTCTTAATTACATCAGCCGCTTCATAGCACAATCAACCGTGATCTGTGAGCCGATTTTCAAAATGTTAAAGAAGGATGTTGCAACCAGTTGGATTGAAGACTGCCAGAAAGCTTTTGACAGAATCAAAGAATATTTGTCCACACTGCCAGTCCTGGTCCCGCCAGAACTTGGTAGACCACTGCTACTCTATCTCTCCGTATTAGATGGGGCTTTCGGTTGTGTCTTTGGACAACACGATGAGACGGGAAAGAAAGAACATGCCATATACTATCTGAGTAAGAAGTTCACACCTTACGAAGCACGATATTCTTTGCTGGAACGCACCTGTTGTGCTTTGACCTGGATAGCCCAGAAACTGAGGCACTACTTTTGTGCCTATACCACATATCTCATATCAAGGATGGATCTTATGAAGTACATCTTCCAGAAACCCATGCCTACAGGGAAGCTGGCAAAATGGCAGATATTATTGAGTGAATTCGACATCGTCTATGTGACTCAGAAGGTGGTTAAGGGACAAGCATTAGCGGATCATCTTGCAAAAAATCATGTAGAAGGATAATACGAACCACTAAAAATGTATTTTCCTGATGAAGAAGTATCATTCGTAGGAGAAGATATCACCGAAGCCTACGACGGATGGAGAATGTTTTTTGATGGAGCCGCAAACTTCAAAGGAGTGGGTACTGGAGCCGTTTTGGTGTCAGAAACAGGGCAACATTATCCGGTATTCGCGAAACTCAGATTTCCGTACACCAATAATATGGCAGAATATGAGGCTTGCATATTGGGGCTCAATTTGGCCGTTGACATGAATATCCAGGAATTACTGGTAATTGGTGATTGAGATCTTCTGGTACATCAGGTGCAGGGAGAATCCAAAATGAGTTCGCAGACGCATTGGCCACTTTGTCCTCCATGATACAGCATCCGAACAAATAATTTCATCGAGCCCATTCCGGTAAGGATTCATAATCAGCCAGCTTACTACGCTCATGTTGAAGAAGAAGCAGTCGGGAATCCATGGTTCCATGATATCAAGGAGTACTTGGCAAAATGAGAGTACTCAGAGCATGCAAATCATACTAAAAAACACACGCTCCGAAGATTGTCCAACCATTTCTTCCAAAGTGGAGGAATTCTGTACAAAAGGACTCTAGACCTGGGGTTATTACGGTGTGTTGACGCCAAGGAAGCTTCAAAACTGCTCGAAGAGATACACTCTGGAACTTGCGGATCACACATGAATGGTTTCGTTTTAGCCAAGAAAATACTGAGGGAAGGTTATTTTTGGATGACTATAGAAACAGACTGCATCAGGTATGTCCATAAATGTCATCAATGCCAAATACACATAGATATGATACGGGTGCCGCCAAATGAACTCAATGAAACGAGTGCACCTTGGCCTTTTGCCGCTTGGGGAATGGACGTCATTGGACCAATCGAGCCTGCCGCTTCAAACGGGCACAAATTCATTTTAGTAGCCATAAACTACTTCACAAAATGGGTCGAAGCTGCATCCTATAAATCTGTAACCAAGAAAGTCGTCGCATATTTTGTCAGAGATCATATTGTTTGCCGATTCGGGGTTCCAGAGTCCATCATCACCGACAACGCCGCCAATATCAACAATGACCTAATGAAAGCTATGTACGAGACCTTCAAAATCAAGCACAAGAATTCCACAACATACATGCCTCAAATGAATGGAACTGTGGAGGCCGCAAACAAGAATATCAAGAAAATACCGAGGAAGATGGTAGCCAACCACAAGCAATGGCACGATAAGTTACCATTTGCCTTATTGGGGTACCGTACCACAATACGCACATCAACCGGGGCAACTCCCTATTTGCTGGTCTATGGTACAGAAGCTGTCATTCCTGCCGAGGTTGAAATTCCTTCTTTAAGAATTATACAAGAAGCTGAACTCAGTGATGCAGAATGAATAAGAGGCCGCTATGAACAATTAGCTCTCATTAACGGGAAAAGAATGAATGCAGTGTGTCATGGTCAACTCTATCAGAATAGGATGTCCAGTGTTTTCAACAAAAGGGTCAAACCTAGACAGTTCGCACCAGGGCAGCTGGTACTGAAGCGAATCTTCCCGCATCAAGATGAAGCCAAAAGGAAATTTTTGCCCAATTGGCAAGGCCCCTACATGGTTCACAGAGTACTAACAAGAGGAGCACTCATACTCGCAGAAATGGACGGAGAGGTTTGGCCAAAGCCTATCAATTCAGACGCAGTCAAAAGATATTATGTTTAGAATGTTCGCATTTCTTCATCTGATGTAATTGAACTACGCTCGACCTGATTCCTGTTTAAGAGGGGATACGTAGGCAGCCCTGTGGGTTCGGTCACAATTCAATAAAATTTTCATTTTCCCCACAACCAAAAACTGGGCCAGAATTTTGAGGAGGACCCTCAAAAATTCGGAGCAAGTCCAGCCAACGTCATCATATGCAGAACGATCAGAGAATCACCTAAATAAACTGGGGCAGAATTTGGAGGAGGACCCTCAAAATTCTAAGGAAGTCACTATGTCTCTAAAGTGTCACAGTCATTGGTTCATCTAATTTATCTGATATTGCATACTAATGTATTTTAAATAGCTACATTCATCATATGCACGAACATTTTCGAAAATTTTATTTTTATGAAACAGCTAGATGCTACCCATGGTAACTCAAGCAGGACTTCGATACAGAGCAAACCAAAACAGGCAGGCGAGGCACGAACCAACCTTCCACCGTAAAACTCACGATTGTCCTTTGGATGCAGGAACAAGAAATATTCTCAAATTCGGGCATACCTCAGAATCACTGTCTTCATAACGGCAAAGCTACCAAGCGCAAACACATTTCCAACTAAGAAATACTCTGCTACTACTTATTATATGTTCATTTCATGAGACTAAGCATTGTTTCTATCTTGCATGAGGCTAAGCCCCGCCTCCTTAATTGCATAAGGCTAAGTACCGCCTTCCCCTGCATGAGACTAAGTATTGTCTCTATTTTGCATGAGGCTAAGCCCTGCCTCCTTAATTGCATAAGGCTAAGCACTGCCTTCCCCTGCATGAGACTAAGCATTATCTCCACCTTTGCATGAGGTTAAGCCCTGCCTCCTCAATTACATAAGGCTAAGCACTGCCTACCCCTGCATGAGACTAAGCATTGTCTCCATTTTTGCCTGAGGCTAAGCACTGCCTTCCCCTGCATGAGACTAAGCATTGTCTCCATTTTTGCATGAGGCTAAGCCCTGCCTCCTTAATTGCATAAGGCTAAGCACTGCCTTCCCCTGCATGAGACCAAGCATTGTCTCCATTTTGCATGAGGCTAAGCCCTTCCTCCTTAACTGCATAAGGCTAAGCACTACCTTCCCTTGCATGAGACTAAGCATTGTCTCCATTTTGCATGAGGCTAATCCATGCCTCCATCTTGCACAAGGCTAAGCACTGCCTTTCTTTTGACGAGACTAAGCATTGTCTCCCATCCTGCATGAGGCTAAGCCCTGCCTCCTCAATTGCATGAGACTAATCATCGTCTCCCACTTCGCATGAGGCTAAGAATTGCCTCCCTAGTCGCATAAGGCTAAGCTCTGCCTTTCCTTGCGTAACCCCAAATGCTATGCTACTTGAAATCTAGCACTATTCTCCACCTCGGGGCTAAGCTTTGCCCCCGATCTTACACAAGACTAAGATTTGTCTTGTTTCGCTTCGCATAACCAAACGTCATGTCTTTGCATCTCATGGGCCGAAATACCGCCATTTTTGTTCGAAGGCGTCATAGTCCGAAGGAATCATCCTCATAGCCAGAAGACACCATGCCATGGTCCGAGGATCTCTCAATATTGCACATCATTATTCAAAGGCGTCATAGTTTAGAGGCACAATTTTCATGGCCCGAGAACATCATTTCATGGCCTGCGAATCCCTTATCATGCAATTCATGGCCCAAGACATCATGGTCTAAGGACATTATCCCCATCGTCCAAAGATAACTTTTACGGTCCAAAGGAAATTTGCATCATGTTTAAATTATAGAAATATACACCTGTATGCATTGTATTTAAGTTTTGCAGGTAATCCAAGAGGTAACCGTTCTCCCAACGGGAGCAATCTTCGCCCCAGTTTCCGTTCAATATTCACATCCTGCAATCATTTCAATTGCGGCCAGCCACCGTCCGTTACCCACTTCCACTTGATAACCGTTCAAATGCTCATCCATAACCGTTCTAAGATACATCCATTCACAATTCCATATAAACTCATCCAATATCATCCTATTTAGAAGAACTTGTCCATTCCTACAGGAACTACATCTGCTCAGGTCACCGCTGGATCCAGAACTACACACGACCTGATTTCCGTAAAACCAGGGATATGTAGGCAACTCAGAAATCGGAGTTCGGCCTATATTTTCTAAATCACCCCATTCGGTCAAAATCGGTCATCATTTCTTTACCCGACAACTTTTTCATCATTCCCGGGTAAAGAGGGGTAGTTGTTGATACCCAATTTTCCCCTTATATATATATATATATATATATATATATATACACACACACTTTGAAAATAGTACATATACATAATCATTTAGCTTATAAGCCTATACAAGTATTTTTCATAATTTTTCATAATTTTTAAAGGCTTTAAATCGATTTATTTATGCATTTTATTATATAAATATCCAATAATTATCCTTCAAATTATTATTTTTATGATGATTTAATCATACAAACTTATAATTTACACCAACATGTATATTTTTAAATATTTTACTGCATTTTTTATAATTACATTTGTATTTTTAGGCTAATCGCACATTTTTGCAATAATAGCCCATATTCATGTATAATTACATTATTTATGCAAAAAATAACTTTTTATATTTTATAATGTTAATTAACTATTATTAATCATTTTTGTGCATAAATAATATTTTTTTTATTTATGAATTACTTTTATAAATTATGTTTTTTACCTATTGGGTATTTAAAAACTAGCCTAAATTCCTAAACCTATTTTTCGGACCAAACATTGGCCCATAGCACCTAATACACTAGCCCAAATAACCCCCAGCCCAAACCTATAACCCTATTACCCACAACTCGGTCACGACCCGTTTCTAATAACCCGACCAACTCTCCTTTAATCATGACCGCTGATCTCTAAGATCAACGGCCCATATCAACCCTCCCCTTTAACTACCCAAACCCCGAACCCTAATCTCATTCCCCCTCATCCGCTGCCTCTGCATCCCCTCACCTCCCTTCTCCCTCCTAAAGAACCCTAGTCGTCGCCCTCTAAATCTTCTCCTAATCCCACCTAATATGGGATTCCATGGCTATTACTTACCATACTCGATCCCCTTCTGGTACTGGCTACTCTCCTATAGTTCTTGCCTAAACATGGCAAGTAGGTCTCCACAAGATCGAACCAATATAGGTTCAAATCACTGATCTTTCTGCTATTCTGTCTATGTTTATCCCTTGTTCTATTGTGAGTACGAATATTTGTGCATTTTTGTTGATTCTCACTTACCCTAAAACTAGGGTTTACAGATCACTTCAAATCGAGCCAAAATTGGTTCGATTCTCTGACTTTTAGTACTATTTGTGTCTATATTCATCCTATGTTACCATTTCTGTGTATATTCTGTTGATATTTATTTTTTCTAAAAAAACTAGGGTTTACCGGCTTATTCTCCTAATTTGATTTTAAATTGATTTATGTGTTCTTCTTTCCTTTTATGTCTGATTGTTTGTATTTCCTTACTTATGTGCTGATTTTTACCACTATATAAACTCATTCCCTTTCACCTTTTTGGAGAGACGAAAGTCACTAAAAAACTCTCACTAAAAATTAAGGTTTCTACTCTGTATTTGTTTACTATTCTATTCTGTTTGGCTCTTGGCCGGCTGAAAGCCAAGGCCACCGAATTTCTACTTCTCTGACCATCTCTTGGGTGTGAGCACTGCCCCGTGTTCTTAAAACCCTTGGGAACTTGACACATTTGAGACTATGGATCCTTACTGCTGTTCTTTTCTTGTTTATTGAACAATCATTGGTTAGTTTCTAAACCCTCGCAATGTTTATTCTCTTATGATAGCATGTTCTTGAAACTGAACGACTTAATGTATTCCCTTTACTCTCTTTATGTGTGATTCTGCCTATAATTGCTAGCCTAATAATGTCTTTGCACCTAACTTAGTTAGTTTAGACATAATGAAGCATGTTTAGTTTGGTGTTGTTGATAATTCGAATGTTCAGCCTTGATTATATTGTTTAATCCATGTTCTCTACCTAATTCTGAACTTCTAGTGATTAATTGATGTTATTATCATGTCTTAACTTGTTTAAGACCTTTACTCTAAGTGTAGTATGCTCCTATGACTATGTTTTCCACTCTATATGTTCTCGCCATGTCTAATTCTGCACTTCTAATAACCTGTTATCCTTCAAACTAATCCTCCTTGACTGATACCCTCTATGATATCTAATCATCTTTGTATTATACTGTGTAATCCTGAGTTTGGTATAATCTAATCCTTTAAGTTCTATACTGGTTGTATTAATTGGTTTTACTAGTTTAATGTCCTTGCATGTTAGCTTTGCAATCCCAGGCTCCTTGTTTCTTATCATATGTAACTCTGCCCCAATGTATTAGTTTGCTTCTCGAGTTCATGTTCATTATGTGATTATCTTAAAGTGTCTGCAAATGCTTTTCCAAACCTATTACTTTATTACTAATTCTTTGATTGTTTCTTATTATGAGTCTAATTCTGGGTCAGCTGAAAGCCAAGGCCCCTAAATCTTCTCTATTAACCTCCCTAGTGTGAGCATTGTCCTGGGTTCATGAGACCCTTAGGAACTCTGACACACTAGGGTCTAAGGTTCTGTGCCTACTTTGTCCCAATTACTCAATTCTGCCTTCTTTTTCACCTACTGAATGAACCAATTGGTTTGTGTAAATGGTTGTTAATCAGCTGTGGTTACTGGGTTTTGGCTATTTTGTGTAAATGAAGATTGTTTTCTAGGTTTGATTGGCTATGAATTCTGGGCAGTGGTTAAATCTGTATGAATACGAAATTTGAAGGCCTGGCCAGGCTGGGTGTACTTTGGGCATGTCTTAGGCCCACTATAGTGATTTTGTAACTTTGAAATTTGATTCATTCATTGGGCCTGTAATAATGCTGTAATAACAATTGGGGTGTTAGTAAAATTGGGAAAATGGGTTTATTCTAATATTTGCATGAGTGGGTAGAAATCATGCCTATAGGTGTTTAATTTACTCAACATGTTCTGCTCCTATGTGTTATTAGATAACCTGCCTATATGACATGAGTGTTTAATTCGTTTAACATATTCTGCTCCTATGTGTTTTATTAGATACCATGCCTATAGGAAATAAAGTGTCAATGACCAAATCTTTTAATTTACATAACTGCAACATATTCATTAGATACTATGACTATAGGGCTATGTTAGCTTATGTTCTACAAAATTTGCATTTAGAAATCATGCCTATAGGATTTTAATTGGTTAATTCGCTGTTATACTGCCCACCTAGGAGACATGCCTATAGGAGCTAAGTATAAAAAATCAATTTCAATCGTTAATCGTTAGAAATCCTGCCTATAGGGTAATACCACTCGCTTTTAAGTGTTAATATTGAATTTTCAACACTGTTTTATTGCCACTATTGGAAAGAATGCCTATAGGACCAAACTGAGTAATTCTGAGTATCTTCAATAGTTATCACTGCCAACTACTGCGTAAATCACCTAGATATCATGTTTATAGGTTTAATCGCCTATAATCTGTAATCAGCAGGCCGACTGTGTAGTCGCTTAGAAATTGTATCTAAAATGACATCTTGCTCTGAAACTGCCTGCACGTTTGAATCCCAAGGTCACATAGAAACCATGTCTATAGGGCCTAATGGCTTTAATTTGCCTCAATCCTGAAATTGTCTAACACTTAATGTGAAAATTTGTTCGCGTGCATTTGTTGTCTAAGTGTGGAGGCTAACTTGAGCCCTTAATTGCTTTTACATGAAGTCCAACTTATTTTGTATGTCGCCTAGTTTTATCATTTCTGAGAAGCCAAAGCTCAGTCTAGAAACCATCCAAAATAGAGGTCTAAACGCCTCCTGGGCCATAGGCATGGGACGGGTAGTGCACGCATAGGGCACGGTTTAGAATCAACTAGTGTGCTTTAGGTAAAAATTTAAAGATAGTAATCGGGTAGCAGGAGATGATAGTCTGTGCCCGCTGAATAATACGAGTAATACCCCACCTCGAGAAAGTTACGAAGTATTATTTATGTTGCACGGGGTGATCCTTTAGGATAAAAAACTTAGGACCCCACATCTTGTCTTTAAACCAATTATCTGTGTTTACTCAAGGACTTTCTAATAATGACTTTTTTTCAAACTTCTTATTTTTCTCTCTGACTATTTGACTAATTCATGTAATTCAAGTTCGGCTGGGACCCACAGTTGTGGACCTCGAAGAGTGCCTAACACCTTCTTCTCGAGGTAATTTGAGCCCTTACCTGATCTTTGGTGACGCAAACTGGTTAAACCAGAGTTATTTGCAAATAGATGCCTTAACGCACCTCAAACCCGTTAGGTGGCTACTCTCTCTTTCAAAACCTTCCTTTAAAAGAGTTGTCACGTATCGAAACCCGATTTTTCGAGAAGGGGGGGGGGGGAGATAGAACTTGGGGGTATGGTCCCTTTACACAGACGGTGCTTCGAATGTGAAGGGGTCCGGGCTAGGCATCGTTTAGAATCCGCCCACAGGTAGCACTATTAGGCAATATATCAAAACTTCTAGGTTGACTAACAATGAGGCCGAGTACGAGGCCATGATTGCAGGTCTCGAGTTAGCTAAAAGCTTAGGAGCAGAAGTTATTGAAGCCAAGTGTGACTCTTTACCGGTGGTGAACCAAGTAAACAAAACCTTTGAAGTTCGAGAGGATAGAATACAAAGGTATTTGGACAAGCTGCAGGTAACCTTGCACCGTTTCAAGGAATGGACTTTACAGCATGTACCTCGAGAACAAAACAGTGAGGCCGATGCACTTGCAAGTTTAGGGTCATCGGTCGAGGAAGATGAGATCAGCTCGGGGACTGTCGTTCAACTCTCGATATCCGTAATCGGGGAAGGTCATGCCGAGATAAACTCTACAAACTTAACATGGTATTGGAGGAATAAATATATTGAATACTTGGAGAATAGAAAGCTCCCATCGGACCCTAAAGAGTCGAGGGCCCTACGAGCAGAGCTGCTCGATTCACATTGGCTGAAGATGGAACATTATACAGAAGGACATTCGATAGACCATTGGCAGTGTGTTTGGACCAGGAGACACCGATTATGTTCTACGAGAGGTCCATGAAGGCACTTGTGGGAATCACTCTGGCGCTGAATCACTATTCACAAAATCATAAGAGCAAGATACTATTGGGATAGCATGGAAAAAGATACTGAAGAGTTTGTTCGAAAATGTGATAAATGTCAAAGGTTTACACCGATGATCCATCAGCCGGAGAACAACTTCATTCAGGCCTATCCCCATGTCCATTCATGAAATGGGGGATGGATATCGTCGGTCCTCTGCCATCAGCCCCAGGTAAAGCACTGACTATTTCTCTAAATGGGTTGAAGCACAGGCGTTCGAGAAAGTGAGAGAGAAAGAGGTTATGACTTCATCTGGGATCACATCGTATGTCGATTTGGGATACCTGCCGAAATAGTGTGTGACAATGGAAAATAATTTATCGGCAGCAAAGTGACGAAATTCCTCGAAGACCACAAAATAAAAAGGATATTATCAACGCCGTATCACCCTAGTGGGAACAGGCAGGCCGAGTTGACGAACAAGACTATTATTCGAAACTTAAAGAAAAGGTTAAACGACGCTAAGCAGAAATGGAGAGAAATTCTACCCGAAGTCCTTTGGGCATATCGAACAACGTCAAAATCCAGTACGGGGGCAACCTCGTTCTCCTAAGTATATGGCTCTGAAGCCTTGATTTCAGTCAAAGTCGGGGAACCCAGTGCCAGGTTTTGACATACAACTGAATAGTCAAATCACGAGGCTATGAATGCTAGCCTCGAATTCTTGGATGAAAAACTAGAAGCCGCACTCGTTCGAATAGCTGCACAAAAGCAAAGAATCGAAAGATACTACAATAGGAGAACCAACCTTCGCCACTTTAGAGTCGGGGACTTAGTCCTGAGGAAAGTCACCATCAACACTCGAGATCCTAATGAAGGAAAGCTCGGCCCGAATTGAGAAGGACCCTACCAAGTCCTCGACATCGCCGGAAAAGGATCTTATAAGCTCGGCACGATAAACAGCAAACAACTGCCAAATAGTTGAAACATATTGTAAGCACGTAATTTTTTACTCGCGCAACTTTTAAAAGTAGCATTTCAAAAATATTTGTTTATTTTCATTTTTAATAGGATTTCAGTCAACTTTTAGTTTTAATTTTAAAACATAAGTTTGAAAACATAAAAATAGTTTTATAACATTTTTTTAGCTTATTAGTATTTTATAATATTTATAACATTTAAAAAAATATTGAAAATATTTTCATTTATATATATAGTTCACTTTAATAATGTATTCTTATTAACTAAGATTAATTAGTATATTTTGGTAGTATTTTTATTTTTATTTTATTCCAATGAGAAATAATTGAATTTGGGCCAATTAGGAGCTCATTTTGGGATTTTAGTGGTCCAGCAAGACAAAGGCCCATTCTTCCCAATTTCTTTTAGCACAAATCCTTTTTTCACCCATCAAAACCCCCTTAATCATAGTCATTGATCTACTTTCATCCAATGGCCTATTCTCCAATCCCTTTCATATAAAAGCTTAATCTTCCCACAAACTCTAGGGGGCACCTTAGAATTTCCAGCAACCAACCCCTAAGAGAGCAAAAGGTAAAAGAAAGAATTTCCTGAAGCTAAGAACCCAGCTGCTCCCTTCCTTCTCCTTCTCCAACTTCACAAAATCAACAGACCTTCCCCCAAGAGTTAGCTCCTTCATTCCCTAAATCTCTCACTCTCCTTCAGACGGCGATTGCAGAAGCTCTTCATTAGAGAAGCCCGTCGCGTCGACTTCGCCGGAGATGTTGATGACGATGAGAACTTTCAGATCTTGCTGGGCGAGCTAACGCCGACGACGCCACTTTCGAACTCCATTAAAACCAACAGCCACCAAGATCTTAAACCTTCTTTCTCCAAAAACCACCCATAAAGTACCAATATTTTCAGCCGGAGTTTGAAGCAGACTTCGAGAGGTCCTTTCGAGTTCATGACGAGGTTTCCGGCACAGTCTGACGATGTCATTTGCATTCAACCTTATCGGCATATCTTCTCGTCTTCTTTGTAAGCCAATTGGTTCTATTTATTTCAAATACTTTCTTTAGCAATCTCTGCTAGATCTGTTAAAGGCTCAATTTGCTTAAGAAAGTAGATACTTGTTCTTATGAAAGCTTGAATGTATTTTTTTTTATAAAGCATGTTTGAATGTGTAATTCAAGATAATTTGGTGGATCAGGATAATTGATTTGAGAAGAATTATTTTTATTTTTGTTGGAAGATCGAGGTACCAAGAAAGCCTTTATTAGAAAAACTTCCTATCTGAAATAGCCAGAAACTTTTTTTGCGGATAATGGGATGATATTGTATATAGTAAAAATCTACCTAGTCCATTGTGATCCTGCTAGTTCTTAGGTGGAATGATATCTACTCATAGTATATTATTGTAGCTACTTATTTTGTCTGACTACTTGTTCTCTCCAAATACTAAACAGCCCAGGGAATCTTTATTTCATCAGATGTTGTGAGAGAAGTAGTCAAAATGGAGAAAATCCTTGAAAGATTCAGCATAAGAGACTCTGAAGGTTGCATGTGAAATTATCTTAGGATAAGAAATCTTACATAATTATAATAATCAAATCTTACACCCTTCCGCAATAATTTTCATAATTTATGGCCTCAATATAATTTCAAATTAGCTTTAGGAAAATAATTCATGAACATCTATCACGACCCCAAATTCCCTCCGTAGGATGTCGTGATGGCACCTAGTCTCTAAGACTAGGTAAGCCTATCAATTCAGAATAATAATAATAAATATCTGAAATAAATAAATTATAATTCAAACAATTTCAACTCCCAAAATCCGGTAGAAATAAGTCACAAGCTTCTAAGAATTTATTCTCTATGTCTCTATACATCAGAGTCTAAAGAAAATAAGGAAGACAACATAGTAAGATAGAAGGAGATCCCGGAGTCTGCGGACGCTGGCAGATATATATCGAAATCTTCTCGTACAGCTATTTTACTGATGCGTGGTCTGATCAGATGCACCTGAATCTGCACAAAAAGATGTACAGAAGCGTAGTATGAGTATACCACAGTAATACCAAGTAATTGTCAAGCCTAACCTCGGTAGAGTAGTGACGATGTCAGGTCAGGCCCTACTGGAGAATAAATAATGGCATGGTAAAATATTTAAATAATATTATAAGATAAAATGACAATAAAAATGAATCAAGTAGTATGTCACATTTAATTACATCAAATAATGGCAAATAAATACCTCGTAGAAACAAAACAGAATTCTTTCCAACTTTAAGAAAATCACAACAATAATCAAAGGCAAATGCGGCCATAAATCAATATCAACAAGGGAACTCCCGAGGTACCGCCTCGTAGTCCCAAATCATAAACAAATTCACAATATCTCATTTCCTTATCTCACCGCGGGAGCCTTCATAATTTATTTTAAAGAAAATATTTTTTTTCGAAATAGCATCCCGCGTTTTAGCCATCCTTATCACACCGCATGACTTCTAGTAGTTCCCCCTACTAGCCACGCGTATCAAGCCACCCTTATCTCACCGCACGCATTTCAATACCGAGACCTTATACTACTGCATGCGTATATATATCACAATATATCATAATTTGTACCTCATGTGCTCAAATAATTTAACTTGCCAAAATAATTCAACAATAATATTTTTCCAAAATAAAGAGCTCACGGCTCATGTCAAAATAATTCAACAATAATATTTTTTCACAATAAAGAGCTCACGGTTCATGTCAAAATAATAATTCAATAATAATATTTTTTTACAATAAAGAGCTCACGGCTCATGTCAAAATAATTCAACAATAATATTTTTCCACAATAAAGAGCTCACTGCTCCATCACAATGAGTACGAAAATCTTACAAAAATATTCAGGAGTAAATAATTCAGGAAAATAATATTTCAAAATCTTTAATACATTGTTTCAATATCAAGTTTAAAAATGTCAAATACTTCATATTAATAATATTTAATTTAAAGAAAATCAACCTTCAAATAATGCACAGAATAAAAGAAACCAAGTTCCAACTAAACAGATAAAATATTTAGCAGGAAAAAGTCAAGCAAATTTAAAATATAAACATTAAATCAATAATGAAGAATATAACAAAATAAAATAATTTAATTAATGCGCAACACTGATCTACACAATTTAAAATATAATCTTTCATATTTAGCCCGTGTACACACTCGTCACCTCGTGTACACGACTTTTCACACATTACAATTATCAATCGTAGGAGGAATTTCCCCCACACAAGGTTAGACAAGTCACTTACCTCGACTTGCTCCAATTTAACCAAGTATTATGCTTTTTCCTCGATTTTCCGACTCCGATCGACTCGTATCTAGTCATAATTAATTCGATACAGTCAACAAAAATTATAGTAATCAATTTCATAAAAAAATATTATATTTTTCAATAAAATCCGAAATTAGCTCAAAATTTACCCGTGGGGCCCACATCTCGGAATCCGGCGAAACTTACAAAATCAGATAACCTATTCAATTACGAGTCCACCCATACCAATTTTACCAAATTCCGATAACAACTCGACCTCCAAATCTTAAATTTTCGTTTTTGGAAGATTTTGCAAAAATCTTGATTTTTCTTCCATAAATTCACGGATTCATGATGTAAATGAGTATGGAATCATGAAATATAATCAATATAGGATAGGGAACACTTACCCCAATGTTTTTCCGTAAAAATCGCCCAAGAACCGTGCTCCAAAAATCCAAAACAAAATGAGGAAATGACCATTTTTGGTCCTTAAAAGTCCATTTTCCGTCACTAAAAGTCCATTTTCCGTCACTAAAAGTCCACCGGAACTTGCTTGTACCAGCCTTCATTCAATAGATCATAACTTTATGTACAAATGTCCAAATGATGAATGGTTTAACTTTCTGAAAAACTAGAATCAAACGACTACAACTTTCATGTTTTGAAAATTTTTTGATTCCTTATTGATTGCGAGATATAAGCTTTCAAAATCTGCTCCACGCATCAGCGAAACTGCTCTACCAGCCTTCATTCAATCCATAATAACTTTCTGTACAAATGTCCAAATAATGAATGATTTAACTTTCTGGAAACTAGAATAAACGACTACAACTTTTATGTTTTGAAAATTTTCCGATTCCTTATGAATTGTGAGATATAAGCTTCCAAAGTTGCCTCCACGCACCAGAAATTTCTGGCAAAATTTCTGCAAATTTCCAGCAACCCTCTTTGTCCGAAATCTATTCTGTTTACCTTCCGAAATCCACCCGAGACCCTCGGGACCTTAACCATTTATTCCAACATGTCCCAAAATACAATACGAACTTAGTCGAGGCATCAAACCTTATCAAACAACATCAAAACGATGAATCGCACCTCAAATCAAAATCTATGAACTTTGAACTTTCAAATTCTATATCTTCTGCCGAAACATATCAAATCAATTCGGAATGACTTCAAATTATGCACACAAGTCATAAATGATATAACAGACCTATTTCAATTTCCAGAATCGGATTCCGACCTCGAAATCAAAAGGTCAACCCCCCGGTCAAACTTTCCAAAAATTTAACTTTTGGCATTTCAAGCCTTATTCTACTACGGACTTAAAAATAAAATTCCGATCACGCTCCTAAGTCCAAAATCACCATACAGAGCTGTTGGAATCATCAAAATTTTATTCCGGGGTCGTTTGCACATAATTTGACATCCGGTCACTATTTGAACTTAAACTTTTAATTTTTCATCAAAATTCTATATCTCTGGTTAGGGACCTCGGAATTTGATTCCGGGCATAATCTAAGTCCCAAATCACGATACGGACCTACCGAAACTGTAGAAACACTGATCCGAGTCTGTTTGATCAAAATGTTGACCAAAGTCAACTCAGTTGAGTTTTAAAGCTCTAATTCACATTTTAATCCATTTTCACCTGAAAACTTTTCGGAAAATTTTACGGACTGCGCACGTAAGTCGAGAAATGATAAATAGTGCTTTTCGAGGTCTTAGAACACAAAACTAGTTATTAAATTTAAAGATGACATTTTGAGTCATCGCATTCTCCACCTCTAAAACAAATGTTCGTCCTCGAACGGAGTTAGAAAAAGTACCTGAGTTGGTGAATAAATGTGGATAACAGCTGCGCATATCATGCTCGGTCTCCCAAGTCGCCTCTTCGACCGGATGACCCCTCCACTGAACCTTCACGGAAGCAATGTTCTTTGACCTCAGCTTTCGAACCTTCCTATCCAAAATAGTCATTGGTTGCTCAACATAAGATAGATCATTGTCCAACTGAACCGAACTGAAGTCTAACACATGAGACGGATCGCTATGATATTTAAGAAGCATGAAAACATGGAATATCGGATGAACCGCAGAGAGACTAGGTGTTAGTGCAAGTTTGTAAGCCACCTCTTCAACACTCTCAAGAATCTCAAAAGGCCCAATATACCTAGGGATCAACTTGCCCTTCTTCCCGAACCTCATCACACCCTTCATAGGCGAAACCCGGAGCAATACCCGCTCACCAACCATGAATACAACATCACGAACCTTCCCATTCGCAAAACTCTTCTATCTAGATTGGGTTGTACGAAGTCAATCCTGAATCAACTTAACCTTTTCCAAGGCATCCTGAACCAAGTCTGTACCCAATAGCCTAGCCTCGCCCGGTTAGAACTAACCCACTGGGGACCGGTACCGCCTATCATACAAGGCCTCATACGGAGCCATCTGAATGCTTGACTGGCAACTGTTGTTGTAAGCAAACTCCGCAAGTGGTAAGAACTAATCCCAAGCACCCCCAAAATCTATCACACACGCACAAAGCATATCATCTAGTATCTGAATAGTGTGTTCGAACTGCCCGTCCGTCTGAGGGTGAAATGTTGTACTCAACTCCACATGAGTACCCAACTCTCGATGTACAGCCCTCCAAAACTGTGAGGTAAACTGTGTAACCCGGTCAGAGATGATAGATACCGGTACACCGTGAAGTCTGATAATCTTGCGTATATATACCTGAGCCAGCTGCTCTGAAGAGTAAGTAGTAATCACAGTAATGAAATGAGCTGACTTGGTCAATCTATCCACAATCACCCAAACTGCATCGAACTTCCTCCGAGTCTGTGGGAGCCCAACAACGAAATCCATAGTGATTCGCTCCCATTTCCATTCTGGAATTTCCAACTTCTGAAGCAATCCACCCGGTCGTTGATGCTCATATTTCACCTGCTGACAATTTAGGCACCGAGCTACATATTCCACTATGTCTTTCTTCATCCGCCTCCATCAATAGTGTTGTATCAAGTCTTGATACATCTTTGCAGCACCCGGATGAATGGAGTACCACAAACTGTGAGCCTCCTGGAAAATCTAGTCGCGCAAACTATCTACATTTGGCACACATAGCCTGCCTTGCATCCGTAATACATCTTCATCTCCAATAGTGACTTCCTTGGCATCGCCGTGCTGAACTGTGTCCTTAAGGACAAGTAGATGGGGGTCATCATACTGACGTTCCCTGATACGGTCATAAAGAGAAGACTGAGAAATCACACAAGTCAAAACTCGGCTCGGCTCGGAAACATCCAGTCTAACAAATTGGTTGGCCAAGGCCTGAACACCCAAGGCTAAAGGCCTCTCTGCTACCGGTAAATATGCTAAGCTGCCCAAACTCTCCGCCTTACGACTCAAGGCATCGACCACTACATTGGCCTTCCCGGGATGATAGAGAATGGTGATATCATAATCTTTAAGCAACTCCGACCATCTCCGCTGCCGCAAATTAAGATCCTTCTGTTTAAACAGATGTTGTAGACTTCGGTGATCGGTGTAGACCTCGCAATAGACACCGTACAAATAATACCTCCAAATCTTTAAGGCATGAACAATAGCTGCTAACTCAAGGTTGTGTACAGAATAATTCTTCTCATGCACCAACATTGGGGTTGTAGTTAAAACTGTCTTGAGCTTTTGGAAGCTCTCCTCACATTCCTCGGTCCATATGAACGGAGCACCCTTCTGGGTCAATCTAGTCTTAATAGTTGTTCATAATCAATTACAAAATTGTCAATTAACTTTATGTTAACAAAAATCTCGTTTCAAACCTTCACAATACTGATAACGAGATACGAGGCATGAAGACCTCATAATTATTTACCCAAATTAATGAGCAAATTTAACGTCACCTGGGCGGGAACCTACCTCGTAGGTTAAAACTCAATAATTACAACACAAAATTAGCAAGTATGCACAGAGAATTTCATATAGAATTTTCAAATAAGCCTAACATGCATGACTCCCTATTAATACTATAGTACAAATTAAAATTCACAAGGGAGAACTTAAACACAAGAATTTTCCTCACAAGGATCTCGTCCTTATATAACTTCCACCGCAGCTCGTTGCCCGGTTTAAACATATCAATTTATATTAAAATGTGAGGATCTCGTCCTCGGTTCTGAATCACAAGTAATTTGCACACCGTGCCAATCGAAACTTTTCATTTGCTCCTTCTAAATAATTTTCGTTATGCAAAATCACAACACATAATGAACCCCACACCGGTAGGGCATATAATTCAATATTTGTAATTAATTATCTGTAAATTACATCAAAACTTACCGAAATGAGTAACAGAAAGCCACATTTAGCCTCACAGGTCTTATTAGTGACCAACATGGAATGATAGGCGTAGTTATCTCCATGGAATCTCCCAACAAGAGTAAACACAAAAGTAGATTATAGAATTATGAAACTCACTCATAAGTGGAGCACAATAGGAGGACTCGTCTCGATACTCAGAATCAAGTTAAGGAAATTATTCCTTTATATTATATCAAGGTCGTACCTGTAATGACACCAACTGATGTAGCGACCTCTGCCATACAATAAAACAAATATATCAACGGCTGGGTCTCCACCTCTATGACTCCTTCTACCCGTCTGTCCTCCACCCCTAACTCGTCGTGTGGGTTGTGTAGTAACTGCATTGGGGAACGTAGCCTGAGTGCTTTGATGAAATAAGTCTCTCCCAAGTTTGGGACAATTTTCTCATGATGTGCCTAGTATCACCGTATTCATAACAACCCCTTTGCGGGTTTGGCTGCTCATATTGAGTCTGTGCTAGATAACTGGAATAACTATTGTAGGAAACTCATGTCGGTGGTGCATTAAAAGAACTTACTGGAGCACCCCGAGTAATCCGATGTGCGGACTGGGCTGGCCGACTGCCCGAGCCCCCTCCATAATGATTTATACTTGTAGAGTATAATCCACTGAATCCCCCAGAACCTCGAGACGTCTTGGTATACTTAGTTTCCTTTTTTCCTCACCCCGAACACATTCTAATATCTTGGTAATTTTTACAACTAGCAGACATTAAGTATCAGCTTGTATCTCCTGAGTCATAAAAAATTTTACGATCATAATTAAGTCATTTAATGAGTCTGTGGACTCGCCCTCTGGCTGTAGGAAGAAAAGTAGGAGTATAACAGGCTAACTTATTGAACTTGATGGCATATTCTGACACCGTCAATGGTGACCTGACGCAACCGTTCAAACCATATGCGTCATACATTACGGAGAGTCCGGGAAACAAACTCTTTCAAAAGCATTTCTGAGAACTGAGCCAAGTGGGCGGTGTTGCATTGGCCGGTCTTCCCTCTTCATAGGCTTGCCATGAACACCGGTGGAGAATTATCTCTCCCAAGGCAAATTTCTTCTTTTGTTATGCTGACTCAACACTGTTGAGCTGACCCATTTCTTAACATACTCTTCGATTCTTCTTTGGGCTAACCCTTACCCCTATTTATACACAACGATCATAAAAGTAGAGCTCCATACAGACAAATCTTGGCACGAACCACATAGTCCAGAATCTCATCAACAACTGTACTTCATCCGAAGAATCCCAAAAAACGTCCACACTGAGTAGACCTTCTGTAATTTAGAGTTGTTTCTATACCGCAAGTCCCAACCTTATCCTCTACAAAATCTCAGGCCTTAAACATGTGTAAATTTTAGGGAACCTTACAGTACCACATATATACATTTCAGGCCAAAACTGATATAACACATGACCCCCGCAATCCACCCATTGATAGTGGACGGCGTGAAGTCATAGGTCACAACGTCCGATGATCCACAATAATAATCTTCACAGCTCGTATAAATCAACCAGACGCCAATGTCCGTTGTACCTCGCACATGATTCACTAGGTGATCTCTCAATACGCCTGCATCTTCAGTCGGAACCACATGTTACGGCAATGTTTGAGCATTTCTGGCTCCTCCGTAGTCCATATGCGGTATCACGAACCATTGACGCACAACTGATACCGAGTGTGCAATGTCATACACGAGTGGATACAAACGAATATGAGATATATGTTTCAAGCTAAATCAATGATGCACGATAAGGAATCAAAGAAGTGAATATTTTTCTAACAGTTCCATAGCCTCCCGAAGATAAGTACAGATGTCTCTGTACCGATCCACAAGACTCTACTAAACCTGCTTGTGACTCATAACACCTATGAATCTACAGCTCTGATACCAACTTGTCACGACTCCAAATTCCCTCCGTAGGATATCGTGATGGCACCTAGTCTCTAAGACTAGGTAAGCCTATCAATGCGGAATAATAATAAATATCTTAAATAAATAAGATAGAAGGGGACTCCGGAGTCTACGGACGCTGGCAGATATACCTCAAAGTTTCCTCGTACAGCTATTTTACTGATGCGTGGTCCGATAAGATGCACCTGAATCTGCACAAAAAGATGTGCAGAAGCGTAGTATGAGTACACCACAACGGTACCCAGTAAGTGTCAAGCCTAACCTCGGTAGAGTAGTGCCCAATAAATAATGGCATGGTAAAATATTTAAACAATATTATAAGATAAAATGACAATGGAAATGAATCAAGTAGTATGTCACATTTAATTATATCAAATAATGGCAAATAAATACCTCGTAGAAACAAAATAGAATTCTTTTCAACTTTAAGAAAATCACAACAATAATCAAAGGCAAATGCGGCCATAAATCAATATCAACAAGGGCACTCTCGAGGTACCGCCTTGTAGTCCCAAATCATAAACAAATTCACAATATCTCATTTTCTTATCTCACTGCGGGAGCCTTCACAATTTATTTTAAAGAAAATATTTTTTTCCGAAATAGCATTCCGCGTTTTAGCCATCCTTATCATACCGCATGACTTCTAGTAGTTCCCCCTACTAGCCACGCGTATCAAGCCACCCTTATCTCACCGCACGTATTTCAATACCGAGACCTTATACCACTGCATGCGTATCAATATCACAATATATTATAATTTGTACCTCAGGTGCTCAAATAATTTAACTTGTCAAAATAATTCAACAATAATATTTTTCCAAAATAAAGAGCTCACGGCTCATGTCAAAATAATTCAACAATAATATTTTTCTACAATAAAGAGCTCACGGCTCATGTCAAAATAATAATTCAACAATAATATTTCTTCACAATAAAGAGCTCACGGCTCATGTCAAAATAATTTAACAATAATATTTTTTCACAATAAAGAGCTCACTGCTCCATCACAATGAGTACGAAAATCTTACAAAAATATTCAGGAGTAAATAATTCAGAAAAATAATATTTTAAAATCTTTAATACATTGTTTCAATATCAAGTTTAAAAATGTCAAATACTTCATATTAATAATATTTAATTTAAAGAAAATCAACCTTCAAATAATGCACAGAATAAAAGAAATCAAGTTCCAACTAAACAGATAAAATATTTAGCAAGAAAAAGTCAAGTAAATTTAAAATATAAACATTAAATCAATAATGAAGAATATAACAAAATAAAATAATTTAATTAATGCGCAACAGTGATCTACACAATTTAAAACATAATCTTTCACATTTAGCCCGTATACACATTCGTCACCTCGTGTACACGACTTTCCACATATTAAAATTATCAATCCTAGGGAGGAATTTCCCTCACACAAGGTTAGACAAGTCATTTATCGCGACTTGCTCCAATTTAACCAAGTATTATGCTTTTTTCTCGATTTTCCGACTCCGATCGACTCGTATCTAGTCATAATTAATTCGATACAGTCAACAAAAATTATAGTAATCAATTTCATAAGAAAATATTATATTTTTCAATAAAATCCGCAATCAGCTCAAAATTTGCTTGTGGGGCCCACATCTCGGAATCCGGTGAAACTTATAAAATCATATAACCCATTCAATTACGAGTTCACCCATACCAATTTTACCAAATTCCGATAATAACTCGACCTCCAAATCTTAAATTTTCATTTTTGGAAGATTTTGCAAAAAACTTGATTTTTCTTCCATAAATTCACGGATTCATGAAGTAAATGAGTATGGAATCATGAAAAATAATCAATATAGGATAAGGAATATTTACCCCAATGTTTTTCCGTGAAAATCGCCCAAAAATCGCCCAAGAACCGTGCTCCAAAAATCCAAAACGAAATGAAGGAAATGACCATTTTTTGTCCTTAAGTTTCTGCCCATCCGTCACTAAAAGTCCATTCTCCGTCACTAAAAGTCCACAAGAACTTGCTTGTACCAGCCTTCATTCAATTGATCATAACTTTATGTATAAATGTCCAAATGATTAATGGTTTTAACTTTCTGGAAACTAGAATCAAACGACTACAACTTTCATGTTTTAAAAATTTTATGATTCCTTATGAATTGCGAGATATAAGCTTCCAAAGTCGGCTCCATGCATCTGCGAAACTGCTCTACCAGCCTTCATTCAATCCATCATAACTTTCTGTACAAATGTCCAAATAATGAATGGTTTAACTTTCTGGAAAGTAGAATCCAAAGACAACAACTTTTATGTTTTGAAACCTTTCCGATTCCTTATGAATTGCGAGATATAAGCTTCCACAGTTGGCTCCATGCACCAGAAATTTCTACAAATTTCCAGCAACCCTCTTTGTCCGAAATCCATTCCGTTTACCTTCCGAAATCCACCCGAGACCCTCGGGACCTTAACCAATTATTCCAACATGTACCAAAATACAACACGAACTTAGTCGAGGCTTCAAACTACATCAAACAACATCAAAACGACGAATCGCACCTCAAATCAAAATCTATAAATTTTAAACTTTCAAATTATATATCTTGTGCCGAAGCATATCAAATCAATTCGGAATGACTTCAAATTATGCACACAAGTCATAAATGATATAACAGACCAATTCCAATTTCCAGAATCGGATTCCGACCTCGATATCAAAAAGTCAACCCCCGGTCAAACTTCCCAAAAATTCAACTTTTGGCATTTCAAGCCTAATTCCACTACAGATTTCAAAATTAAATTCCGATCACGCTCCTAAGTCCAAAATCACCATACGGAACTGTTGGAATCATCAAAATTCTATTTCGGGGTCGTTTGCATATAATTTGACATCCGGTCACTATTTGAACTTAAACTTTTAATTTTTCATCAAAATTCCATATCTCGGGTTAGGGACCTCGGAATTTGATTCCGGGCATACTTTAAGTCCCAAATCACGATACGGACCTACTGAAACTGTCAAAACACTGATCCAAGTCTGTTTGCTCAAAATGTTGACCAAAGTCAACTCAGTTGAGTTTTAAAGCTCTAATTCACATTTTAGTCCATTTTTCACTTGAAAACTTTCCGAAAAATTTTACGGACTGCGCTCGCAAGTCAAGGAATAATAAATAGTACTTTTCGAGGTCTTAGAACATAAAATTAATTATTAAATTTAAAGATGATATTTTGGGTCATCACAACATCGTAGCTTGCTTTAGGCGCGATTAATAAATCACTGTGACTATGGGTACGGTTCTCGTGGCATAGTCATGATACATAATCCCAATTCGAGTGTGCGTTTCACGTGACTCGACCTTAACTTCAAATAATAATAAAATTAATATGTTGTAAGTCGCGGGTGCGTTTCACGTGGCGCGATTCGCAATGTGTACAAAAACAAACGAGTGCGCGACATCGCGACTTGCTCAAACAAATTCCATAAATATTAAAAGCGATTATAAAGTTAAAATTCACAATGGGTTTTAAATATATAATAAATTAGATAATTAGGCCAATTATTAATAGTTGAACAACCGTGCTAAAACCACAAAACTCGGGAGTGCCTCACACCTTTTTCCGGGTTAACAGAATTCCTTACCCGGTCTTCTGTGTTCGCAGACCAAAAATAGAGTCAACTTCCTCGATTTGGGATTTAAAATAAACCGGTGACTTGGGACACCATAAATTATCCCAAGTGGCGACTCTGAATAAATAAATAATCTAATTTCGAAAAATATCACTTTAATTGGAAAAACTCCCTATCCCCCTATCCGTTCGGGAACAAGGAGGTGTGACAGCTCTGGCGACTCTGCTGGGGATTGAACCCAGAACTTCTGGTTCAGGGTTCAGGGTTCAGGGTTCAGAATTCGAGCTTAGAATAACTGTTATGCTTGGCTTTCTTGTGATTAGCTGATATTATATGTTTGGGCCTAATGTGCTAATTGCCGCTCTTTACCGCTTTGATATTGTCGTGAACTGTATAAAAAACTGTTATGACACCCTACTTCTCTCTAAGTCTTCTAAATCTTTTGGGAAACGTGCGCTTCGCGTGGCTTCTTTTCTGTTAGAGTCATACCCTAATTTTAGAGTGAGGATCGGATAAGTTGCAAAGTCGGTGATGCTTATGTATTCCTGGTACGCTCCCCCCCTCCGGCTCAAGTTATCCGCTCGGGAAAGCCAGGTATAGAACAATACACCCCAGGGTTCAAACCTAGAATAACATAACCTCATGTCGGATCCCTAGTAGGTACGTTTGTTTACATCACATGCATTTTGACTTTGGGGACTCAACACAAGGGTTGGGTCCGTCTAGGACAGGTGTACCCAAATTAAAAAGTCCATCCTGATGCATCTTACGTGCTACTTGCGCAGTTATTTGTTTCGCCTTGCATGTTGACTGGCTTCTAAAATAGGGAAAGAAAATAAAAAAATAACGGGAAAAAAAGAGTGAGAGGTAGGTGTTTGAAATCCGAAACTCAGCCAAAAAATTTTGTAAAAAAAAAAAGAGAAAACAAAATAAGCCAATGTTTGCAAAAAGTCATGTTTCCATGTTCCGTAAAAACTGGCCGAACTACGCGAGTCTGATTCTCACCAGATGCGAGATACGTAGGCAAACCTTATCGGTTCCGGCCCACAATTTTCAAAAAAGAAAAATCCAAAAATATTTTGTTTTACTTCCTTCTTTAAAAAGTCTTTCTTTTTGACCCCAATTTTCAAAAATCCAAAACTATTTTCCTTTAATTACTTCTTTAGAAGTTTTTCCTTAGAAAATTCCAAAAAAAAAAACTTTAAACCAAAAATATTTTCTTTCTTTTTTAGAAGTCTTTCATTCGAAAAAGAAAATCAAATCAAAATCCAAAAATATTTTTTTTCCTTCTTTAGAAGTCTTTCTCAAAAAAAAATCGAAATTCAAAAAAATAAATATTTTCTTTCTTCTTTAGAAGTCTTTCTTTTCATAAATTTTCAAAAAAAATAAATCAAAATCCAAAATATTTTCTTTTTTAGAAGCTTTCATGGTCCGATTTTTAGAAAAAGTGAAAAAAAAAGTTAGTTTACTTAGTTCATTTCTGATCTTCCCGAACTACGCAAGATCTGATTTATGTTCCCACATGATACATAGGCAACCCACATTAGGTTCGATCGAATGATTTAAAAGAAAAAGGAAAAAAAGAGTGATCATTCTAACATGTTTGTTGTTTTGAAATAAAAGCTAGTGATCGGTTTGTTGGTTTTCAATGGCGAGTCACAAAAATAATCCAAGATCCTTCGAAAATAAAAGAATCTTCTCAACCAATGGAACAAGCACAACTGTTGTTGATCCAAGGTCACGAAAAGGCAAA